>NW_009952000.1:35003-43982 GCF_000747805.2 Chaetura pelagica
AAACAGGACCAAGAGCAAACTGAAAGAGAATTCTAAGAGGAGCTGGGGCTGCCCACAGGTTTTGACCCAGCTGTCATTCCCAAGCAGCTCTCAGTTCATCCCAGCATCATATCTAAGTTATTTAAATTTAGATACTTATTTAGTTAGAAATTTCCCTGAGCAATATTTTACATTAACCAAGCTCTTAGGAATTGGTTACATCCAACTTTCAGTGGACTGTTCAACCCACACCCTAGACCCACACTAAGAGCCACTCCCTGCATGGGTGACTCAACACGACTGTCTCCACGTTTTCTAAGCTAGGAATTTGCTGCAGGGACCTCAGTTCAGGCAAAGGCACCAGCTTGGGAGAGGGGAAGAAAAAGAGCCTGGAGAAGAAAAGGCTCCAGGGAGACCTTAGAGCACCTTCCAGTGCCTGAAGGGGCTCCAGGAAAGCTGGGGAGGGACTTGGGACAAGGGCAGGGAGGGAGAGGACAAGGGGGGATGGATGAAAACTAGCAGAAGGAGATTGAGGTGAGACATGAGGAGGGAATTCTTTGCTGTGAGGGTGGTGAGAGCCTGGCCCAGGTTGCCCAGGGAAGCTGTGGCTGCCCCATCCCTGGCGGTGTTGAAGGGCAGGTTGGATGGGGCTTGGAGCAGCCTGGGCTGGTGGGAGGGGTCCCTGCCCATGCAGGGGTGGGACTAGAGGATCTTCAAGGTCCCTTCCAACCCAAACCATTCCATGATTCTGTGATTCTTTGACTCAATATGACTCCATGTTCTCCTCAGCCAGGACTTTGCTGCAGGGACCTCAGATGGGCCAAGGCACCAGCTTGGGAGAGGGGAAGAAAAAGCTTGGAAGCTCCAAAGAGCTCATTCTAACACGGACCAGAACATGAGACCGTCAAAAGACCTCCTTGTTTTCCATAAGCCTTTGCCTTTGGTTATCAAATAAGCTCTTGGCCTTCATCCAGTTTTTAAAACAACCATGAAAAATGAATATCTCTGCACATACCATTTTGGCAGTTTCAACAAAATCAAAGACCATGAACTTGCCCCTCTACATATGCTGCAGAGACTCCCTAGCTCAGAATTTCACCCAGGGAAACGTGCTCGGATCTTGTCTCCTCTGCACATGTTCTGGGCAGAAGAAAAAGATTCCTGAGCTGGTTTTAACTCAGCAGTGACTTAAAATTAAAACTGAAATATTAATAAGTGCTCAGGAAGGAAAGCAATATGTGAGGATAGAATCCTCAGAGACACAGAAACACCAAAGTGCTGAGCATGTGGTGTTTAATATAAGCAGCATCTGCTGTGATAAAACATAATATCCTATGGGGACATCCCAGGGATGATTTAAGATGTCCAAACAGAAAAAAAAACCTGCAGATAGGAACAAATGACTATATATACACACATCTGACCCTTATGCAACTGTAACATGAGTTGCCTTTCTCCTTCTTTTATTAGTACTTTCTACAATCAAGGAGCATTTACAAGAATATTGCCTTCTTTCCTAAAAAAAACATTGTATTTTGCTCACAAGTGTTCAATTTCTACAGCAAAGTCCTTCAGAATTCTTCATCCTGCTCCTGGGCATGGTCACTATTCCCAGAAAAGCCTGGGAATGTTATTTAACACTGGGGCAGTAACAGCACTTTTGAGCTGCTGAAATGGGTTCTGAGCATTTAACAGCAACTCAGAAGATGCTCATTATGGCAAGTGGAAGAAAAAAATCAGGGTTTACCCTTTGTTATGAATGCCTGAGAAGGGGCATCCTGGAATTACCTGGCTGATACTGGTCTTAAATGATGGCTCAAGTCTGCTCTGTGCCCTGTAAAATTCCTTAAGGAAGGAAAGACTGAAAAAGCCCTTGTGTGTCTCCATTCCTGGCTCCTGGAACAGTCACACCCATGCAGAGCAGCAGCCAGTCAGTAGCTGGTCTGGTTGCCATCTCAATAGAAGAAAATTTTATATATATATATTTTTTTAATTAGTCATCTAGATCAAAAAACCATATCAAAGTCAACCTGCCCTTGAAACATCCAGCTTTAAATCAAGTCTAGACAAGAAAAATCTGCTAACAGAGGATACTGCCCTTTCTTGTAGCACTTGTGTCATAAAAATGTGTGAAAGAGCTACAACAAATCAAGTCCCTGGCACACAGGAGCTGCTTCATGACAAAACAAATCAGTCCCTCCAGTCCAGCATCCCATGTCCTACAGTGACCTACACTGCACAGCTCAAAAAAAAAAAAAAGAGAGAAGAAAAAACCAGCAGGGTCACTCCAGGGAAGCAGTCACTGAGTTGCACATCAGGCAGTTTCTTTACTGGCCCAGGAACAATCAGCTCATGCCCCAAAGCACAACAAACTCTTTATAGTCTATAAACCTTCCCATGTTACCAACCACTAAATGATCCAGTTACTAAAATCCAGCTACTCTGTCACTAATTACATTGTGGCTCCAGCTATAATGAGGGACCTGGACAACACAGCATTCTGCTGTCTCTCAACCCTACTGTGAGGAAGAGGGTATTTCCCTGCAAATTCCATTAATAGTTCATTCCCACTGAATATTTTCTTTTCCCTGTCCTTTAAAGCATTCTGTCTACATGGAACTTCACAAAGCAGGGAGACAACACCACCTCCCTGCCATCCATAACTTCAACTTGCAATATACAGTTAGTAATTACTGTCAGCAAATTCCTTGGAAGTCAGTCTGGTTGGTCAATCAAGTAAATCCCATTGGTCAATCAAGTAAATCCCATTTTGCCTAAAGGAGGCACAAGATAGTCCTGACTTTGAGGAACATCCTTTCTGCCTCATCACCTGGACTGCCTTGGGTGCGCAGGGACACTGCATCCCTGCCAGAAGGCAGGTCTGGCTGCCAAGGGCTTCCCGAGGGACTGGGCAAAGGCTGAGGATAAAGTGTTTGGATGGGACCAGTTCACTGAATCATGGAATGGTTTGGGTTCGAAGGGGCCTTAAAGAACATCTAGATCCAACCCCCTGCATGGGCAGGGACATCTCCCACCAGCCCAGGTTGCTCCAAGCCCCGTCCAACCTGCCCTTCAACACTGCCAGGGATGGGGCAGCCACAGCTTCCCTGGGCAACCTGGGCCAGGCTCTCACCACCCTCACAGCAAAGAATTCCCTCCTCATGTCTCACCTCAATCTCCCCTCTCCCAGTTTTCATCCATCCTCCCTTGTCCTCTCCCTCCCTGCCCTTGTCCCAAGCCCCTCCCCAGCTTTCCTGGAGCCCCTTCAGGCCCTGGAAGGTGCTCTGAGGTCTCCCTGGAGCCTTCTCTTCTCCAGGCTGAACACCCCAACTCTCCCAGCCTGTCTCCAGAGCAGAGCTGCTCCAGCCCTTGGATCATCTCTGTGGCCTCCTCTGGACTCTTTCCAGGAGCTCCATGTCCATCTTACGTTGGGGGCTTCAGAACTGCACACAGTGCTCCAGGTGGGGTCTCACCAGAGCAGAGGAGGACAAACCCTCCTGGCCGTGCTGGCTGCACCACTGCAGGACAGGGCTGGCTTTGTTACAAGGATTCAAACCTCGAGCAACGTTACTTAATCTCAGCTCCCCCATCTCAAAAAAAAGGAGATTCCTTCCACTTTTTTCCTCTCTCCTGTTCAGACTGGAAGCTCTCCCATGAGGTGTTCCCACCCAGGCTGGCTTACCCAGGTAGTAGAGGCGATGGGAGTGTGGGCTGGACTCTTCAGTTTTCCGGACAAACTGGAAGTCATGGGGAGCTTTGTTGACTATCATGCCCGAGTATTTCCTGCTGCTGTGGATAATGTCCCGCAGCCCATCCCAAGAATGCTTCTGCACCTGGAACTGGGAAGGCACATCTTCCATCTCGACCACTTCAGAGCTGTCTGATAGTGTGTCCACTGCAGTCATCCTCTCTTCCCCTTCTGAACTGGACAAAAAACTGTGGAAGGAGTTGAGGGAGAGTTAGGTCATAAAATCACGGAGGGATGTTTTGCTGCCTTAAAGAAAAGCTCCAAGCACCACAGGGTCACACAGAATGTATGAAACAAGCTGCAAAAAAACTGGCACTCCAACCACAGATCCTAGGATTCTCTGCACTCAAGGATTACATTTTAAATAGGCATTGAAATATTGACAGGAAAAGTTCACCTCCCACCCCACCCCAAGTCCTGAAAATGAAGATACTCACCTGGGAAAACTCCCAGTGCCAGGACCAGTCCTAGAACTAAGCTAGTTAAAATAAGCACCAGCAGAAGATTTGAGTGCAGGAAGAAAAATCAGCTTGACTCAAAGGAAAAGCACCCCAGGAATTTGGATGGGTAAGTCATCAGAGCTATGATCTGTAAAGGCACATCAGCTCCTGCTCTGGAAGACCACAAAAGCCAAGTGCCCTTCCTGACCTCCAGGAAAACCTGTTCATCACTTGAGAGAGGTTTAAACTCTAGCTCAGCACCTCCCTTACCTGAAGAGCTACTGCAGCCAGGAGTGAAGTGGTAGGAATGGTAAAACAGGAAGAAAAGAGAACAATTCTCTTTGTCAACAGGAAAGTCAACAGGAAAAAAAAGAGCAGGTGGTCTCCTGCAAAGTGTGGCAGGCATTCCTCATCCCTTTCCAAGCACTTGTTGAGTGAGTCTCTACAAAAAATGTCTCCACCACCAGCAACTCCAGTGAATGTTAATTTGAGGTGGACTAACAGACTTGCCCAAGGTCAGTGATGTAATCTATTGCAAAGCAGGCATGAGCCCAGGACCAGGGAAAACAGTTCTTGTCACCCCATTCCAAAGGCTGGATTTCCCTCCAGTGGGACATCCAAGTTGCTTTGGGAAGAATGTTATAAAGGATTTCAGAAGAACTTCAGTTTACTGAAAAGTAAGGCTGGAGAAGTTTGTTCCATGGAGACAGGATCAAGAGGGGGAAATAGTGACTAAGAATTCCAGTGCCTGAAGGGGCTCCAGGAAAGCTGGGGAGGGACTTGGGACAAGGGCAGGGAGGGAGAGGACAAGGGGGGATGGATGAAAACTGGCAGAGGGAGATTGAGGTGAGACATGAGGAGGGAATTGTGGAGTGTGAGGGTGGTGAGAGCCTGGCCCAGGTTGCCCAGGGAAGCTGTGGCTGCCCCATCCCTGGCAGTGTTGAAGGGCAGGTTGGATGGGGCTTGGAGCAACCTGGGCTGGTGAGAGGTGTCCCTGCCCATGCAGGGGGTTGGATCTGGATGATCTGTAAGGTTCTTCCAACCCAAACCATTCCATGATTTGCCAGAAATTTACATTTTCCAATCAGATGTTTCTTGGATGCTGCTCCTCTGTCATGTGGGACCATGACCTGCATCCCAACAGGAGAGCAGCTTCTGGGCTGAAGGATTCAACAAAATGTACATAAAAACCCAATCTTGAAGCCTTCAGTCTCAGTGAGATGCACAAGGAGTTCTTTCCCAGCAGCAGGAACGAGGGGAAATGAGAAGGATGGTTATTTATACCACCACAAGAAAACACTTCCCTCTGTCCATTTTCTACCAGGAATATTTTTCAGGAGAACCTTGAGTGTTCCTTGAGGATTCCCCACCACTTTGCACCTCCTCTCAAGCTCTCCAAAAAGGAATTTCTCACCTGGATTGACATCTTACATAATTACTGCAGGAAATGGGCAAACCTAAACCAAAGTACAGCTGGACTTCCTTAAGCTACAGCCATATGGTACCAGGTCTGTAAAATTAAGCATGTCTTCAAATTGCTAAATTGTCCCTAAATTGGACAAAATGTGTGACTAATAAGACAAGAACAAGCTCCTGAAATAAATCTGTAGGTACTCCTGGCACCTCCTTGCCCAGCTGTCAATCCACAGCTTGAAAATTAATTTTCAAAAGGAGTATTTTCTAATCAAAGCCAGGCAGGAAGCCCAAGTGAAACCACAAAGGAGAAGATAATGGGATGTTATAAGACTGTGAGCCCTCTCCTCCTACATCCAGTCTCCACTGCAGCAACTACACTCACAACTATCAGAAATGTGGGACAGAAAGACCTCAAAACCCTATAAATTTGGTACCTTTCTCTCAACACAACCCCACTGCAGGTCACGTTGGTCAATTAAAATAATCTGGCTTTGGCTCAAGAAGCCAAAACCTTCAGGTTACACTCACCCAGGTGGTGAAACCACCTGAACTCAGGCAGCTTGGCTCCCCACAAGGGGAAGCTGCACCTTAAAGAGCTTCAAACTGTCCACAAATATAATATTGGTACCTGGCCCAACTGAACTGGAGGCAGGAGGCCCTTCCCAATGGTACTGCCATAATTTTCTGATTCACCAAGGAACTAAAAGACTCAAGTTTTAGTCTCATCCAGGTGACTCTGACCCTGGAACAGAGCAGGGTAGTGGGATGAGGTTAGGTTACAGGGGGGTAGGGATAAACAAAATGAGGTGAAATGTTGGGAAATACCACTGGCAAGGCTGGGGAGCTGTGGAGTCTGACAAAACTCAGGTCCTGACTCAACAGAGAGCAAAAGGAAAATCCAATTGCTTCATCCATGGTTACAGGCAGTTCAGGGATAAAAACCTAACATGGACTTGGCAACACTGCAGGTTGTAAACATGGATAAGGATGAACTTATCTAACTGAAGCTGCAGGGGGAATTTTGGGATGAAATGATTGAATTTGAACCGTCTTGTTCTTACACTGTCTGGAAACTTTGGCATCAGTGGAGCAGATGTGAGATTTATACCTCCCTGAAAACAACAAGACTGTCCCTCAGGCTGAGGTTTTGATCCAGATGATCCCATGCTGGTTGCACTGAATCCCATTCCCTAAATCCTGGCTATCCCAGGGAGGTCTTGTCCATGTTATCCCTGCCTAGCCAGGTTAGATGGATCAGGTACACATCCATCCAGGGATGTGTTCCTCCTTCAGGGAATATGTTCATCTGGAGACAAGGTGGGACAGCAGCACAGGATACAAGAATGTAAAGCTTGGAATTGGAAATTAGCGAAACAAGTTACCCCCAGAGCCACTTCCTGAGCCACAGACCCTGACATGGTGCTCCCTGGGCTGAATAATATACTTGGCTTTTTTTTTTTAGAACCCTCATTGATTCCAAGAGGTGTTGATTGCTCTGTCCCACACAGCCCAGAGGTCAGGAAAGGCCCTGGGAGGGAGCAGGACACATACCTTCTCCAACTTCCTGCAGTCTCTTTTTCCAGACGAACCCTCTTTATCTTCTGCATTAACTACTCAGCGAGCTGGGCAGGACAGGAAACTAGGAAGGAAGAGGGGGAAAAAAAGCAAATTTCAGGTTCCCCTGTCACAGGAATGAGGCTGTGGAAAAGCATCCTCTGTAGGCCACATTTCCAGCTCAGCATGGAGGCACAAATCCTTGGTTTGCACTGATTCCAAATGTTTCACCAGCTCATGCTGGATATTGAAAGCCCAGAGAAATCAGGGATTTCTTCAACTGAACAATGGAACTCAGTGGACTCTGTGGCCTGTCTCTTTCTTTGCTAAAAAAATCTTCTTAAAAGATGAGAATCTTCAGTGCTGACGCTCGCAGCTCTTTCCCAGAATCCTTACATTCCCTGAAGTCCCAAGACCTGAGGAAGCAGAGGTTTGCTCTGTACATTCACAGGCATGAGTCAAACAAAAGACACCATGAGGGGCCAGAGGCTCAGAGTGGCACAGTCATGGAACCATGGAAAGATTTGGGTTGGAAGGGACCTTGACGATCATCCAGTCCCACCCCCTGCATGGGCAGGGACACCTCCCACTTGCTCCAAGCCCTATCCAACCTGCCCTTAAACACTGCCAGGGTTGGGATACCCACAGCGTCTCTGGGCAACCCATTCTAGTCCCACCTGGGACATAAACCCATTTATCTTCCATCCAGGCTGCTGCTTCCCAGCTCCTGGAGCCAGGAGGTGCCCTGGATCCCCACACCAGCAGTGAAGGTCCTGCCTTCACTGTCCTCCTCTCTACCCAAGTCCACCTAAGTACAAAGACCTTTGTCTCCTCTTCAGGACTGCCCTGAATCACAGACACACCCCAGACCTGCCACGATCTTTCACCAAGGCTCCTGCTCTGCTCAAACAGCTTTTTCTCCCCCAAAACTGCACCCACAGAGGATCAGGAGGGACAAAGAAGCACCAGCAGTGAAGTTCCTCAACTGCAGAGGAGAGCAGAGAGGGACGAAGAGGCAGCAGCCAGTAATTTAAGAGCAATTTTCAATGAAGGGCACTAGGAGAGATGCTCAGGAATGCTGAGTAACCTGGTCTGAGCTTGGAGCTGCCCCTGCTTTGAGCAGGGGGTTGGATCAGAGACTCCCTGAGGTCCCTTCCAACCTCAGTTATCCTGTGATTTGAATGATTCAGAGCAACACTTCCCACCCCCATCCCACCCTCCCCACAGCTCCCATCTTTCCCAGAGAAAAGGAACAATGACACCCCCGGGTGCTGAACCCAGAAGGGGAAAAAAAACCTGACCAAAACAGGCAAGGAGAGTTCAGGAATCAGGATACTCAGCTCTGAGGGGCTGGTTGGGGGGGTCAGGAAGAGCCAAAGCCACCCTAGAGGAGCCCTGAAAAAGGTGTTTCTGTCGTGGCCAGGAGCTTCAAGACCTTCCTCTGAGAAAATCAAAGCAACTGAGGGGGGAATCAAGTGGTGGGGGGTCCTCTCTGGGCCGGGGGGGGCACAGGGGACAGAGCAGCCTGTGCCCCCCCAACCCCCTCCTTCCTGCAATTGTGAATATAATATAAAAAAAAAGAGGGGTGGGAAGCTCCTCATCCACCCCGGGAAAGCAAAGGCTCCTTGGGGGGGTAAACCCACCCACCCCCAGGTCGGGGTGTCCTGCCCCATCACCCCATCCCTGGGAAACACAAACATCCCCCCCTCAGGGCCTGGAGGACAAACCGTGAGAGCCCAAAGCCCCCCCAGGATAAGGGGTGAAGGTTCCCACACCCTGAGGGGGGTCACAGATCATGAGGGGGGGTTGTCTCATCATGGGGGGGGTCACACATCATGGGGG
>NW_009952000.1:45789-49458 GCF_000747805.2 Chaetura pelagica
GGGCAGAGCGGGGAGAAACCATCGTGAGGGAGGGGGAGGGGAGGGAGGGGCGGAGCCATTCGCTGAAGTGAATGTGTGTGTAGAGAAAGGGGAAAAGGAAACAAGAGGAAGAGTTTTCATCTACCAGGAGGGCTCCTGGTTGGGCGGGTGTTGGGTGGTGGTTGTGGTGGAAGGTGGCAGCGCTGGTGGCGGCCTCTCCCCCCCCTATCTCTGGGGAATGGGTGAGTCCGGGGCTTCAGCTTCCTGAGCGAGGTGCGGGGGCTTCTTCACAGCGGCGTTGGTGGTATAGTGGTTAGCATAGCTGCCTTCCAAGCAGTTGACCCGGGTTCGATTCCCGGCCAACGCACCAGGTGTCAGTGCATCTGTGTGATGTGCTTTTACAACCCGTTTCTCCGTCCAAGGTGCAGTGTCCTTCAACAGCTCAGCAACCCAAAGAGGTTTTCCTTTTTGCTGCCAGTTGTTCTGCTGCCGCTCCCCCACAGACAAGGCTGCTGGCACCTCTGCTGCTGCAAAGACCAAGGCCACTCAATCCATGGAGCAAAAGTTAACGTTAATCCTGTTACCAAGAGCAAAGCGAAGAAACAACAATCTGAGACACAAGAACACATTTAACAGTACTTAACTCTGCTTTTAAAAAGTTGTTAAAAGACATAATCAAAGGAGACCAGGAAGAGAGTGATGGGAAACATTCTTACCAAGCAGATGAAGAAGCAGACACTTCTAAAAGAGATAAAGAGTAGGTCCTTCTCAAGTAGATAAATCAAGCTGCTCTCAAGCAGATGACAATGATGATCTTGTCTAACCTTTCCCTCTAAAGGCACTGTGCCTCATGAGAAAGGACTTCACCCACACTGAAGGTGAGCTGCTTCTTCCTTGGTTGCTCCGATGCTTTGATAGTGGGACTGAAACCTATGACATGGACGAGAGAGAAGACAAGCAGCTGGGGATCCATGGCCAGAGATGCTGATATTGATAGAGCACTTGGTAGTAAGACAGGAACTACCACCCTATGGAGCCGACGTCTCTCACCTGTGAGGGTACAGGTACCCCTATTAGGGTGACAAGAACTGGTGCTGAAGCAGAATGCCCTGTCTTGGGAGAGTCATCATGTATGTGAGAGAATTGGCTATGTGAGAAGTGATCTGTGATAACATGGGGTTACAGATCCTGACGGTGTCCTGTGTGACACACCCATGCTCCAGAGGTTTGCACGGGCTCTACCAGCAACACATGCCTGTATATTTTCCTTCATGGGATGTATTGACTATGAAAGACCAACTGCGTGAAGTGGCTTTCAAAGCCTTCCAGGTCTCTCCCTCCAGACCCTCACCCTCCAGGTCTCTTCCTTCAGGCCTCTCCCTCCAGGCCACTCCCTCCAGACCCTCACCCTCCAGGTCTCTCCCTCCAGACCCTCTCCCTCCAGGCCCTTTCCCTCCAGACCCTCTCCCTCCAGACCCTCACCCTCCAGGCCCTCACCCTCCAGGTCTCTCCTTCCAGACCCTCACCCTCCAGGTCTCTCCCTCCAGACCCTCTCCCTCCAGACCCTCTCCCTCCAGGCCCTCACCCTCCAAGTCTCTCCCTCCAGGTCTCTCCCTCCAGACCCTCACCCTCCAGGCCTCACCCTCCAGACCCTCACCCTCCAGGTCTCTCCCTCCAGGCCTCACCCTCCAGGTCTCCATCCAGACCTTCACCCTCCAGCCCTCTCCCTCCAGGCCTCTCCCTCCAGGCCTGGTCCCCTCCATGCCCACCTGCCTCGCCCCAAGCCAGGCCTGGAGGCCAGGGGTAGGTTCAGGATGTACCAGGGCTTGGGCCACTTGGGAAGAAACATCTTTCCTTCCTGAAGCAGCTGCCAGCAGATGTCGGTAGAATAGTGGCAACAGGGAGTTGGAGGTTCCTGCAGGGCTGCTCAGCAGGGAGAAGATTCAGCCCAGAGGGCTGGCCGTGGATTTCTGAGGAAAAGGACAGACCCTTGGTGGTCTAGGGAGAAGTTTTTCCCTCCCTGCAAGACTGTTCTCACCACCAGTGCTTCTCCAAGGCTGTGCAAGAGGATGGGACAGAGCAGGGTGACATGAGTCATGCACTCACATGCAGTGAGTTTCCCATCACTGAGGTTCTGGATAACGTGTCTGTTGACAATCCCAGATGGTTCTGGGAATATGCTAGTTCCCCCTTTTTTTTTAATCATAATGCAGTGTTAGCAACTCACACACCCATGGCAATAGGTAAAACCTCAGCCCTAGGAATCAGGTGGTAATAGGACAGTTGTGTTTCCTGACTGGTTTTGTCTCTTGAAGTGTGTTTATGCTCTGCTGGCTGCAGAGAAAAGGGAAAAAAAGAAACAAAAACCCAGAAGGAAGTGAAAGGACTCTCACTTTTAATTACCCTTGTCATAAAGCCTACTTATAATTTTACAACTTTGTAAAATTATCTCCTGATAATTCTGGAGATTCTGATTTGGGCCAAAAGGGATGGAGAGGAAGTTGTTCCTCATCCTTTAGCTGCAGAACTTGCCAGTACTTTATTCTGATCTGATTTGCAGTAAGGATTAGAAGATGACATTAAAGTCCATGACAAACCTGGAGCCTTGGGGTGTGTTTGCTTCACGTTGCTGTTAAATATCCTGCTGTTGCACTGTCCCTTTGCCTGCAGCTGGCAGAGCTGGCAGGAGGGGACTCTGGTCACAACCTTTGCACTGTGCATCAGCTGAGTGCACTGGGGGCAAACCTAATCAATACCTGGGGGCAAAGTCTTCTCCATCCAGCAGGAGGAGGTGGATCTGTAAGTGACCCAAAGACCAACAGCTGAAAGATTCAAATGCACTGGGTTTTGTTTTCTTCCACAGACCTTGCGCCAGTCTGGGGAGCTGTGGAGAAAGGAGAGCTGCAGACAGAGCAGACAGTCCCAGGCTTGGAAGGTACCTGTGAGAGGCAGAAATTCAACAAAAGACATTGTGCTGTTGGTGTTAACTCCCAAACCTACAGAGTTAAGATATTGTGCTGGTCCTTTGTTAAGGCAGGATTGGTCTCTGGGAGCCTTGAGACACCGTGTGGATAGTTGTGGGCTCTAGATCCTCCTCACATGCCTCCTCACACGGGCATCTCTGGCTTTGAGGCCCCAGACAAATCTCCCTCTTGCTGGAATGGCTCCCGGGGATGTTCATGATTTCTTCCAAAGATCCATTGTCACTGACTGCTCAGACTTTGCCCCCACAGGACAAAGGGACTGGCAGCATCTCATGTCTCCTCCAGCCCCTGACCTATCCCACTCCCTCTGCTCCCAAGACCCTGCAGCACTGCTGGTGTGCCAGGGCCCCCCCTGCCTCACCCCCCTCCCCAAGGACAGACTCAGGAGCTGTAGGAAGGCCCAACACGTAAATACCCAGGAAAAAAGAACGCAGGGGGTTTCTTTGGAGGTGAAGGATGGATTTTCTCTACTATTATCACCAGCATCTGCCCTTTCTGAGCAGGGGAACCCTCCCCCAGCCAGGCTTTTCACCAGCGGATGCAGCCACGCTCTGCTTTGTTTGCCTGACACTGCAATGGCTGCAGAGGCCCCTTCTCCCCTCTTTTCTCCCTCCTCTCCCTCTACAGAGAGGAGCTTGGAGGAGCACTGTGGAGCAGGAGAGCTGACAATCAGGGCTGGGACAATAGCTGCCTCCCCCCCCCCCCC
>NW_009952000.1:49750-63142 GCF_000747805.2 Chaetura pelagica
AAACTGCCCCCCCCCCCCCCCCCCCAATTAGCCATTCATTTCTGCTCCCTCTGAAATGGGGAGCACAGCCCTTGTGCTGGGAGATAAAACAAGAACGGCTTCAATAGCACTGATTTAAATTAGGTCAGGCTGGCTTTTGTGTGGCAGGGACCACACAATAGCAGTCACACGACTGTGGAGGGGAGCAGCATAAAGGAAAAGAGGCCAAGCAAGTGGCACAGATGCTGGGAGTCAGTGGGTGCTGGGAGATGAGGGGTGTTTGTATGTTAGTGAGAGCAGAGGGGCAGACACTCCCACCAGTGCCTGAGGCTCACACAGGAACTGGGGGACTTGGTCAGCAGGGGACAGAGATGTCAAACACTGTCTCTGCAGAAAGAGAATGATCAGGTGGTTCTCCACACCAAGGGGTGCAAGAGCACCTTGGAGGCTGGTCTTTAATCATAATGGAGCTGTTGGAGAGGGTTCAGAGAAGAGCCATGAAGATGATCCTTGGGCTGGAGCAGCTCTGCTCTGGAGACAGGCTGGGAGAGTTGGGGTGTTCAGCCTGGAGAAGAGAAGGCTCCAGGGAGACCTTAGAGCAGCTTCCAGTGCCTGAAGGGGCTCCAGGAAAGCTGGGGAGGGACTTGGGACAAGGGCAGGGAGGGAGAGGACAAGGGGGGATGATTTTAAACTGAAAGAGGGGAGATTTAGTTTAGATATGAGGAGGAAATTCTTTGCCATGAGGGTAGGAAGGCACTGAAACAGGCTTCCAAGGGAGGTTGTTGAGGCACTATACCTGGTGGTGTTCAAGGGCAGGTTGGATGAGGCTTGTGCAGCCTGGTCTGGTGGGAGGTGTCCCTGCCCATGCAGGGAGGTTGGAATCTGATTAATTTTAAGGTTCCTTCCCACCTAAACCATTCCATTCCATGATTCTATGATTCTATAACTGGTTGTGAGGTAAAGGGGTGACAGTGGTGTGGACACAAACATCCTCCTTGTCAATCACAAGAGGAGAAAAACAAGGCAGGGACCCTCTGGGGCCTTTGCACTGAGAGTTTTGTACCTCAGGCCCAGAGGTCCTGCTCTTCCTCTTGGCAAAATAGAACATAAACTGTAAAGGGATTGCGTTTTTCTGGAGAGCACAGCAAGTCAGGGTAGGATGGGCATGATGAAGCCCCAGGAACCTGGGCTGCAATCATCAGCATTGATCAGGTTCTTCTTTAGGAAGAATTTCTTCACTGAAAAGGTTGTGAGGCACTGGAACAGGCTGCCCAGGACAGTGGTGGAGTCACCATCCCTGGAGGGATTTAAGAGCCTTATAGATGTGGTCCTCAGGGATATGGTTTAGTTAAGAACCTGTCAGTGTTGGTTGGTGGTTGGACTTGGTGATTTTTAAGGACTTTTCCAACCAAGGTGATTCTATGCAATTGTATTTGTAATTTCTTTCCCCTCAGAAGTCCCCACCCAGCCTGACCACCTGATGTGCTGTGAAACCACACTCAGTTCTTTGTCAGTTGGTGGGTTTAGGTCAAAATCAGCAACTCCTTCAAAATGATCACTTAAAGCCAGGTTCTGAAAGACACCTAAGTGTCTGACTATCTGCAGAGAGAGGTCCTGGAGACAGTTCTTTGACTGGATATCCAGGAGAATACACTGGAGACCAGACCCAGTTCTCACCCCAGTATCATTAATCTGAGTATTGCTGTTCTGACAATCATGATGCAGATGTTGGTGTTTATCTGGTGCTGGGAAAACAAGAGCAGTGTGTTTTCTTTAGCAGGAACAGGGTGCTCAGAGCTATCAGTAAGAGCCTGATCTTTTCAGGCAGGCTGTTGTCATGTTTTAAATGAGTGTATCCAAGTAAGTTCATATGCAAAGGAAGGTCAAGTAAGTTGAAAAACAAGAGTTCATCCAGGTAAGTCTCCCAGGGAGAAATGTCTCTCACTGAGTGGTGTTTTGTGACCCAGACTGGACTTCTGCAGGTGCCACTTTCCTGTGGTTGGCCAAACTACTGATGGGAGAGAATCTGGGTGTGGAAAAGTTGAATCAATCATAGACTCATGGAATGGTTTGGGTTGGAAGGACCTTAAAGATCATCTAGTTCCAACCCCCTGCATGGGCAAGGACACCTCCCACCAGCCCAGGTTGCTCCAAGCCCCATCCAACCTGCCCTTCCACACTGCCAGGGATGGGGCAGCCACAGCTTCCCTGGGCAACCTGGGCCAGGCTCTCACCACCCTCACACCCAAGAATTTCCTCCTCATGTCCAGCCTCAATCTCCCCTCTTCCAGTTTTATGAAAGACACCATCAGCCACTTCCTGTGATGTTCTTCAGCCTTTTTGACTCAAAGGAACAACAACCCAACATTCTTCAGCAATTTCAATAAAAAAGTCCTAAGCAAAGACCACACTTATAATTTAAGCAACGTGGTTCTTGTTTTACAAAGTCATAATTTTCTCACTAGAATTACAAGCATTGACATTTCAACTACTCCTAGTAAAAAAAGTGGGTGAGCCAAGGAACTGAGTGTGCCAGCCAGGGCCCAAAGGAGAGAACTAGGTTAAACTTTGGATTACCAGTTATTCTTCATCTGTTTGTTATCGTATGAGTGACTTTTTTTAAAACCCAAGACAACTTAGAGTCATCCTGTGGGTTATTTTCTCACCCCTAATGGCCCACAGGTTGTTTTAAACACCCTGCTTACCCCATGCTTACACAGCCAGTAGGATATTCAGTGCCCAGGAGCTGATAGTGGAAAGATAACACACTAAAAATAACTTGCCCTTTTTTTACCAGGCAGTGTAATTAAGCACTGAAATAGTGCCTGTTGTAGGGAGGTGGCCCTGGAGGCACTGAGCCAAAACAAGACATGTTGCTAAAAGGTATGTTAGTGTTGAGCCAGATGGTCAGAGCTTTGATGCATGAAGCACCAAGTGAAATTATCTACCCAGTTTATGTAGGAAGCCCGTCTGGAGCAGCCATAATAGCCCTAATTTCTCTCAAAATACAAATACATGGTTGCTAGTTTTCACTGCTTTGCTGCTATGTTGTTTGACATATTTTCCATCACCCTTCACTTGTCTGGTGTCAAATCATTGCTGCACTTTGCTGGGATTCATCAGAACTCACACAGCTAAACACAACTGGAACAACACAACAAAGCCCTGCTTTGTTTTTCATTCTGTGCCCACTGCACTCAAACCTGGAGGTGCCCAGATGCCAAAACCAGTTTAACTGTGGTAGCACAAAAATCTTGCTGCCACCTCTGGTGCCTCTGCCTGCCCATGATGTGATGCAGGGACAGAAGAGGCAAGAGTCCAGCTCTGACAGAACACTTAGACATGTGCTCCCTGTGGGTTCCAAACAAGAGGACATAAAAATTATATATAATCATGTTACTAGCACACACATCCATGTATAGAAATACATCAGAACTATGCAGTTAGGTATCTATAGTTAAAAAACATTATTTCCAAACAAATGCCATGACCTGAGATGTCCCTGAGCTGTGATTTTGTAAATCTCAGTGTTACTGAGATGGCCTCTTTAACCTGAAATGCTCACCTGAGTCCTTCAGCTCTCCAGCAACCCCAAAACCACTGCAGAAACAAATATGTTTTGCAGAAGACTGGTTCATTCCTTGGATATTTATTTGTTGGTTTGGGTTGGGGTATTTTTTTGAATAATTATTATTATTTGTTTTGTTTATTTCTTATTCTATCTGCTCCAGCTGAGACAGGAGAGGGTGGGAGGAAGGTTTTGTTCCTCTGGAGATAACAGGAGGCTGTGTCTGTGCAGCCATGGTGACAAGATCCAGGGCTCTTTCTGGCTTCTAAGCAATTTGCTCCCCACCCCTGGCTCCAAGTAAAAGTGGGGCAGAGAGAGAGGAGCTTTTGTTTCTCAAGTGCTTCATCTGTTGCTAGTAATTAAGCAAAGAGCTCTAGTGCTTTCCCACCTCCCAAGCCTAAGGAGGATCTAGTTGGGGTGAAAGGAAAGTCAAGAGGCTGTGCTGCTGCTTCCCTGCACCCTGCTTTTCACTGTGAGGCTCTTCTCTTTCATCCTTGCTCTGCCACAGCCTTGCTGGGTGACCCGTGGCCATCTCCACACCTCAGATTCCCTGGCTGCAGGGGGGGAAGAAATGAGAGAGACCAAGCTCAGCAGGAGGCCAGATGGAAACTACCACCCTGCTGTTCAAGGTGTTATTATCAGTTTAATACAATATGTTTGTTCCCAGCTCCTCAGACATGCTGACTCTCAGCAGATTGCTCTTTCCTTCTCCAGCCTTCGCTGGATGTCATCCCTTCTCTCCCTCTCTCCCTGAGATGCCAGCCCCTTCCTTGAGTTCTGACAGCTTTTCTGCAGCCTCCCCACTGTGCTTCTTTTTAACCCCCTCCAGTGTCACCAGAATGAACTGCCAACAGCCCAGGAATCAGGCAAACGGTCCCTGCACTGGGCAGATACCCTGGTGTTTGGACAAGGAGGTGGGTGGAGAGGGCAGGGTTAGTGGTGGCTGTAAGGGCTGCAGGGGAACTGTCCAGTTTCTGCTCATCTCTGCAACGAGTAACACTTACTAAACCAAAGCTTTGCATGCTGTGGGAAGGACTGCAGAGAGGAAAAGAGGGTGGAGATGGGAGAGAGAACAAAAAAAATCAATGAATGTTAGGAATGGGGATGCTGCAGGAATCCAGCAGCCCCCAGAGCAGGTCCAAGCCCTGGCTCAGCTCTGCAAGGCACTCAGTCACCAAGGACTGAACTCAGTTGGGTATCTTCAACCCAGGATCTCACAGGGAGAAGTTTAGGGCCCTACTCTGGAGCAGATGGTCTCCCTCTTGGGCCCCATCTGCCAGGCAACACTGGAGCAGTTGGTCTCTGCAGCACTGAGCAGAGTCCTGTTTACTTTCCCCTCATGTCAGCAAGGTGATGTGCAGGGTAACCCAGCCCTGCTGGCACAGGCCTGGATTTCCAGGAGCAGCCAGCAGAGGTGCAAGAAGGTAACCCAAGAACCATCTTTGAGAGGCCCAGGCAATGTGGCATCAACCAGATGCCAGAGTCCAGCTGGGAACAGGGCTGTAGTTGCAAGGGGTCAGGGTGTTGGTTGGGAAGCCCTTGATTCACATGCAGGAAGAAAGCACATGGGCTAGAGGAGAAATCCAGAGTGAAGTTTCACAAGGAGAGGTACCAGGAGCAGCAGGTATGTGAGCCTTGTCTGTGATGAACTGCCTAGTGCTCAGGCTGCTGAGAAACACACAGAGGGTTTGGTGAAGGTCTTGGGCACTGACCTGGAGCCAAATTCATCATTCCTGAATTGAGAGAAGGAAAAAACATGGCACAGCCTGCCTTCTAAGACCCAAGTAAGGGTGATTTTCAGGTGTTCTCTGGACATCTGGCTATCCTAGGGAGCTCAGCTTACTCAGCTTCAGTGTTTCTGGCCAGGCAGAAAGCTGGTGGCTGCCCTTCAAAAGTTCAGTCTCATGGCTCAGAAATCTTTAGTAGGAATCCCTGTCAGCAGGAAAGCCAGGGCTTGAATTGGCCCATGTGCTGGGCTCTTCCCTCACCTGCTCTCAAAGGTGAGCCTGGCCAGGCAGAAGGGGTTGGAGAGATGGACCTGTGCCTTACAGCTGCTCCTTCTGTCCCTGCTCAGGGCATAAACAGTCCCCACCTATGGAGAAATGTCTCCAGACACTATTAAGTACACACAAAAATAGCAATTGAGACCAGCTCCCCTCCAGCAGCACCAGCCACGATTGCTGCAGCACGGCTGAGAAAAGAACTTAACTGATTCTTTTCTAGGTTCTGATGCTAAAGCCCAAGTATCCAGGACTGCAGAGATCATGTATCCCTGCACTGGCACATGTTTTCCAGGGACCTTGGCCTCAGAAGTCAGGCTGCTGAGATCCTGCTCTCTTAGTTTGCCCAGTTAGGCAGGCAGTGTTCTAATGGTGCTTGGTGGGCAGAGGGCACGGAGCATCACTTTGTCTCCTCCCCTGAGGGTTCCCATCCATGGAGGCTCCAGCACAGGATGCTGCCTGGGGCAGCTCTGCAGCAAGCAGGCCAGAGGCAGAAAGTGCAAACTTTCTGGTTGCAGCCACTTAAGTTTCATTAGAAGCATCAAAAAGGAAAACAGGCCTCAGGTGGGGCAGTGAGAAGCAGAGACAAGCAGAGCATGGGGGAAAGGGGATGGAGAGGAGATTCACTGCTTGGTTTTACATGTCAATGAACAGATAAGCTTCAGCTAAGGGCTGGTGAAGAGAGGTGGGAAAGACAGACAGAAACAGCCTGGAGCTAGGGGCTGTCACCCGTGTTCAAAGAGCTGTCAGGACATCATACAGCTCTGTAAAACCTGCTGTTAAATGTGTTTCATGAGACTAGAAATAGGGATGAGCAGAAGTCCTATCCTGCTGCCCCAAGACTCCCTCCTGGCCCCACATCCCTTCTGGAAGAATTTTATCTGAAGACACTGGCCCAGGTTGCCCAGGGAAGCTGTGGCTGCCCCATCCCTGGCAGTGTTGAAGGGCAGGTTGGATGGGGCTTGGAGCAGCCTGGGCTGGTGGGAGGTGTCCCTGCCCATGCAGGGGGTTGGGACTGGATGAGCGTTAAGGTCCCTTTCAACCCAAATAATTCTGTGACTATATGAAAGAAAATAATTTTCTTGAAAACCTTGTGCACTAGAAATCCTATCTCCTTCTCAGTGCTCTGTTCCAGGACTTAATTTTCCCTGACACTGCAAAGAAGTTGCCCTGATCTCTACCCTAAGTCTTCCTTGTTCAACACAAAACTGTTCAGAGCTAGAATATTAAGGGCTGGAGTTGCTGCCCTATTCACATATTGATTCCAATGAAGCTGAGCTCAATGGAGGAGTCTGCCCAGCCTTGCTCCATCCCCCTCGTGCCCCAGGAGAGTGTTTTGTGTTCCACTAAATGTCTCTAAGTGCCTCTCAGCTCTGTGCTCCTCTGCCAGACACACTGCAGCAGGCAGGGTGCAGCATCAGGCCTGTGCTCACATCTCCTATGAGCTGCAGGGATTTTATCAGCTATGGATCCCCTGGGCAGTTTGAACTGTCAGGCTGTAGGTTCTCCTGAGCAGACAGAATCCCAGAGTGGTGAGGGTTGGAAGGGATTTCTGGAGATCATCTAACCCAACCCCCTGCTAGAGTGGGATCCCCTAGAGCAGATCCCACAGGAACACATCCAGGTGGGGTTGGAATGTCTCCAGGGATGGAGACTCCACAACCTCCCTGGGCAGCCTGTCCCAGGGCTCTGGTACCCTGAGAGTCAAGAAGTATTTTCTCATATTCAGGTCAAACCTCCTGTGCTCCAGTTTGTGCCCATTGCCCCTTGTCC
Organism: Chaetura pelagica; assembly: GCF_000747805.2. Lineage (NCBI taxonomy): Eukaryota > Metazoa > Chordata > Aves > Apodiformes > Apodidae > Chaetura > Chaetura pelagica. Next base: position 57,071 of record NW_009952000.1, read on the forward strand.
TGTCCCTGGGCACCCCTGAGCAGAATCTGGCCCCATCCTCCTGCCACCCTCTGTGGATATTTATAGGCACTGGTGAGATCTCCCCTCAGCCTCCTTTTCTCTAGGCTAAAGCTCTAGACCTCAGGAATTCTTCCACCAGTAGCAACCCTCTGCCCCTCACCTCCCACTTCATCCATGTCCTCACCCAAGAGCAGAAATCAATTCAACTGCACACCTCTTAGCCCTTTTCCCTGCTTAGATTTACCACTAATCCATCTAAAATCAAGCACCACGTGCACAGCAGTGACTTGGGGAGGGCTGTGGGAGCAGGACAGAGCTGTGTACATCAAAAGATGTGGTGGTTTTAGCTTTGCTTGCTGTCCAGAAGCAGCAGCTGGGACCTGGAATCAAAGCAGATCCACCATTTGATGACTATTGCTTGCGGTTAATTCTGCCCCATGGTGTCTCCAGAGCTGAATCCTGCATCCAGCTTCCCTTCCTCTGAGGGTAGCAGCATTTCTACCCTTTTTTCCAGCTGGGAAAAGGATCTCTCTGGGTAGGAGGGGAGCACAGGTTTTAACCAGATGCTGTAGGTCATAAAGACCAAGGCTGTAGCTCTAGTTCTCTCTCTGCAGCAGCTTTCCAGGGGATTGGAAAGGAGAGCTGAAGGTTTGACAATGGCCATGACATAGCAGAGCTGAGACTGGGCTACAAGTTGAACTAGAATTACTGAAATAAAAGGCAGGGCTCAGAGTGGGGTTGTTAAATAGTGCAGTAGCTCCTGGGTTCTGCTCATTTCCACCAGGGACCCAGGCCAGATCCCCTTGCCTTTGTATTTCTCTTTGTTCAGGAGGAAAGCAGGGATCTGCAGCAGCAATTTTGATAAATAAGGCGGGAAAAAGTGACCAAAACATCCCAAAAGAACAGATTCCAGATTCCTGAAGTACCAGTCATGAAAAAAGTCCTGCCTTTTGTTTCTGATCCGTGCCTAGTTTGTGGATACAGCTACTCTATTATTCCCACCTGGATGAGCAGTTGTTTTTGCATGATCTCCTGTCCACGAGCTGCACATCTTCTACTTAAGATTAGTTTTGTTAGCTTCAGAGATTTCAGCAGAAATAGTAATGTTTGGAGACAGCTTCACTGTTCTCCAGGGAGCCCTGCCCTGAGATGCAGAGGGGCTTGGACAGGGAGCCCAGGCAGCCAGGAGGTGGAGCAGCTTGTCTCCTCAGCGTGGTGCCAGCAGGGGACTAGGGGGAGAAAGCCTGGGCCCTCAGCAGGGCTCTTCCCTTTGATGAAGCAGATGTGACTGGTTTTTTAATGCCACAACCGCTGCGTGTTTGTGAAGAAGCAAAAAGGCTCACAGATTTGTGGCTCAAGGCTGGGACAAGGGGCCTTTCTTTTTCTTCAAGGGCTTTTGAGGAAGATCTCGTTATACCTGCTTGGAATTAATTCTGCTAATCCCCCATCTGATCAAACTCCCTGTGCTGGAGTTAAAGAGGCGCCTTCCAATTTCTTTCTTCTATCTGGGACAACTGAGATCCTGGGACAGAGCTGCATCAACAGCCAGGAGCTGGGGAGGGACTTGGGACAAGGGCAGGGAGGGAGAGGACAAAGGGGGATAGTTTAAAACTGGAAGAGGGAGATTGAAGTGAGACATGAGGAGGGAATTGTGGAGTGTGAGGGTGGTGAGAGCCTGGCCCAGGTTTCCCAGGGAAGCTGTGGCTGCCCCATCCCTGGCAGTGTTGAAGGGCAGGTTGGATGGGGCTTGGAGCAACCTGGGCTGGTGGGAGATGTCCCTGCCCATGCAGGGGGTTGGATCTAGTTGATCTTTAAGGTCCTTTCCAACCCAAATAATTCTATGATTCTATGATGACCTGATTCTAGTGAAAGTCACTTGGGCCTGACTTGGAGCCTCCAGGAACCCAATTCTCCAAGCCTCCCTGCAGCAGCTGCTGCCTGACAACTTTGTCCCATTCCCTGATGCACACCCTGTCCCTCAGGCCCCAGGACCCCCCCTGTGCCCCATCAGCAGAAACTGCTGTTCTGTTTGGGGCTACCTCGGGGCTGCTGGCACAACAAAGCTGTTTTGTTTTGGGCTGAGCACTCAGCATCTGAGCTCTCATGTGGTTGGAGCCCTTTTTTTTTTTTGGATGATGATGATTTTTTTGCAAGAATGAAAACAGTGGATTAATGAGCTGCTTGTGGCTAATGTGCAGGGTTTCTCAGAACTGGTGCTATTAGAGCCCAGCGTCATGTAGGAGGTAAATGGCAGCACATGGTGAATAAAGCAGTGATATAATAGGTTTAAGTAGTCCATTTCCCTTTGGAGGGTTACTGATAACATGCCCAAATGCATACAAGACCATTACCTTAATGAATAAGACCACTCTCTGGCAGAGCACACACTGCAGCTCCTCACAAGGGGTTTCTTTTTCATCATTTTTCAGCCAAAAAAAGGTTTGGGTGTTTGAGTTGGAGTGGGGTGCAGGGAGGGTAGGACAGAGATGGGAGGAAGGAGAAGAGCGGAAGAGGAGAAATATGGATGAGAGCAGAAGGGGAAGAGAAAGGAAGAAGGGAGGTGGAGAAATGCAGAACAGGGATGTTGTGGTTTGGACCAACATGGTCTCCAGGAACACCAGTAAGAGGAACTCATATGTACACACCCCAAAAACAATTACCAGGCATGTGATCTGGTATTTTGGAAGGGACACATCTTCCTCTGGCAGCATCACTGTCCAGCCAGTGCTCACTGTGCTCAGCTTGAGATACTCACTGCCCAGGCACTGCTGTTTGCCTCTTGCAGTCTCAGTCAGTTCGGAGTTAGTGTCATTTTTGGGGGCAATTTTACTCACATCAGGGAAGTTTCTCAGGACTTAATGGCTCTTAGCAGCTCTGTGAAATCTTTGTGCTCACAGAATCATGGGATGGTTTGAGTTGGAAGGGATCTTAAAGATCATCTAGACCTAACCCCCTGCATGGGCAGGGACATCTTCCCTCATACTCAATTTACTTTTCTCCTGGAATGGGCATGTAGTGCAGCATTGTCTAAGAAGTCTCTTTAAAGGACAATGACCACATTTTTGAATATTCTTCTAACTGATGTGATGGGATCAGAATTCCTGTTACATAGTAGCATGTACTCTTGTGCCAACTAAGGCCTTGCTTTTGCCAACTTCTTCTGGAATCTCTCCACAGAGAGGATACAGGGCTCAAATCCACTGTCAAATGACCCTAAATTAACTGTTTGGAATTCACCATATGAGGTGAGTTCCATGGAAGTGTAATTCTGTTGAGGTCTGGTGGAAACAGCATCTCATTTGTAGCAGAATAAGTGAGATGAGAATCCCTACAGATCAGCATTCCAAAATGATTAATTATTTTTTCCTTCTGAAAGCCTAAATCAGTGATTCACAGGATGTTTAGGGCTATCAACATGGTCTGACTGATCCACAGCAGAGGTGTCCTTATCCCAGTGTAGTGGAACTGGTAGTAAGGAGAGGAAGATGCTTAGCACAGTGTACAAGGATATATAAGAATAAAGAATTTTGTGGAAGATTGTTATAAAGAAGAAGACTTTTCCCACCTGTAGTTCTGTAGCTCCCAGCAATCTGCAAGGACTGTCTGGATGTTGCATTCAGACTATTCAGTTTAATCACCACTGATAGACCAAACCTCCATAAACTCGTCTAAACCCCTTCAAACCTATTTATACTCTCAGACTCCACAATATCCTGTGGCAAACGAGCTCCAAAATTTCATTATGTGCTGTGTGAAAAAGAATTTCCTTCTGTTTGTTTTAAACCTGCCTGCTAATTTCACTGGGGCACCAACTTCTCCTTTTGTGAGACACAACATCTGAAATATCTGAGGGACACAGAATCCCAGATTTTATTGAAAGGTCACGGGATTTTGACTTCCAAGTGTTAAAACCACTGCTGAAAATGGAGCACAGGTTCTACTTGTAATGCTTATGAAAATATTGCCTCCAGTGCTCGTTTGCTCTTCAGCTTGTTTTTATTTATTTTCTTTTTGCCTTTAACCTGTGCTTACAAGCTGCTCTACCCCTGACAGATCCAGTTCTCAAGCCCCTTGTTTACTCAGTTAGGATGGCCTTTGTTTTCACCATATCCCCCTTTGAACTGCTTCAGCAGTGGAGTGTCTGTTTGCTGGAGATGTGAGCACAAACTCAGCCAAGGCCAGGCAAGTTTGTCTGAATGACCTCGCTCTCCTCATTACAGCTGTGATGGTCTCAGTGTCACAAGTTCAAGTGCATGCACGTGGGGTTTCATACATCGCAGAGATCAAGGCAGGGAGACAGACTTCCCCACTCTCCCCTGAGGCACCAAGATGCTCTGCTGCTACTTGATGGTGCCTCTTGCAGACACCTCATTAACAGGGGGTTCATTACACATAAACATGCCCTTGTATCTTTGCAGGCACGCATGCCCACACACATCATTTGGACACGGGGAGAGACAGCTCACCCTGACACAAACATGTCTGGCTCCTTCTGTCCAGACACCTTGGCTCTAACAAGCAGTTGTTCATTCGTAGCCTTTGCTGCCCTCTGTGGAGTTGTATCCTTCTGGTTGCATTGTTCACTTACACTGACTTTTGAACATCCCTCCTCTTGCCTGAGCCTTGGAGCTTCATGCAAATAACATTTCTTCTCAGTCTGATGCACCTCCTGTATCAAATGCTGGAATCAACAGTTCTGCTGTGGTGTAAAACAGAGTTAAGAGGCACAGGAACCAGACCCTTCCAATCTTTCTCTTCCCATCATGTAAATCCAGTTTGCTACATGAAGCCATTCACCTCTTGCAGGCACAAGCTCTAGTCTGGAAGATTAGATAAGAGATAGTGGATAAACATCTCCTGAAAACCATTTGATCCAGGGCGTTTAGTGAGGATGTATTACCTTCCTGGGGAAAAGGAGTGAGATTTTGGAAGGGAAAAGGTGTTTGAGACATGTTTCCCTGCATGTTCCTGTCCTTCAGCAATACAAACCATGATGTCAGTGGGGATAAACCAGTGTTGCTGTACAAAAACCTGCAGGATAAGCTGCCTGTGCTGCCAAGGCTCAGACGTGTGGGGTTTGGATGGCAGCTCTCCAGGCACAGCACCAATAACCTCTGGAGCCTGGTTGGGGCTCACACTCACCACACAACTAACACCACTGGAGCAGCCTGTTCACCAGCTCGGGAAGAGCCCCCAGTGCACATCCACACCCTCCATCCGAGGGAAGGGGAGGAAGGGGGAGCCAGGCTGCGGGTGGTGTTGGCAGCCTGGTGTGACAGCACAGAGCTCCTCGCCAAGGCAGCTGCCTCTGCTCATGCAGGGCCTTCGTTTTTACTGCCAGGAACTGCTGGCCCGTGTAGTTGTGTGTAGCACATGCTGGGCTTGTGAGACAACGGAGACCGAAAGGAGGGGAGAAGGGAGGAAGGGGAGAAGCCCCTGTCGGAGGGGTGGGGGTGTTGCTGGTGGGCACTGTGCACCTACAGGCACGGGAAGCAATCCTGAGGTGTGCATCCCTGCCTGCAGGTTGTGGAGAGCGTGGAACAAAGGGGTGTGTGTGTGTGTGTGTGTGCACAGGCGTGGGGATCCCTCCGGCTGCCTGCGAACAAGCAGGAGCGTCTGGAATTGCGTGTGCAGGGGGAGCTGCCTGCGAGCGTGTGCGTGAGGAGCTGCGAGGAGCTGCTGCGTGCGTGGAGCCCACGGAACCCACCGGGCTGGGCAGCTCTGGGGCTGCTGCACGAAGAGGGGCTTGGGGGAGGGAGAGGGTCTCCGTGGGAGAGCTGTGGCAGTGCCCAGAGGATCCGTGCGTGCTGGGAAGCTTTCCAGGGGCCTGGGGCTCTGTCCGTAAAGGTGTCTGTGACCTGCAGGGGCGTTGGGAATCGCACCGCGGGGAGAGGGACCGCCAAGGTGCGCTGGGAGCTCCCGGGGGCTGGGAGGGTGTCCCTGTTAGCACGGAGCGGTTCTGCTTGTGATGTGGCTTTGGCGTGACGGCGCGTGGGTGGGACTGTGCGTGAGCGAGGCGTGCGTGGGCTGGGCTGGCTGTGCGGGGAGGGCAGTGCGGGGAGGGCAGTGCGG
>NW_009952000.1:63625-67024 GCF_000747805.2 Chaetura pelagica
CTGTCCCAGCCGCTCCGCCGCGCAGGATCCCCACATTCACTGCCGGCTCTTCCTGTTTCTGGGTGTTTCTCCAAACCCCTTCGCTCCTGGCTCCCGCAGGCCCCCCGAGCTGCGGTTCTCCCGCACTTGTTGAGGAACAGCGGCAGGAGAAGCAGCCGGTTCCCTTGGAAACCTCTGGATGCCCAGCAACAAGTCTCCGGCAGCTGCCATGTGACCAGGTACATTAATCAGACTTGTTGTATGAATCAGGTCAGTTGGGGCCAAAGTCCAGCTCGTTCCCCCTTCTCTTCAGTGCTAATTACCGAGCTGTGAGAGCTGCTCGGTGCAGGGGGTGAAAAACAACTTGAAATCATTAAATAAAATGGTGACCTTTCCCGTGGTGGCTTCTAAGTTCATCCCAGACTTTCTCCATGAGAAAAAAAAAATCTGTCCGATCAATTGAAGAGGCAATTGAAACAAATCTAGGATGCAAATGAGTGAGGCAGAGGAGGCTCCCAGGCTGGAAAAGCCAGATAAAATGAATCTGTCATAGACATGGTGAGTTTCCAGGTCTCTGCTCACAATAAAGCCCCATGTTCCAGCTGTTGAATGAGTAGCTGCAGCTTGAGACAGTTTGGGCTTGACTCGGGTACACCTCGTGTTCACAACTCAGATCCCTTTGAACATCAAGTTTCTGAAGTCTCAGCTGAAATTGCTGGCCAAAATTCCTGGTTAGATGGCACTGAGAGGACTTGAGTACAAATTCCTGCCTGATCCCTCTAAAAGAGGCTACAGCTCTCAGGAAAACAGGCAGTGCCTGGACACTTGTTGTCTCTTGTGGACTCAGCACAGTTGCAAAATAGCTGTTCTTCCTAGATGTGCAGCTGGAGGGTTTATTCTTCACCCTTCCTCATGGCCCATTTATTTAACCTCAGTGGGGCATTGACTCCAGAACAGGCCAAAGGGCAGAAGCTGGAGGAAAACCAAAGATGGTTTTTTGTAGCTGCAGCTGTGGGCCAGGGGAGAGCAGCAGGTACATTACAACTGAACTGAGAGCAGACTGGTGAGCAAATGAGGTAAAGGGAGGGTAAAGGAGGAAGAGGTCATGGAATGGTGAAGGGTAGAAGGGACCTTAAAGTTCATCAGGTTTCAACCTCCTGCTATGAGCAGGGACACCTCCCACCAGCCCAGGTTGCTCCAAGCCCCATCCAACCTGCCCTTCAACACTGCCAGGGATGGGGCAGCCACAGCTTCCCTGGGCAACCTGTTCCATCCTCATGGTGAAGGATTTCTTCAGATCCAGCTGGGGTGAGCACTGACCTGAGTCCCTTACTCTGGATTTCCTTTCTAGTAGATCCCCTGAGGGAATTAGGTACCAAAGTCTTACTGTCCTTTTGATGTATGTCCTGGAGGGACTTGGGCACCCCTCATCAGTTTCCATAAGAGGCTGCTTAGAGTTTCACCTCCCATCTTTTTTTCACATTCCCCCCAAATTCCTGCTTTGCCTTGATAAAGCCAGAGCAAAAAGCTTCCAGATTTGGCTCCTGGATGACAGTCTCTCACAGACACACACCAAGGCCAGGCACTAGCAAGGCTGTAACATCTTCTCTTACCCACACACGTCTACATTCATCACGCTGTGACTAATGCATTGCAAGGTCACCAGGTACTGCTCAGTCTCCATCTCCTCCTCCAGGAGATCAGCATTTGAGCCTCCCAGGGTATTCACTGATTGGTGTTGAACACAGGTACATTCTGCTCAAAACCACCTTTTGTCTTGAGCAACAAGAACAACATCACAGTGGCTGGTCAGATCCTCAGCTGGTGTAAACCAGCCAAAGGATTTGGTCCCATCACCCACAATGATACTGAAAAACGGGGAAAAAAAATAGAGGCTTGGAAACAGAGCTCCTGGCTTTAGTCTAATCATGCTGTAATTTGAATAGCATCCAAAGCCACTTGAAAGTGGGCTCCCTCGTGTTGTCTGCTTGTAAATCCAGATCTTCAGAGCCCAGATCTCACAGGAGATCCCTTGGAAGTGGGCAGGAATTTCCCCAAATCAGACCTGAATGTGGATCTCAAGAACTACCCTGCCCAAGCCTTTCACTCTGGACCATTTTGATTTCTGTCTAATTAATGGTACATTCAGTTATTATTTTTCCTTTGGCACCATGTGATAATGCCTCCTGTGCACAGGATGGACCAAAAAACAAAGGTTTTCCTCAACCATCTGAGCATGGAGGACAATCTAGAGCACTCTTGGAGAACTGATGTCTGCAACCTGTGTATTTGCAATCTAAGAGACACAACACAAATACCTGCCAGCTGATTCCCCCCCCCCCCCCCAGTGAAAGTCAGAAACATATGCCTGTTCCTGGGTGTAAGGGTTAGGAAAGAAGTTTACAAGGGCTTGTGGTGAGAGGATAAGAGGTAATAGATAAAACTGGCAGAGGGAGATTGAGGTGAGACATGAGGAGGGAATTGTGGAGTGTGAGGGTGGTGAGAGCCTGGCCCAGGTTGCCCAGGGAAGCTGTGGCTGCCCCATCCCTGGCAGTGTTGAAGGGCAGGTTGGATGGGGCTTGGAGCAGCCTGGGCTGGTGGGAGGTGTCCCTGCCCATGCAGGGGGTTGGATCTAGATGATCTTTAAGGTCCCTTCCAACCCAAACCATTCCATGTTTCTATGATTGTTTTCACTAGCGAGAGATTTGTTCTTCGGCCACACTCCAGGGAATAACTGTCTGACCTCTTTGCTCTAGGAACATGAGAGAACCAAATGGATTCTAGCTATTCTGGTCTGCAGCTCAGCACAGTCTCTTTGGGAAGAAATGGGAGGGCTGGGTTTTTGTGTAAGCTCCCAAACCAGGGTGATAAAGATGGAGAATTTAGATTGAAACTTGGCTTGTCCATTGGGCTGGGAAGTCAGAAGGTGTGAGCAACACCAGCCAAGGGGCACTATGGTCAGATGGAAGGAACAGGCTGGTGAGGGGCTTGGTCCTTAACTTTCTTCCCCAAAACAAAACATGCAGCTCCTTGCTCAGAGTGAAGCACAGGAAGAACCCGTTGGCTCTCTGGGCAGGTTCTGTGTGTCCCTCACGGGGATGGCTCCTTTCCCCCCCTTCCCCACCCCTGCCCTCCTGCCAAGAGGTGCGGGGGTCGCTCCCATCATCCCAGACCTGTTGCTCTCCCCCTTCCCTCCTCCGAGCCGCCTTTAGGCAGGAGGAGACTCTTACACTGAAGCGCAGGCAGCTCTCCATGATGTAATCTGTGCGATCTCTCCATTTTCCAGGAAAACCAGCCTCCCGTTGGCCAAAGCCAAGAATTCCCCGCCCGGACGCTCCTCCCGCCCCATCCCACCCCCCGCCACGGCTCATAAAAGCCCCGAGGCAGAGGCAGGGCAGCTTTCCCAGACCCCCCCCTTCT
>NW_009952000.1:68319-70477 GCF_000747805.2 Chaetura pelagica
GGGCAGGTTGTGCCCTCCCCCGCCCGGAGCGGGGGCACAGGGGCACAGGAAAGTTGGGATGTGGCCGGGATGGGCTGAACGGGGTGGAAAGGGAGACTGGAAGAGACTGGGATTCATTTCCCCGGGCAGCCCCAGGTAAAACCCTGACAGCAAAGAGGAGGGCAGGGACTAAAATCATGCAGGAAGGCAAGATCTGAACACAACCTACACCATCCCATCTACTCCAGTGTCAGAGATTTCTGCTGGAAACCTCAACCTTATTCCTTCAGAAATGGGGCTGACTGGGGTGTGAAGTTGCTCTTCAAATTCCCCAGTTTATAGGAGAAAGAGGAAGGACATTTCCCCAAGATGCTGTTGGGAGGAAATCCTTCAACAAAGAGTTATTTAAGAATATTTTACCTCAGTCATTTATTTTCTTGGAGTACCCAAGATTTGTCTTGTTTTAGTGGCACATTTAGGGTCTGTTTAGGGACTGTGTTGTATTTAAGTGCTCAGTGACTGCATCACAAAATTCTGACTTCCACAAAAATAGCTACAAAAAATGGAGTGGGGATCAAATTAAGCAAAGTTTTTATTTAAAAAAAAATATAAAATTAAAACAACAAAGAGTTTAACTCTGCCTCAGCTCAGGAATTTGAACAAAGCTGTCAGAAAACAGGTATTTTTCTTCCCATTCAGATTTTTAAACCACAGGTGGGATTTAGAAAATAGAAGACATAAAATGTTGGGGTGCTTTGGAAAGAAAGCATTTCCTGTTGCTGCTGTCAGCTGAGGTGATTTGCTGCATTTGTTTTATCTCCATTTTTGGAAGCTGAGGACTGGTCACTAAATGAATCCTTTCTTCCTTGAAAATACTCACCCAGCTCAGTTCAGTGTTGAAACACTTTGTTAACCAGAAGCTCCACAAGACAATTATCATCCAAGGCTCAACTGTCCCTCTCTTTACATTTCTATTTCTCTTAAGTCATGTTGGTTTCTGAGAGGAGAAGGAAGCAAAGCTGTTCTCCCATCTGAAGGGAATCCCCATTTGCTGATTCCAAATTCAATATTTGAGGTTAAAAAAGAAAAGACCACTTGAAAAGTCACTTGGTATTTCCTTAAGGCCTTGAATACACAGCCAGTCTCCAGGGAGCTACATGAGACATACATTTAACAAACCAGTGGTGGAAATCCTTGCCTGTGGAATCTGATGGGGATGAATCTTTCTGTTCTGCATCTGTAAACCTTTTCTCCCCCCCTCCCCCCAGTTCTGTCTCTGCACAACAACTCACTTTGTGATCTCCCAACAACGTAAGGGCTGAGCTTCTCTTTTTGAAATGCCCTGTTTCTGACAACACCAAGACAAGGGGTTGTTGGTTGTTGGTTTTTTTTTCCTTTTGAAGTTCAGCTGTAAAATAAGGGCAAGAAATCATCTACTTGATCTCCTGCCCCCCCCCCCAGGCATGCAAAAGAACGTGAGAGGAAGCCAGAAAATTCTATTGCACCAAGTACCTATTCCTGCTTTTAGGGGTTTATCTCCAGATTCTGGGAAATTGCCTCATCAGGTTTCATATTTAATATAAAAAATACCACATGATACCATATCCCCAAAGGGCACTGCATTTTTTATTGTGCAGAGTGTGTTGCTTAATCAAAGTCACATTTGAATTTGTTTAGGGCACATTTTTTTACCCTTTTTGTTATGTTTTTTTTTTTTTGCCTGGCCATTTTCTGTAGATCTGACACCAAAGCACCTGGTAGAAGGACACAATCCTGTCTCCTTCCTGAGAAATCCTAAGACAGAGGTCCCTGAAGAGCAGGGGATTCAGGGTAAGAGCTGAACTTAAATTCCATTGAGTTCCTGACCCTTCAAGTATTTAGCAAAATGCATAAACTGGAGCTCAATCTGGCAGGACAGCTAGAAGAGCACGTTTGAAGTTTTCCTAAACACAATCTAGATTTTTGTGATTTAATTTTGCTAAAGGCAAGATCCTCCCTCCCCTTTCCTCCTCCCATCAGAGAGACAGAGTGTTCCAGGCTCTGGGCTCTGTGTGCCTTGCACAAATATTTGTCTGTGCATCTCCTGCCCCTCCAGTAATGAGCTGCTTTTCCGCTGCAATCGTGGCATCTGGTGGGGTTTCAGGCTGGGAGTAGCTGGGAGACTGGGAGGGGCTTGGGG
>NW_009952000.1:70990-71751 GCF_000747805.2 Chaetura pelagica
AGGAAAAAGAGAGTGGATTGCAGACAGGAGAGCTGCTTGAGCTCAGATAAACATGTTGAGGTTCTTCCCTCTTTGGCAGAGGTTTGTTCCACCCCAGCCTCCTGAACGTGGTGTTGGGACCAAGGCACGACACGTGCTCCAGGCACCTGCACCCACCTGTCATTGTCCATTTTTTATTTTTTGAACACTTGCATTCACTAAACATGTCTCTGCCTGTCCCCACAACTGCACTGCAGCACGAGCCTGGTTCCACCTAACCCTGTTCTCCCCACTGGACAGCAGGAGACAAAGAGACTGGCTCAGCCAGGGCTTTAAGCAACACTTACAGAATCATAGTGTCATGGACCTCAAGGATCATCTGGTCCATATGAGGTGCCTCAGCACCTTGAGCTGAGTCTTAAACTGTCCAATGTGGGGGAATCCACTACTTCCCTAGGGAGACTATTCCAATCTCTGACTGTTCTCATGGGGAAAAAATTACTTCTTGTGTTCAATGGAAATATCCCCAGGAGCAACTTGTGCCCATGAACCCTTTTCCATGTGACTCCTTGAAAATAGAGACTCTCCATATTCTTGGTAGCCACCCTTGAAGTACTGGAACATGGTGATAGAAGGTCTCCCCTGAGCCTTGTCTTCTCAAGGCTGAACAAACCCAGTTTTCTCAGCCTCTCCTCATCTGGCAGGTCTTCCTCTGATCATCCTTGTGGCCCTTCTCTGGACCCTCTCAATTTCAGCACCTGCATCCACCCCCAGTTTCAGCA
>NW_009952000.1:71779-92342 GCF_000747805.2 Chaetura pelagica
ATCTTATGGAACAAGCCAGAGCAAAAAAATGTGGCTTTTCTGCTCCCTGAAATCAACAGGAATTGTCCACATTATGATACTAAATTCAAGCCCCTCAAGAGTAGCTCATTACAAGAAAAAGAAAGAAACCTCCTGTGGAAGGGAGATCCTGATAAGGACCCAAAGGACAGAAGGGATGAAAAGCAGGTGATAAAATTCATGTAGACATTCTGTACAAGCAGGTGGTCCCTCAAAGACTGTTCTGATCCTTGCCTGGCCTCAAAGTACATTGTCATTTAACACCTCTTTAAAACTTAATGAGTTTAGAACAACTCATTAACAAGTGTCTGGGGCTGGTGGGATTTGTAAATCCAGTTGGTGTGCAGCTCACCTGGCTGTAGGTAGGAGCAGGGCTCCAAATTCCTTGCTTAAAATGATCTGTCTTTAAATACTGAAATAGCTTTGTAAATCAAATCCATAGTAAAACAGATGCTGGGATTTCAATTTAATAAAATTACCTAAACTTAAGCCTAGAGACGATACAGGAAAGGAAAAAAAGCAATAGCTAAGGAACAGTTAATACAATATTCAATATTGATGTTTGTGTTTGAGCTGCCCAGGATATCTGGAGTCTTCAGCACTCGCTGAGATTAAAAGGAATTGTCCTCCAAGCAGCTTTGAAATCCTTAGCCATAGCTCACTGCTGAGGAAGCAGGGCTGAGCTCCTGGATGCCCAGAAAGCATCCAGCCCTGCCTTCAAAGAAGCTTACTCCTGCAGTTATAGGATTGACCCTGCAAGAGGAAAAAAAACCACTTTACTACTACGTTTTTGTTTGACTCAGTGGAGCCTTCAGCAGCTCCTGGCTTGGTACTTGTTACCCTGCTTGCACAAATAGGACCAATGGAGTTCTACCATCACTCCATGCTCAGGCCCTGACTCCAGGAGCCCTTGTTTATAGAGCCCAGATGGCTCCTGTGAGTTCAGATTGTGAGATCTGGCCTCTTCCTGGCACCTGGTGCAGTTTGAAGCTGCACCTTGTTTCTGCACTGAGCACAGTCTGCAGAGCAGCTCAGGGTCAGGCCCAGGATTTCCCCTTCAGCAGCCCCTGAGCTGCAAGAGGAGGCTCTGACAAGTGTTGCCAGCAAGGATTTCTCAGCCGGGTTGCTGATTGATGAGGGGAGGAGCTGGGTGGCGTTTATTTTCGTGATTACTTGGGTGCTTTTCACGTTTGCAGGGCTGTAAACCCTGCAGTGCCTCGGGTCCTGCTGCTCTGGCACCGGCGTGAGCAGCTCGATGCTCCTTGGGGCATGGACCTTTTATTCTGTGTTTGTCCAGCGTTTCACACGGGCTGTGACTCAGGCTCTGGGGTTTTTAGGAGGTGCACAGAACAGACATTTTGTGGCACAGCCCGTGGCTTTGGATGTGAACACACTGATGTGCAGCAAAGCCTGGTGTGTCCTGCTCAGCATCACACCAGCAGAGAGGGCAGGATTTTGCCTTTTCGTTTGATCCTCATTCACAGGCCAACTCGGAAATTTTCATCCAACAAACCTACAGCAACTCACACAATATCAGCCCCCACTTCAGGGAAATACAAACACGTTTCCATAAACTTCAGCACTTAATTCCCAAGGGAATCAAATGCATGGAAGGGACCTTAGTGATCACCAGGTTCCAGCTGAGCAGGGACACCTCCCACCAGCCCAGGCTGCTCCAAGCCCCATCCAACCTGCCCTTCAACACTGCCAGGGATGGATGAGGCTTCCACAGCTTCTCTGGGCAACCAGTTCCAGTGCCTTCCTGTCCTCATGGTAAAGAATTTCTTCCCAATATCTAACCTAAATCACCCCTCTTTCAGTTTAATCCATCCCCCTTGTCCTATCATTACACTCCCTGGTGAAAAAAATTGTCTAAGCACTTGGCTGAACTGTGGATTACAGGATGTTTCCATAATTTTATTGAACTATTAGCTTTTTATCCTGTGTCACTTAGGGCTGTGCAGTCTTCCCAAGTCATGTCCAGAAAGAGAACTGTGATTTTTCCAAAGCATTTAGTGGCTTTAGGTGCCCAGCACAACCTATTTCAATTAGTCCTGATTTTCAGGGACCTCTAAGCACCTTGTAATGGGTGCCCTTTCACAGTGTCTCAAACACTAATATGAGGTACCCAAAATTGCTAACTGCTTTGGAAAATCCATGATGAACAGTCCACCTACAAGATTCCAGCCCAGAGGAAAAGGAATTCAAGCCCCCCATATCAGGAGCAATAGCTGCTCCTGTGAGATGACAATGCAGCCTGGCATTAAAGCAGAGAGTTTCCCTTCAGAAAGAGGACAAAATTGCACCATTCCCTGAAAGAAGAATTGCAAATCTTTCCACTTAAACTCACAAAATTATTCATGTTGTGTGGTCTGTGATTCTGTCTGATCAAATATTCCCTTGCTCTGTGTTGCCAGATGAATGTACATGGAGAGATCAGTGACATGAAGGGATAGAGAACTTCACTGAGGATCTCCTCCTCGGTTCAGATGTCACCATCTGGGAGGCAAAAGCCTTTCAGAAAAGGGCCCTGGGCTTTGCAGGCTGCAGGCTCAGACCTTGCACTGAATCTAGCAGGAGAAATGGGGTTTTCTGCAGGGCAAGGAGAGCTCAGGACAGGTCAGAGCAGCCTGCTCTGAGCTCAGGAAGCGTGTTCAGGGAGCTCATAGAGGGTGTTTAGATTTGCTCAGAAATAGTCTCTGCTCTGAAAGCATGGGGGAAAGGAGGACAGGACAGTCACCCCCATCCCAGGGTAAGGGACAGCAGGACAGTCACCCCCATCCCAGGTAAGGGACAGCAGGACAGTCACCTCCATCCCAGGTAGGGGACAGCAGGACAGTCACCCCCACCCCAGGGTAAGGGACAGCAGGACAGTCACCTCCATCCCAGGGTAAGGGACAGCAGGACAGTCACCCCCATCCCAGGTAGGGCACAGCAGGACAGTCACCTCCATCCCAGGTAGGGGACAGCAGGACAGTCACCCCCACCCCAGGGTAAGGGACAGCAGGACAGTCACCCCCACCCCAGGGTAAGGGACAGCAGGACAGTCACCTCCATCCCAGGTAAGGGACAGCAGGACAGTCACCCCCATCCCCTCACCAGGTGCAGCCTCTGCTCTGCAGATCCCAGCAGGATAAGGGAGCAGAGAAGAGCTGTTCTGCTGCAGCACCCACATCCAGAGCTGGGCTCTGCCTGGCTCCTGTGACAAGCACTGTCCCCAGCTGGTGACAGGGACAGGGACACACTCTGGAGGGGAGGACAAGGCTCAGTCCTGCTCTTTCCAGCAGCGTGGCAGAGGCAGTGGGATTTACCAGCTGGGCTCCAGTGCACAGCACTGCCCAGGGCACAGGGATTGCTCAGACCCAAACCACCAGACAGCAAGCACTTTGGTCCATTTTTTTTTTTGCAGTCCTAATCTTTCATTTGAACCTGTTCCTCAGGAAAACAGCTCAGCTCCTTTTTTCTGTAAAAATGGACATTGTGATACCCATTTCACAGAGGTTCCCAAAGACCAAATTAAGTGATACTCAAAAAGCTCTGGAGGTCCAAGAGCAAATGGAAAAGAAAAAGGTTATTATCTTGTCATGTTTGTCCTGGGAGGAAGATTTTCCATCTATCTTGCCAGATCTATTTATCATCTTATTTTCTTCTAGCTTGTCCTTTATCATCTTCCTAATCCTCTCTGTCTAATTCAGCCAACATTTTATTTTAGAGCAGTTCTCACTCCGTGCTGGGGAAGGTGTGTTTGGCAAGAGAGGTGTGTGCAGCTTTTACAGAGCCTGGCAAGGTGCAACACAGGTAGGTAGAAAAATAAGAGGCCAGCTAATGAGTTCACAGCTTTGAAAAATAAATTAGCAGCTTTTCTTTTTCTAGAAGACAGGCATGATATTCTCCTGAAGCCCTACCAGTGAGGGGAGGGTTTGAAAGAATTCTTTTTCCTGGATGTTGACAGAATGGAGCCCATTCTGGGTAATGTACACTGATAAAATGATGTGTATTTGTTCCACTCCCTGTGCCTCGTGTGTTTGATACACACAGAGAACAATTATGTATTTGAGTGTATCATAGAATCAGAGAATTATTTGGGTTGGAAGGGACTTTAAAGATCATCCAGATCCACCTGCCATGGGCAGGGACACTTCCCACCAACCCAGGTTGCTCCAAGCCCCATCCAACCTGCCCTGATGTGATGTTTGAATAAGTTTCTGTGATCAAAACTACATCTGGGATTCTAAGAGAAATCCAAAGTGGACTTCAGTTTTCAACTATTGCTTATGATTTGACTGTCGTGACTGTGAGGAAACAATGAAGTTCAAGGGCTTCTACTCCCTCACAGGCTTCAACAACCAAACCCCAGCAGGCTGGAGATCCTCCTGAATACCAAAGCTCCTCACATTTTTCCTTTTGTTCTCTAACCAAACAGCACTTTACCCCCCTTGTCACCAGTGAATGCCTCAGGGTTTCAACTTGACCATCTCCAGAGCTGTTTCCTGGAACAGATGCAAGCACAGCACTTGGTTAGGGACAGCCAGGAGGCTGAGAGAGATTATTTCCTTCAGGCAGTCTCAGTGGAACATCCCAGGGTTCCTACAGGCACAGCCTAATGCAGGATTTAGGATGCTGAACAGATTTCCATTACAGGGGCTGGCTCTGTTGATGCACAGCCACACGGAGGGAGCTCCTTGTTAAAATGCACACCAGTGGTTCCAAACCCCAGCAGCTCAGTCGGGGTTCATTAGCAGCCAAATAATTCCAAGAGACATTGTTTCAGAGAGGAAAGAGAATAATTTCTGTCAGGGTGGGTTTTGAGTTGTGGGCAGCCTTGGAGGTTTTGAATCGTAGAATCACGGAATGGTTTGGGTTGGAAGGGACCTTAAAGATCCTCAGGATCCACCCCCCTGCATGGGCAGGGACACCTCCCACCAGCCCAGGTTGCTCCAAGCCCCATCCAACCTGCCCTTCAACACTGCCAGGGATGGGGCAGCCACAGCTTCCCTGGGCAACCTGGGCCAGGCTCTCACCACCCTCACACTCCAGAATTTCCTCCTCATGTCTCACCTCAATGTCCCTCTGCCACTTTTCATCCATTTCCCCTTGTCCTCTCCCTCCCTGCCCTTGTCCCAAGTCCCTAGATGATCTTTAAGTTCCCCTCCATCCCAAACCATTCCATGATTCTATGAAGGGCTGCTGTGACAAGGAAATCTTAGTCCATTTTAATCAGCAGGTATTAAATAAACAAAAGAATTACCACTAATAGATCCAAATGTGTTGCTGCACAGCTTGAGTGTCAACTTGTTTACCAGAGACCAAGCTCTGGAACACACAAGACATCTAATGGTTTAGTAATACACTGCAAATAAACATCTAATTAAAAGGTCTAAGAGGAGAATGAGTAAAAGGGAACTAGGATGAAGTTTTTGATTGCTGGCATGGAGTCTTGCATGAAATAACATCTCACATGTGTGCCAGTGAGTCTGGTGCCTGTTCCTTCAAAGCTCATCTCTGTTTTTAAAAACCTACTCTCTGAAAGGGCTGTCTCTAACAACAACAAAAAAAACCACCAAAAAATTGTACAGCCAGAGGGACAAAATTGCTCCTCAACAAAGGGGCCCATCAACAGCTTGTCAATAATGTGCCAAAGGCCAGAACCTGCCTCTCAAAGAGGCTCTGCAACTGATGGGTACTTTGAGAGCAATTAAGGGATGTGAGCAACGTGATGATTATCTCATGGGTGACATTTTCATTGGCTCTTTGGGAAGAGAGAAGGGGTTTGAGATGGCTGTGATCAATGTTCATCCTAGAGGCACATAAATGGCAGGGGAACATGTGGTAGGTGGGCCTGGAAAAGCAAAATGTGGGAGAGAAGGGAGGGGGGGAAGAAGAGGTGATGAAGAGTGAAGGATTTTTCAATCCTGGAATCAGAATCACACAGAATGGGAGGGGTTGGAAGGGACCTCTGGAGATCATCCAGCCCAACCCCCCCCCCAGCTGCTGAAAAGTTTGAAGCTGAAAGAAAGGCTCCAGTGAGAAGTAGAAGGGCAGGACCTGGGAAATGTGAGTGGGAATATCAGGAAGGCTGGCAGATCTCCAGAGTCTGGGGAGGGCAGGAATGGAAAAGGACTGCAGGATTCCTGGTGAAGCACAGGAAGGAGAGAGGAGTGGATCACCCTGAGGATAAAGACCAGAGAAAGGGATGTGGTGCTTGTGGTGCCTCTTCCTTTGCCCATCATGGAACCTACACCAGCAGCTCTGCCCCAGACAGAGCCCGTGGTGTTACATACCTCCTCACTTTGTCAGGTCCCAGTTACCCTCTGAGCCTGAGGAAGGGGGAGAAGAACATTCCCAGCCAGAGACTAAAGTGATATCTTAGGAGAGAAGTGCAGTTATGGGGCCTGATTTTTGTACAAGTGTGTTCCCACCCGTGCCCATCTGTCCTTCCTTCCTCTCTCCTCTCTTCCAGCTGCAGGTGCCACCACAAGTCCAGCTCTGAGAGCAGAGAGGAGAGCAGAGGCAGATGCTGTTGGGTGGGAAAGAAATGCCACTGGGGTGCAGAGACATGAAAGGTAAGAACCTCTTGAGTGTGGTTGCTGATGCCCAGAGGATAAGGGGAGCCTGGAACTAACCCCCAAATCCAAGGTGGCTCCATGGATGAGAGCAGAGGGTGTGCAGGCAGAGCACAGCTCTGTGCTCCCTCTGGCACAGGTGCATGCACAGGGACCAGCCAGTGCCAAACAAATTCCCAGATGTTGCCTGTGCCCAGCTGTTTGGGAACTAGGCAAAACACTGCTTGGTTCCACTGTTCCCCCAGTTGGCTGAATTGCTTATTTGGGAAAACAACCTTGATTCTGGCTGAAGAATAAAATGCTGCTTCATTTGCTGAGCCACCATCTCCTTCCTGCTTTGCATTTTGTGAAGAGGTGAAAGAATGTTCACCTTGAGCAAAAGCAAAATGATTTTTGAAAGGTTTTCCCAAAAGATACTGTTGTTTTTCCAGCTCCTCTCCTTTCCAGTGGTGCATGTATCAGCACATAGAAGCATGGATGTGCCTTGCTGGGAGCACCTGCATTTATCCACAAGTCCAACCTCAAATGCTGTACAAACAAGTCCAAGCAGATCCAACAGACCTCAGCTTCTGTTCTGCATTCTCCAGAATTGCCTTTTGCAGAGGATCTTCCCAACAAAAATCATGTTCTGCTACTAGTTAAACACTGGGAATAACTCTCCATCCTAGACAAACTGTGGTGAAGATGGAAATCAACTCATATGTTGACTCTGGAGGGATCCCTGGGGGTACCAGCAGATGCATTAATGGTGCATTTCTCCAGTGAGCTGGGATGGGAAGAGCACAGAGCAAAAAAGGAGGTAAAGTGCTTAAAAACAACTCGTATTCTTACACCTCAGCCTCCCACAGAAATCTTTGGAGATTCTGAGCTCCTCACTTCTGAAAATTGGGTCCCTTATTTGCAAGCAGAAATAATCTTTTAGAAGCCAAGAAGCCTCCTGTGTTTTTTTTAAAAGGTCCCTTATATTTTTCTCTAGACCAATTTGCTGTCCTGATAATTCATCTAACTAATGGCAAGGGTTTTGTTGTTGTTTTTTTTTCCCCTTTCATCAGCAGTTCTGCTTTTGTTAACAAAAGCAGAGAGAAGATGAAGAAACAATATCTGGAAGGATCCAGCCTGGCAGCAATATTGCCATCTGACTCAAAAGAACTCAGAGATCCACATAATCCTCAGGAAAATTCATCTCCAGCCTCCCAACAGACCCTGGTGAGAGCCCTTGAAGTGGTAATTAAAGTGTATTGAGTGGCAACTGCACCTGTTTAGAGAGGAGAGTGTGGGTAAGAGGTGCACAAAGGGAGATGAGCAACATGGAGAGAGAGGGAGGGAGGAGCTGCTGGAGGTGGGGAAGAAGGGAAGGGGAGTGAAGGATCAAACCCCAAAGTGTTTGTTGGCAAAGCCAGTCCAGTAACTGTGCATTTCCCTTTCTTCCCTTGATTTGCTTCCTGCTTCTACCCCCTCTCACACCCAGTGATGGAAACTCCAGGGGGTTTTTCCCAGCCAGGCCAAGCCCTGGTCCAGCTGCTCCTCTAGTGTGAATCCACAGAGCTCCACCAAAGTCCTGGTGGACTGACAATCAGCTGGTGCTCATTTACACCAGCTGAAGATCTGTCCCAGGGACACTCATTAACAGTCACCAGGCTCCTCAGACTGGCAGTTGGGACATGCCAGGTCTTGTCATTTTTCCCTAAAAGAGAGGACATCCCTTGGTGTTGGCTCTGTCACCCCAGTGCAAACCCTGCTGCATCTGGGGGGAGGAAGGCAGAAATGTTTCTGCATCTCAGCAGAGGTGTCTGAGAGCAGAATCCAGGCAGAAACTGAGGGAAATGGAAGAAAGCAGAGAGGTGCAGTGCTGTGCCACCAGTAAGGATGCTGGCTTTACCTGCATGGCTTTCAAATGTTCTGCACCAGGGTCACCTCCAATGTCCCCAAGATCTATAGGTGAAGTCATGCAACATGGACTTACCCATAGATCCTGCTGGTAGCTGGGGGTCTTTCCATGCCCTTGCAGACCCTGACTGACCACAACTGGGGAACCACTGGAGTGTCCAGGGAATTGAGACTTTGTAGATAGACTTGAAGGGCAAATTCTGTGCTACTGTAGGAAAACCCCACTTTTGCTGGCTGCAGTAAACCAGGGCTGGCTTGTGCCACTAGATAACCAGAGAGTCCAGAGGAGGCCACAGAGATGATCCAAGGGCTGGAGCAGCTCTGCTCTGGAGCCAGGCTGGGAGAGTTGGGGGGTTCAGCCTGGAGCAGCTTCCAGTGCCTGAAGGGGCTCCAGGAAAGCTGGGGAGGGGCTTGGGACAAGGGCAGGGAGGGAGAGGACAAGGGGGGATGGATGAAAACTGGCAGAGGGAGATTGAGGTGAGACATGAGGAGGAAATTCTGGAGTGTGAGGGTGGTGAGAGCCTGGCCCAGGTTGCCCAGGGAAGCTGTGGCTGCCCCATCCCTGGCAGTGTTGAAGGGCAGGTTGGATGGGGCTTGGAGCAACCTGGGCTGGTGGGAGGTGTCCCTGCCCATGTCCCTTCATCCAACCAAAAACTGCCTGGGCTACTATGCATCTGCAAAGGCACTAGGGTGATACAGGCTACCCCTGCAGTTCTATCTGTGCCCAAATCAGCTGGATTAAACTGGGATTCCTGGGGGGAGGGCAGCAGAGGGAAGAAGTTCATCCTGCACCTGAACACCCTGAGGCTGAGCTGAGCAAACCACTCAGGCAGAATAATTTGCCTGATGTTGGCAACATTTTCCCTCTGGCTGGACCTGATGGCAGCAGCTCCCCTGGGAATCTCTGACCTTCATCCCCTGCCTGGGAGGGCTGACATAAACCACAGGAGGTTGTTGGGTTTTTCTCCCCCCTGTTCCTCGACTGTCAGAACACACAACAGTTCTGGTGTAAACGTTGTTGCATCTGCTTTCTACAAACACTCTTAGCAGTGTCCCTGTGCCAGGCTCCCCTGCTGCCTGTGCCAGGAGGTGCCTCCTTGGGAGTGAAGATAGAAAGGAACATACATTCAGCACAAGCCAATTCCTTTGGCTGTTGTGGGTGGGATTTGCAATTAATTTGGTATCTGACCTGACCACTGAGCTCCAACTCATGGAGACAGAGATCTCTGGACAATCAACTTACTAGTCAAGCCCTGTCTTAGTGTGAGATTAATTTTTGCCCTGACTTCAATGACTCACTTGACACTAAAAGCTTAACTCTTAATAGGCTAAATAGAGAAGAATCACACCTCAAATACCTTGCTTGCCTCCTAAATTTTAGTCCTGTGCATTAACTAAGTGATTGGGTAGACAGAGACCATGTGATGTTGCTTCATTTCTCTCTTTTTGCTCCCAAATACCCCTCTGATTTTTCCCTTTCAGCCCTCCTGTCCCTCTGCCTTTTCCCCTTTCCACCTCCTCTCTGATGGCTGAGCAGCTTTTTGACTTTGCCATCAATAAGTCTAAAGAGCATTTGAACCCTTCTCTTCCCCCTTTCTCTCCTCCCTCCAGTTCCAGCCAAGCTCATCGATCAGAGGAGCTCAGGAAATATCTGGTGGGTTGTTGTCAGGATGATAATAACATTGCAGTTGTGAATGGGCTGCTGCAGGCCTGATCATGGACACCTGCAGGGTTTGTTTAATTGCATTTAATGACAAATCCTATACAGAGGAGCATTGCCAGAGAGATTTAGTATCTGCCAAAGAGGCAAAGCACAACAGCTCAAAATATAATTTGCACTGAGCCTTTTTCCCCCTGCCTCTCTTTAAACCCTTGTAATAAATAACAAATCTGGTAAAGTGGGCCAGACTAGTCTGAGAAGGAGGTGGGGGGCAGAGGGGAGAGACTGAAACCAAAGGAAATAACAGCAATAAGGCCACACTGTTCTTTCTACCCTCCCTGTGGTCTGGTATAGAGGAAATAGTGTTTGTTTAATTTACAGCCTGGAAGTGCAGCTGGGGATCTCTCTGTCATGAGCCAACGTCTTCTAAGATAGCTAGAGGCTAAACTCTTGAGTCCCCACTCTTTCTAACCAGGCTGTTTGTTTGTTTTTTTCCCACCATGTTCTATAGCTAAGTTTAGATCCTCTCTCTCTAAACAATCAGGAAGAAACAACAGCAGCTTCTCAGTGCCAGGGGGTTTGTCTGGCATCAGCAGCCCCTGCCCTGCTGAGGTCTCTGGGACAAACTCCAAGTGGCAGATCCCACCCTGAACAATATCACATGGAGAAAGATGGCCCAGCAGAGACAGATCTCACTGTCTGAAGTCTAGACAAAAGGCTCACACACCTCTCAGCCTGGGATTTATGTGTTCTACTTCATGCTTTGCTCCAAAAAGAGAAGGTCTGTGTGGAAAGCAGAGGTGTGTGAGACCAGCAGAGGGTCTCATCCCTGGCTCAAGCTGAGCAGTTACTTCTTGTGTCTTGATATTTCTTCTTATCTAGTGAGAGTTTGTGGGAAATCATAGAATCATGGAATGGTTTGGGTTGGAAGGGCCCTTCAAGATCATCCAGTCCCAACACCCTGCATGGGCAGGGACACCTCCCACCAGCCCAGGTTGCTCCAAGCCCCATCCAACCTGCCCTTCAACACTGCCAGGGATGGGGCAGCCACAGCTTCCCTGGGCAACCTGGGCCAGGCTCTCACCACCCTCACACTCCACAATTCCCTCCTCATGTCTCACCTCAATCTCCCTCTGCCACTTTTCATCCATCCCCCCTTGTCCTCTCCCTCCCTGCCCTTGTCCCAAGTCCCTCCCCAGCTTTCCTGGAGCCCCTTCAGGCACTGGAAGCTGCTCTAAGGTCTCCCTGGAGCCTTCTCTTCTCCAGGCTGAACACCCCAACTCTCCCAGCCTAGCTCCAAGCAGAGCTGCTCCAGCCCTTGGATCATCTCTGGGGCATCCTCTGGACTCTCTCCAGGAGCTCCATGTCCCTCTTATGTTGGGGGTTCCAGAACTGCACCCAGTGCTCCAGGTGGGGTCTTATGAGTCCCTTCCTGGACCTGGTGTATCCCTGTGCAGCATCGTTCAGAACAAGGACTGTATAGTGTTCTGGTCACCTGAAATTACAGCCCACTTCCCAAACTCTCTTCTCTCTCACAAGTTTATTCTTCTTTGCAATTCTTCCTCTCTTCTAACAATCCTTGGCAGAACCCTGAATTATCCTGAGCAGCTTTTTTTAAAAAACTGCTCTGCCCCCATCAGCTGTTTTTATTGGAGAATATGGTTGTGGCAGGGAGACAAAATACAGGACAGATTAGAGGAAATGCCTGAGTTCAGGAAATCCAAGCCCAAGTATCAGAGCAAAGCTGTTCTCAGGGTGAGCAAGGGGTGCACACTCACTTCTGGGCCACGTCATGTTCAGGTGACATTTTGCACTTGAAACAGGTCACCCCAGGAAGCTTGGGGGGGTGATGGCAAATCTTGGCCAAGGAAGTCCCCCCCCTTCTGCTGTGTCTGCTCTGGGTTTTATGGAGGCTGCAATCAGCAGCTGCCAACAGCATGACACAAACACGGGGTAGGGTGACACCTGGACTCCAGTTTTATCTGATTTCCTAGACAATGGCAGGATCACTAATTCCCCCTGTTAAATAAGACCACCTGGACATCTCCTGCTATCAGCTCCAGGGATCACAAACACCCTTGCTGCCTTCCTAGCACAGCAGGGCTCTTATCTCCTGAGCAGCACAAATCCCTGTGTTGAAACAACCCATCTGGAGTTTGATTAAAGTGCCCATAGAAAGCACATATGTTAAAAAAACAAGGGAGGGAGGGAGCTGAGTGCCCTCTGAGAGCTTGTGTGGGGCACAACCTCTGCCAGCAGCAGCAAATCCTCTCCTTCTGTTGAGCCCTTTCTCCTCCTCTGAGAGGAGCCTTTCACCAAGGAGCTGAGGCCCTTGAAGGAGATTTTTGTTTCTTTATCCCCCCCCCCCTTTTTTTTTTTTTTTTTACCTTTTTTTTTTTTTAGTAGCTGCTTCCAGAATTCCATAGAACAGGCTTGGTCTGAAGATGGGAAGGATGTTGTCCCTGTCTGAGCTCAGAGGCTGAGGTAAGTGAGCATCACTTGAATGAGGTGGGAGACGGGAATAAAGTCCTGTCCTCTCCTAGCTGTGAGGCAGCATTGTCCTCTCACATCTTGTGCACAGAATGATAGAGGATCATGGAATGGTTTGGGTTGGAAGGGACCTTCAAGATCATCGAGTTTTAACCCCCTTGCATGGGCAGGGACACCTCCCACCAGCCCAGGCTGCTCCAAGCCCCATCCAACCTGCCCTTCAACACTGCCAGGGATGGGGCAGCCACAGCTTCCCTGGGCAACCTGGGCCAGGCTCTCACCACCCTCACACTCCACAATTCCCTCCTCATGTCTCCCCTCAATCTCCCTCTGCCACTTTTCATCCATCCCCCCTTGTCCTCTCCCTCCCTGCCCTTGTCCCAAGTCCCTCCCCAGCTTTCCTGGAGCCCCTTCAGGCACTGGAAGCTGCTCTAAGGTCTCCCTGGAGCCTTCTCTTCTCCAGGCTGAACACCCCAACTCTCCCAGCCTGTCTCCAGAGCAGAGCTGCTCCAGCCCTTGGATCACCTCTGTGGCCTCCTCTGGACTCTCTCCAACAGGTCTCTCTCTGTCCTGTGCTGAGGGCTCATGTCACATGCCAGGTATTACCAGCCTGGTAGTGGAAGCAAAGCTGAACCTGGGCTGAAATCAAGATTGCTCATCAACAGGTTCAGAGAAAAAGACAGCAAAAAGGTTTTGGTTTTCTTGCTTAAATCAATTGGATTCCAGGAAACTTGGCACCCTCATTATCCTTGTCTTTGTTAACATCCCTTTTCTCCAGCATTCCCAAGTATGGATTGAATTTGCTTGGTTTAGTCAGACCAAAATACAGCTGAGAGACAGACAGGTTGATAGAGCACTCCTGGAGAAGTTTATTATAGGGTGAGGAAAAAGGACACCCTGCTAAGCCCTGATTTCCCTGGAAAAAAAAACAAAACACCATCCCAATTTTTATAGGCATGTAGAGTCTCCTGAGTGAGAAAATGGTGCTGAAACTCACAGCTACAGTCACAAAATTGGACAGATGATTATAGTGAGGTTTGACACAGTCTGACAAAGAACACTGGGCTGTTCTGCTCTGCAAAGGGCAGCATCCAGCCCTGGAATGAGCAGTGAGTGTGGAAAGGATAAGAACAGCTGAGGAAGGAGAAGAGAAGCAGACATGAAGGAGGACTTCCCTGAGGAGGAAGAGCTGCTCTTGGTGCTCTGGCTCTGTGTGGAAGACTAGTGATTTTGTTGTTCTGATTTATGAAGGTGACAACAAATCATAGCCTGCCATACAGCACAGATGCTGCTCCTCACTTCCCATCCCCAGGACCTGACCCAGATATGGGCTCTGACTGAAGCAACAGGAGAAGTGGCTGTGAAGAGCCAAGCTGTGGCCTTGAACTTCAAAGCAATTTCACAGGGAAATCAACAGGGAAATCATGACAAAGAGCCCACAACAAATCTGTGGCAGGGGCAGGACTCAATACCAGCTGCTGGGGGCACAGAGCTCTGCTGGGCACACCAAGACCTTGCTTGTACCCTGATCCCACAGGGGCTTGGTTTGAAATTCTGGCCTTTTGCTTCCAGCAGGGTTTTAAAACATGAAAAGAGCAGTTTTCCAATACCCCCCAGTGCCTCTATTTTCAAAGGTATTTAGGTGTGAAAATGAAACTCCTGAATCCTGCTGAGGTCACTGGTAAAAGTAACTGCTGAGATGGCCTCAATACTTTGGGTTGTTGGTGCTGAAAAGAATTTTCTTTGTCTGTTTCTGTTTTAACCCAAGCAGGCCACCCTCAGCATTGCCCTCTTGTCACTGTCATGATGGCAGAGGTGACTTAGGAACTTCAGTCCTTCCAGCTTTTCCTTCAACCAGGTCACTTAGGCTGAAAAGAGAAGCCCACTTGGCCAATGACCTGTAGAGCTGGTGCAGAGAACACAGAGCACATTACAGCAGGTGTAATGAACACAGTCCACTGACCTCCACATCTCTGTGCTTTGTAGTTTGCAAACATACTTTGCAGTCCTTGAAGCCAGTCAATACCATCCAGGTTCTCAGTGGGTCTTCATACTCCTTTGTTTGCAGTTGGTATTGAACAGGTTCTGTTTCCTCCTGCCTATTGACCCGTTGTTACTTCTGCTGCTGCACTTGGGGCCTCTGTGAAAGGAAGGAGTGATTCTTGCCTGTTAGAAAGGCAGGTAACTTGGTTCTCTGTCTATCTGGAAGTCTCAGTGTCCCTAGTAGAATCATGGAATGGTTTGGGTTGGAAGGAAACTTTAAGATCATCCAGATCCACCCCCTGCATGGGCAGGGACACCTCCCACCAGCCCAGGCTGCTCCAAGCCCCATCCAACCTGCCCTTCAACACTGCCAGGGATGGGGCAGCCACAGCTTCCCTGGGCAACCTGGGCCAGGCTCTCACCACCCTCACACTCCACAATTCCCTCCTCATGTCTCACCTCAATCTCCCTCTGCCACTTTTCATCCATCCCCCCTTGTCCTCTCCCTCCCTGCCCTTGTCCCAAGTCCCTCCCCAGCTTTCCTGGAGCCCCTTCAGGCCCTGGAAGCTGCTCTAAGGTCTCCCTGGAGCCTTCTCTTCTCCAGGCTGAACACCCCAACTCTCCCAGCCTGGCTCCAGAGCAGAGCTGCTCCAGCCCTTGGATCATCTCCGTGGCCTCCTCTGGCCTCTCTCCAGGAGCTCCATGTCCATCTTATGTTGGGGGCTCCAGAACTGCACCCAGTGCTCCAGTTGGGGTCTCATCGCTTTCCTATTGGAGCACTTTACTCCATCACAGCTCCTACAAGACAGCTGCACATTACCCAGGAGAACTGTGGCAGGGGACAGAGGTGGTGACTTCCAAGACACACAAAGGCAGTTGGTGGCTCCACAAAATCTAACTGCCCACAGCTTAGGTCCACATCTGATGCTCTTGCCACTTGCCTCAGAGCCAAGTCTTTTGTCCTTTCCCTTTGGCAGAGGGAGGGATCCAGAGACACTGTTGCTGTGATCTTGGATAATGTGTGAGGCAGGAGCAGAGAGGTGCTTATCCCAGGAAACCTATTGCCAAAAGAATGTAACAATTGTACCAATCCCTGTCCTTTGAGGATGGATGAAAGGAAAGATCCATGTCTCATAACCAAGAACGACTCACACTCCCCCTCTCTTTGACTCCCCCACTGCTACATTAAATCTACAGAACTTCAGAGGGCAGCAGGGCAACCATTAATGTCAAAATTGCCAGGCTGGTGTCTAATGTAAATGAAACTACATTGATTTAGTGTTACTCAACATGCCTCTCCTGCTTCTTCATCTTCTGCAGTCTGATCAAGATCCTTCCTTCCAGGGTAGCCACGGCCTCATGCCCTGGATAAGCACAGAAAATAATGTCATCACAAGCCTTAATGATGAAGGTAGTTATAGGACAAAAGCCCCTGCAGCAAACTGGGTATTGGGTCATTGTTCCTGCTAATGTCATGCTGCCATTTCTTGCTATTTTTTAAAATTGGTCCCTTTGTACAGCAAATTTCTCATCTAGTTGCTTCACTCCAGAGGAGATCTTGTCTTCACTGGACCTGGCAGAAATGAGCCATCTTCCTCTGCCTCCTGAAACATCAGACAAGCCCCTAAAAGCTGAAGAGATTGAGAAAAAAGCCTTGGTCCAGAGCTGCTTGCAGAGCTAAATTTAAGCTTTGGGAAAAAAATGAGGCTGTTGACTCAAGTCTGTTGCCACCCCTTAGTGCAGAGACAGACTGAGCACCAAGACCTTGCAGAAAACTTTGCAGGCATCTCCAGCATCCACTCACAGTTGCAGAAGTCAGTCAGGAATTCAGGAAACCACCACGGGCTCTGTTCCTAAATTATTGAGATGCTTTTGAGGCTCTTAGCACAGATCCAAGCTGCTCCACATTTGGAGGGAAGAGATGTGGAACAATGGGTGAGAAACTCTTGAGCTTTCAAAATGTTCCAAACTGTGTATCCAAGTACTTTAATGATTATCTGTGTTGTGTATTTTGATGGTCCCAGGCACCTTCACATGAATTGAAGCTCTTGGGCTTTGGTTGCCCCTGTAAGCACAGAAAATGCAACCTGTAAATGCAGAGTTTAAATAAGCAAGACAGATAAAGAACAGTTGTTATTCCCATCTTACAGGTTGGGAAATAAGCCATGGGAGGATGAAATGATGAGTCCAAGGTCCCAAAATGAGTCTCCAGCAAAGGTGAGGTCTCAGCCTAGATTTCTGAAGTCTGCCCAATACTTCAGCCATCCTTTCACTTCCTTTTTAAGCACCCTGTCATTATTTCTGGGAAGGAAATTATGCAACTCATCCAGCAGCCAGAACCATGTAATTCAGCTTGTCTGAAAGGAAATATGAAATGGCAGTTTCAAAAAAAATTAACCCTCCTGCCACACAATCTGGCAGCCCTGTCAAAATGTCTCATTTTTTATCTTCTCTTCCTCTGGTATTTAATTTCCCTCTATATTCTCCAAATAGTTGCTGGGGCTTTATCTGCATTACCCTAAAAACCTTCCCTGGAGTCTCCAGGGCCTTGGGGAGGATGTCTTCTGTAGATGAGGGATTTGATAGTTTTGAGCCCTTCATTTCTGTCCCAGGTGTTCAGATCTACTCTGTGTTACTTGTCACTGGCACAGGAAGGTTTCCTGGCAGCTCCTCTGACAGGCAACACCAGCTCCAGCCCTGCAGGAGGACACAGGAAGGACCCTGGGTAGGGGTGCCCATCACAGCAACACATCACTCAGCCACGTTCTTAGATGAAAGATCTTTAATTCCTGAATGTTCTGTCAGTGGAAGCAGGAGCTGCAGCTCTGGTGCCCATCAGGTGCAGAAGAGTCTCCATCACCCCAGTGATCTGGTTGAGGACACTTAAGTCTTTTGGTGGTGACCTCAGTAAGAGGATCATGGAATGGTTTGGGTTAGAAGGGACCTTCAAGATCATCCAGTCCCAGCCCCTGCATGGGCAGGGACACCTCCCACCAGTCCAGGCTGCTCCAAGCCCCATCCAACCTGCCCTTCAACACTGCCAGGGATGGGGCAGCCACAGCTTCCCTGGGCAACCTGGGCCAGGCTCTCACCACCCTCACACTCCACAATTCCCTCCTCATGTCTCACCTCAATCTCCCTCTGCCACTTTTCATCCATCCCCCCTTGTCCTCTCCCTCCCTGCCCTTGTCCCAAGTCCCTCCCCAGCTTTCCTGGAGCCCCTTCAGGCCCTGGAAGCTGCTCTAAGGTCTCCCTGGAGTCTTCTCTTCTCCAGGCTCAACACCCCAACTCTAAGCCAAAGGATGCAGGAGAACCAGTGTGACAAAGGAATTTGATCAGGGTGAAGCAGAGTGCCTCTGGTTTCTGCCCTCCACATGGTCAAATCCTGCTCCAGATCTTTCAGGCTGATGTGGTTCCAGCCCATCCACCCCCACCTCTGACTTCCCAAACCAAATAATCCATTTACAGCTGGATGGGGGTGGAGGTTTTCAGGCTTGAGTACATTTCACATTCATGGATCTACAGGGAGAGGCTGTTGTGACACTGGTCCTTGTGTTCTTTATTCTCTCATTACTAAGCAATTTATTTATTCATGGGGAAAAAAAAAAAGAGCCCATTTTCATCAGCTGCTCTTCCACCCTCTGATGTTTCTGGCAGAAAACTGGGGACAGGCTCTGATGTAAATTTGGGACCTAAAAAGCCTACCTGGTGTTCCAGTGAATTCCATATTCATTTGGTGGAGGGGAAATTAATAGGAAGGTTTAGTTAATAGATACTTCAGATGAAAGTGCATCTGATCACCATGGTAACATGAAAGAGCCAGCAAGGAGAGGAAACGTCATCATGTCTGTGCCTTGACCTGCAGCGTCAACAGCCCGAGAGCTGCAGGTTTCACACAGGGGTGTGGGGAAGCTCTGGAGCCCTGAAAATGAGAGGGACATGGAGCTGTTGGGACAAACCCAGAGGAGGCCACAGAGATGATCCAAGGGCTGGAGCAGCTCTGCTCTGGAGCCAGGCTGGGAGAGTTGGGGGGTTCAGCCTGGAGAAGAGAAGGCTCCAGGGAGACCTTAGAGCAGCTTCCAGTGCCTGAAGGGGCTCCAGGAAAGCTGGGGAGGGACTTGGGACAAGGGCAGGGAGGGAGAGGACAAGGGGGGAGGGATGAAAAGTGGCAGAGGGAGATTGAGGTGAGACATGAGGAGGGAATTGTGGAGTGTGAGGGTGGTGAGAGCCTGGCCCAGGTTGCCCAGGGAAGCTGTGGCTGCCCCATCCCTGGCAGTGTTGAAGGGCAGGTTGGATGGGGCTTGGAGCAACCTGGGCTGGTGGGAGGTGTCCCTGCCCATGCAGGGGGTTGGAACTGGATGATCTTGAAGGTCCCTTCCAACCCAAACCATTCCATGACTCTATGAAGACACCTTTGCCCCTTTTCAAGCACAAAGCCACTGTGTCCCCAAGAACATGGCTCATGGAGGTGCCACTCACATGCAGAGTCAGAGCTTGGGTGGGAATCCTGGCACAGCCCCTTTGGCTCTGGCTCCCAGGAGCACAGAGCACCTGCTGCTCCCCTGGACTCCAGCAGCTGCTGAAGGGGAAATGAGGCCTTCACTGCCTGTTATGCAAAAGCAGTTTCTTAGCAACAAAAATGATATTCTGTGAGAAGGCAACAAGCATTAGCAGGATAATCCTGGGTAATTCCAGACAAGACTTAAATGGGTGGATGGAGAGATGGACTGACTAATGACAGAATAATAATAATGGAAATAATGAGGCTCATCTTTCTCTGGAAAGGAAAAGAAACAGCTATAAATAAAGTACAACAGCAGAAACCCTGTGCCAACTCCCCATGTAAAGATTAGAGCCATTGAAATTCAACTTATGGCCTAAAAATAGTGTGAGAAATGTTTGTGGCACCAACAAACGGGCCCAAAGGGCTCCTTCAGCCAAGCACAGGTTATTGACACCCTGGCAGGAATGGGTGCCCTGAACAAGCAGGCACACCCATGGGGAGGTGAATAACGGGTTCTGTTCCCTGTTCCCAACGTTCCCTCCCCTGGTTCCCCCCTGGCTGGGCACTCCAGGGTTCCCAGCCCATCCCTTCTAATGATCCTGTAAGTCCCCCCCCTGTTCACACATTCCATTCTAGCAGGTACTTTTCACCTTTTCAGGTCTAATTCTGCCCTTTCCTGCCCCCTTGGCCGCCTTCCCCATCCCCCCCTGATCTGCACCCACTGGTGCCCTCCTGCCCCGAGGAGCAGGACAGAAGGGGCCTTGTTGGGTCTGACCTTGGCCATCGATCCTGCCCCGTGCTGGGACCCCCAGATGGAGCCCCAGTCAGTCCCTCGTTGCTTGGGCCATAAACCCCCCCAGGTGTCACTGGAACGTGAAGATCTCACTTCTCTCACACTATTCCATCCCCAGCACTGGGGCAGAGATATAAAAACCCCACCAAGGTGTTTCTAACACCGGGATGTGAGAACAACACAAACCCCAACACTCTTTAACCCTAGGATGTAAAAACCAACACATTTCCAATCTAACAGCAGGTTCTGGAAGCTCCACTGATCTGATCCAGGGTATTTATTGCCTGGACCGTTTCCCCCTCCCTGTCCCCACGTGTCACGAGTGGAGGGACCTGCAGGGACACGTTGTCCCGGGGGGACCCAGGGGGGCCGGGGGCCCGTGCCAGGGACTCGGCTTTGCTGCTCCCAGGTCCTGGGCGGGAAAGTTGTGCTTTAAAACGCTTTAAATGATCCGTTACAATTCAGAACGCCCCCGAGGGACGCCGGGCTGGGCTTTGCAGTCCCAATTTCAAGGCTTTTCGCGGAAATAAAAACCTCCCGCGCGATGTGGATACGGCGTCAGGTTCTAGGAGAGCTGGGAATGGGAATTAGTGCGTGGAACCGACATTCCAGGGGGTGGGAAAGGGACACAAGGAGCAGGTTCCCTCCCGCCCCACGCGAGTCCC
>NW_009952000.1:93254-94120 GCF_000747805.2 Chaetura pelagica
CAGGAATGGGTGCCCTGAACAAGCAGGCACACCCATAGGGAGGTGAATAACGGGTTCTGTTCCCTGTTCCCAACGTTCCCTCCCCTGGTTCCCCCTGGCTGGGCACTCCAGGGTTCACAGCCCATCCCACGCTTCTAATGATCCTGTAAGTTCCCCCCCTGTTCACACATTCCATTCTAGCAGGTACTTTTCACCTTTTCAGGTCTAATTCTGCCCTTTCCTGCCCCCTTGGCCGCCTTCCCCATCCCCCCCTGATCTGCACCCACTGGTGCCCTCCTGCCCCGAGGAGCAGGACAGAAGGGGCCTTGTTGGGTCTGACCTTGGCCATCGATCCTGCCCCGTGCTGGGACCCCCAGATGGAGCCCCAGTCAGTCCCTCGTTGCTTGGGCCATAAACCCCCCCAGGTGTCACTGGAACGTGAAGATCTCACTTCTCTCACACTATTCCATCCCCAGCACTGGGGCAGAGATATAAAAACCCCACCAAGGTGTTTCTAACACCGGGATGTGAGAACAACACAAACCCCAACACTCTTTAACCCTAGGATGTAAAAACCAACACATTTCCAATCTAACAGCAGGTTCTGGAAGCTCCACTGATCTGATCCAGGGTATTTATTGCCTGGACCGTTTCCCCCTCCCTGTCCCCACGTGTCACGAGTGGAGGGACCTGCAGGGACACGTTGTCCCGGGGGGACCCAGGGGGGCCGGGGACCCGTGCCAGGGACTCGGCTTTGCTGCTCCCAGGTCCTGGGCGGGAAAGTTGTGCTTTAAAACGCTTTAAATGATCCGTTACAATTCAGAACGCCCCCGAGGGACGCCGGGCTGGGCTTTGCAGTCCCAATTTCAAGGCTTTTCCCAGAAATA
>NW_009952000.1:101309-112831 GCF_000747805.2 Chaetura pelagica
CGCCTCCGCCGCCGGGCACCTGGGGGTGGTTCGCAGCCTCCTGGATCACGGAGCCTCCGTCAACCAGACCACGCTGACCAACTCGACGCCGCTGCGGGCCGCTTGTTTCGACGGGCACCTGGAGATCGTGCGCTACTTGGTGGGGGAGCGCGGGGCTGACCTGGAGGTAGCGAACCGGCACGGACACACTTGTTTAATGATCTCTTGCTACAAAGGGCACCGGGAAATCGCGCGTTACTTGCTGGAGAAAGGGGCTGATGTGAACCGCCGGAGCGTGAAGGGGAACACAGCCCTGCATGACTGCGCCGAGTCTGGCAGCTTGGAGATCCTGCAGCTCCTGCTCCGCTCCAAAGCCCGCATGGAGAAGGATGGCTATGGCATGACTCCTCTGCTGGCTGCCAGTGTCACCGGCCACACCAACATTGTGGAGTACCTCATCCAAGGAGGGCTGCAGCAGGAGGATGAGGAGGTTGCGGGAAGCCAAAGTGGGACCTGTGCCTCAGGTGGGAGCCATCAGAGGTGCTGCAGCACCAGCAAGGAAACTCCTCAGGGCTGCAGTGAAGAGGTGTGTGAGCAATGTTGTGCCTCAGCTTCCAGTCAGGATGAGCAGCAGGTCCCTAATGTGTTCTGCACTCGAGAGGCTGCTGTGGAAGCACTGGAGTTGCTGGGTGCTACGTTTGTGGATAAGAAACGTGACCTGCTGGGAGCCCACAAGTACTGGCGAAGGGCTATGGAGCTTCGGTGTGAGGGTGGGCAATACCTGCCCAAGCCTGAGCCCCGGCAGCTGGTGTTGGCCTACGACTATTCCCGGGAAGTGAGTTCACTGGAGGAACTGGAAGCTTTGATCACTGATCCCGATGAGATGCGGATGCAGGCGCTGCTGATCCGGGAGCGCATCCTGGGCCCTTCCCACCCCGACACTTCCTACTACATCCGGTACCGAGGGGCCGTCTACGCCGACTCCGGCAACTTCGAACGCTGCATCAACCTCTGGAAATACGCCCTGGACATGCAGCAAGGCAACCTGGAGCCTCTCAGCCCCATGACTGCCAGCAGTTTCCTTTCCTTTGCTGAGCTTTTCTCTTACGTGCTTCAGGACCGCTCCAAAGGCACTTTAGCCACTCACTTGGGCTTCTCGGACCTCATGGGAGTGCTGAGCAAAGGGGTCCGGGAGGTGGAGAGGGCACTGGTGCATGGTAAGGACCCTGTGGTTGACTCAGCTCAGTTCACCAAGACACTGGCTATTATCCTCCACTTGGTTTTCTTGCTGGAGAAGGTGGAGTGCACCCCGGAGCAGGAGCACCAGAAACGCCAGACCATCTACCGCCTGCTCAAGTGCAGCCCCCGGGCCAAGAATGGCTTCACTCCTTTGCATATGGCTGTGGACAAAGATACCACCACGGTTGGACGTTATCCCGTGGGCAAGTTCCCATCCCTCCACGTTGTGAATTTGCTTCTGGAGTGTGGGGCTGACCCGGACAGCCGTGACTATGACAACAACACCCCCCTGCACGTTGCTGCCCGTAACAACTGCCCCCTGATCATGAGTGCTCTGATGGAGGCTGGAGCCCACATGGATGCCACCAACGCCTTCAAGCAGACTGCTTATGAGTTGCTGGATGAGAAGCTGCTCACCAAGAGCATGATGCAGCCCTTCAATTACATCACCCTCCAGTGCCTTGCTGCTCGCGCCCTGGACAAGCACAAGATTCCCTACAAGGGTTTCATCCCCGAGGAGCTGGAAGCCTTCATTGAACTGCACTAGGGTGGGAGAGCTGAAGGTCCCCAGCCTTTCCTGTCACCCATTTCACCCCACAGAGGTAGTGCAGCCTGAGATCTCAGGCCATCCTTGCCCAGGTGCTGAAGGCCATCGCTGCGAGCTTTGTCCTCATCTGTCATCACAGCTGGCGTGTGCAAGGGTAGGGGAGGAGGCTGCTCCAGAGCTCATGGCTGTCCCTCCTTGTTGTCATCTTCAGGTACCAGCTATCTCCAGGGCACTGTATCCAGAGAGGGCCACAGCCCCTGCTGTGTCCCATGCCAACTGTCTGGTCCTGAGAAGGAAGGAAAATGGAGATCCTTGGCACCTGCAGCCTCTCCTGTTAGTGCAGGATTAACTCAACATAAAGCTTTGGAGCATCTACACATCACATTTGTGCTCTGGCCCTTCCCATCACAAGTACTGAACAGCTAGGAATGCAAGTGAGGAATAAAAAAATACCTTCCAACTAATTCTTTCCCACCCCCTTCTCAGATGTGCTACATTATGAATCTAACAACCTGAGGTAGTTGCCTTGTGTGGCAGTAGGGCTGGGTATGCTGAGGACAGTTTTTTTTTCCCCTCTGCCTTGGTTGGCCAAGTAGCAAGTGGTGTTAAAGGCCTGAGATTGCAATGATTGTGCATAAAGCTGGGTTATTTTTTCTCTTATAGAGCCAGGCCCTATCTATGCTGCAAGACTTCTTCAATCCTGTAGGATGTAGTAAGGTCAGTTCTGGTTATTTAGTTTCATCACTAGTTGTTGGGGGTTTATGGATGGGGAGGAAAAACTGCTACCTTAAGAACAAAATAATGTGAACTTCAGGCCCTTGGCTTGCATACATTCTGCTGATGTTCACTTCCTTCCTCACGTGGAGGTCCTTTAGCTCCAGAGGTCCACAGGGATGGAGCTGTACAGGGTGGATTTGACCAAGTTTCAGAGCCAAACCAGTGCCCATGGAACCATCTCTGAGGATGTTCTCTTGGAAGCCCTCTAGGATGGGAGGTACTCACAATGTGGGTGGTGCTCAGAGGGTTATTAAAGCAAGTGAGTGTTTGTGGCATGTTTGCATGAGGGTGGTCTGAAGGAAGAGAGAAATGAAAGTTAAAGGTGCCTTCTTGTTCTTCTGAGGTTAATTAGTATCAACCCACTGGGCTCTGTTAATTACCCCATTCTGAAAACCTACAGGGAGTGGGTTGTTAGCATCTGGGTTTTGGCTTTTAATTCTTTTTGCAACTTCACTGAGGATGGTGCTACTTCAAAGGTGGAATTTGAAATCTCCTTTGGCTACTGTTTGGGCAAGCTCCTTCCTTTCCTTTAGGAGCTGCACACAACTTGGTTTTCTCTTGAAATCTGTAGTCTCAGGATAGGTATTTGCCTGCATTAGCAGAACCCTCCTTGGTGGACAGCAGTGTTGGTAAACATGATGCTGTTCCAGCAGTTTATCTTCTTGCAGGGGGAGTGACTGGGCTTTGGCAGCCAGGGGCTCATTTCTTGGCCCAGGGCAGAGTGGAAAGCACAGTTGGGGGTGAAGCAGCTGCCTCTGAGCTTTGGGAAAGGTCAAGACTGGGAGAGCAGAACCCTGATAAACAACCATGCACTAAATGCTCCTGAAGCTTCTCTACTTGTATTTATAAGCCAGCACATCCATATGCTTCAATAATCCAATGCTCTCTGCCCCTTAAAGGTGTTGTAGATCTGCCATGATGTTTTTGCAGTGTTAACTATAACATTTATTTATAAAGCAAAGAGGTTTAACTTCTCTTGAGATGTAAAGTGCAGAGTTAGTTTAGCTACATTCTATATATATTTTTTTTCCCTCCCTTTTGGCTGAGACCTGAACTAAATTGCAGGAATGGAACTTGTTTAACTTGTGAGCTGTTGAGCGCTCTTAACTTTAAATAATAAAACAAAAAATGGCTGCTAGAATGCAAGTGCCTTGGACTTCTTGCTGGTAAGCCTCTGTTTTCAGCTTCTTTCTCAGGGATGGGCCACTTGTGGGTATGGAACTACTGGGAGTTTGCAATCAACAGGTGTGATTGTTTCATTTCATCT
This sequence comes from Chaetura pelagica, assembly GCF_000747805.2. Classification (NCBI taxonomy): domain Eukaryota; kingdom Metazoa; phylum Chordata; class Aves; order Apodiformes; family Apodidae; genus Chaetura; species Chaetura pelagica. Next base: position 105,119 of record NW_009952000.1, read on the forward strand.
GAATTTACTCCTGGGAAAACGAATCGGTGCTGAAATTGGAAACATTTCCCCTGGAAGAGGGTAACACTGAATTGACACCTCGTTTTAGGTTCTTTGCTTTATCTTTTGGTGTAAATGGAGCAGTGGGAAAGGAGGCAACTGTGTTGGCTCAGATGTTAACTGCTTAATCTACAGTTGGGATGCTGGGCACAGCAAGGAGAAAGAGGGACACATTGTGGCTGTCACAATTTCTTTTTCAAGCCCAGAGCTGTCAGTGGGAGGTCAAAAGCAGCCAGTGGAATGTACAGGAGTTAGTTCCACACAAGAATTTGGATTTCCAAAAAGTTTTGGCCTTCTTTAATGATCCCTTCTAACTCAAAACATTTTGTGATTCTGTTGGGAGGGTGGTGAGAGCCTGGCCCAGGTTGCCCAGGGAAGCTGTGGCTGCCCCATCCCTGGGGATGTTGAAGGGCAGGTTGGATGGGGCTTGGAGCAACCTGGGCTGGTGGGAGGTGTCCTTGCCCATGCAGGGGGTGGGACTGGATGATCTCTAAGGTCCTTCCCAACTCAAACCATTCTCTGATTCCCCAGAGAGGATGGGAGGAGATGGATAAGATACTTGGATGTTTGTCCCTCCATCCTCAAAAATAAGTCATGATGGTTTGATGGGTGTTGCTGCTTTTATGCTAGACGTGACATACAAGCAGTGTCTGCAGTTCTGTGGGGCATGTTTGTCCCACTGAAATTCTGCTGCTGTGTGATAGAAAAGGGCTTTAATTTATATTTTTCAACACATAAATGATCTATAATTACATAGTAAGGACCCAGCAATGAAATGTTGATAGTAATTACTGTGTGGGAGAAATCACTGTGTGAATGTAGGGGTAATTACAATGAACAGTCCTTATTTATTGTAGGTGTGGTCTGGATCTGCTCCAGTACGTGGGGCTAGACAAGGAGTTGTGGGGAGCAGTGGAATGTTTCAGTGATGTTGTTCTCTGAGTAATTATCTTGGACAGAGAGTGAAGGTGGTGTTTGGTTGTTTTTTTCACTGGGGTGGGTACTGACCCTCCCAAAGCCCTTCTGTGCACTGTCACTGGCAAGATAGGAAAATTGAGAAGAAATTCTGGAGTGTGAGGGTGGTGAGAGCCTGGCCCAGGTTGCCCAGGGAAGCTGTGGCTGCCCCATCCCTGGCAGTGTTGAAGGGCAGGTTGGATGGGGCTTGGAGCAACCTGGGCTGGTGGGAGGTGTCCCTGCCCATGCAGGGGGTTGGGACTGGATGATGTTTGAGGTCCCTTCCAACCCAGACCAGTCTGGGATTCTCTGATTTCCAGGTAAGCAACACCAAAGAGGGCCCTAAAAATGTGGGATGAGTGAAGCTGCTGCTGCAGTTCAAGCAGGGCTGTGGCTCTTCCATGGAAGTTGCTCCCAGTAACCTTTGAGCCTCTGGGCCCTCCACACATTAAGCTTCAAAAACAAAATCCCCAGCCCTGTCATGTGTCTTTTCCTTTTTCCAGTCCAAGCAAACCTGTTGTGACTGTGTTAAGGTTGTTGACAAGCTAGAGCAGCTTTAGTTGCCCAGCTTTGTATGAGGTTTATTTATGGAAAGCAGAGGAGCTGGGGAAGGAGTGAGGTGTAGTGTTCTCCCAAGGGGAGGAGCTGTCCTGGTGGCTGGGCAGTGTGATAAGAACTGCAGTAACACAACAGCTGTTGGAACAAAGGTGACATGGAGGAGAGAAAACAGGGAAATAGAAGGAATCTGAGCACTTGGAGGATTCCAGCAGACTATAGGGTGAATGAATTAATCCATTGTCATTGGGTCCTTCAAAGGTAAAAGCTGAACTGTTCCAAAGCTGGAAGCTAACACCTGATGGCAGCTTTGAAACAGCAATGTTTTGATGTGGTTCTTGTTCTGCTCAGGGCAGAGAATGCTTTTATTTGTCCAGGCTTGGTATCTTATGCCTCAGCCAAGGAGATCCAGGAGGAGCTCAACCTCCTTGAGGTGGTGATGGGGGAGGCAGAAACACCTTATAGTGACAGGTTCATGAGAAAGGACCCATGGCCTCTTAAGAGGAAATTCTATGGGATTGAAATCCAAAGCCCTTGACAGCCACCAAGCTGTTGCACTTTGTAGGGACATACCAGCTCTCAGCTCCTACATCTGGTGGTGCCCATAAGCTCCAGAGCTTGCACTGAAGGTCAGCCAATGCTCAAGGTTCCCCAGCATCATCCCACAGACAACCTCAGCCCCTCCTGAGGGGCAGAAGCTGCAGCTGTGTCAGCACAGGCAGGTGTAGGGGACTGTCCTTTATGCTGTTACCTGCTGTTGTCTGAGGAGCCAGGGCTGAGCAGAGGCTCCCAGCCCATTCTCTCCTCCTTGTTGGGGTGGTTCATGTCTCATCAGTGAGCTTTGCTATGTGGGCTAGTACTGGTGTCTGAGGGTGTGCTGGGTAGGTTGAGCCAGAGAGGAAGAGTGAGAACTGGCCAGTCTTTAGCCCAGTGCCTGGAGTGCTCCTAAGAGGGAATTCATGTCTGCTGAACAGTCTTTTATCCAAGGATTTATTAATGCCCTTCTTATGCAGTTGTTGGTTGGAAGGTTTGGATGGACAAAGGCTGTAATCCAGAACTAGAATTGGTGGGTGCCCAGTTTGGGTAGTCCCAGGATGGCTAGTGGTGTCCTGCACTTTGCCTGCCAGACTGTGCTGGCTCCTCTCCTTTGGAAACCTACTGGGATAGTTACCCAGAGTGACACAAACTTACACACACCTGCAGGAATACCTGAAATGGGGCCACCCCCCTGGATCAACCACTCTGGCACTCAAGGACCCCCTCAGCAAAGACTCAGCAGGTTCCTTCCTGGGGTGCAGGGAGGAGCAGGCACTGCCCTGAGAGGCCCTTGAGTGGGGTGAAGGTCAGAGCTCAGGGGGTTGGTTGGAGCTGGATGGAGCTCAGGGGGTTGGCTGGCCTTGCTTGGCCGAGGAGCAGTCCCACTTCTCACCGTCTGGTGGCTTCGGGCTGACCTCTGCTGACAGCCGGGGAGAAGCCGGCTGAGGGAGAGCCTGGTGTCTGGGGCTGCTCCAGGTGCCCTCCTTGGGCTGAAAGCCCAGTAGGTACCTGCCTGGTAAAGCCCTCACCCAGGCCCTGCAGACACACATCCGACCTTCCACCACTGCTCTTCATTCTCTGCTCAGTGCTTTTGGTTTTCTGTCCAACCTTTTTCTCAAAGGCAGTAACATAATCATTTGGACTAAGCAAGTACCATTTCTCCATTCAACAGCCAGACTAATGACCCTTGTCCCAACTCTGACCTTCTACAAGCAGGAGTGGACACTCAACTTTTGCCCCTCAGACTTTGTCTACATTTCCCCCTTCTCATTCCACCTTCATTAAGTCATTTCCACCCCAAGCACAGCTTTACTGTAAAGATTCTTGTTCAGCCTTCTCTCAGGTGTGTAATATTAGTTCTTCAACAGAGTTTTCTTAAATACACAAACACTCCAAGCTGTGCCCCCAGGGCCATGTGGGAATTTGGTCTTTCACACACACAAAACTTCTCTCTCTGTAATTTCAGAAGGGAACTGGGAAAAGTGATCTCTGGATGGCTCAGCCTGGAGGTCTGCAGCCTCTCAGCAGCTTAGGAGCTGATTTCCTGAACTTTCCTGGCTCTGATGCCAGAGGCCTGGGGGAGATGGTGCTGCTGGTGCAGCTGCATCCAGCACACAGTGGTGGGAAGGGCTGAGAGGATGCTCTCTGCTCAGTGCTTTTGGTTTTCTGTCCAACCTTTTTCTCAAAGGCAGTAACATAATCATTTGGACTAAGCAAGTACCATTTCTCCATTCAACAGCCAGACTAATGACCCTTGTCCCAACTCTGACCTTCTACAAGCAGGAGTGGACACTCAACTTTTGCCCCTCAGACTTTGTCTACATTTCCCCCTTCTCATTCCACCTTCATTAAGTCATTTCCACCCCAAGCACAGCTTTACTGTAAAGATTCTTGTTCAGCCTTCTCTCAGGTGTGTAATATTAGTTCTTCAACAGAGTTTTCTTAAATACACAAACACTCCAAGCTGTGCCCCCAGGGCCATGTGGGAATTTGGTCTTTCACACACACAAAACTTCTCTCTCTGTAATTTCAGAAGGGAACTGGGAAAAGTGATCTCTGGATGGCTCAGCCTGGAGGTCTGCAGCCTCTCAGCAGCTTAGGAGCTGATTTCCTGAACTTTCCTGGCTCTGATGCCAGAGGCCTGGGGGAGATGGTGCTGCTGGTGCAGCTGCATCCAGCACACAGTGGTGGGAAGGGCTGAGAGGATGCTCTGCAACCCCCAGCAGAGAGGGTGGCTGGAAGAAAAGGGTGGGACCTCAAGGTGCTCAGCACCTTGACAGGGGCCACGGTAACTCCCCAAAGCACCCCCTGAAGATTTTCCTTCAAGGTTTTCCTTTGGTCAGATGATGAAACAGAATCATCTCCCAGCCCTGATATTCCCAACTCCCCTTTGGCCAATTCTACAGGAAAGAACCAGAGAAGCACAAATCAATTAATTAAAATTAATTTCTAAAACCTTGTAGCAGCCTCAGAAGAATCAGGAAAATTGTTTTCTCAATTACATGAAAATAAGCACAAGGAGAACAGCCTCAGGAGATGGCAGCCTCTTTTCTCCAACAAAAAAGAAGGTAAATTTCTCCTGTGCTCCAGGGAAGTGGCACCTTTTACCCGCAATGAAATAAGAATAGTCCCAGTCCCAGCAGAATCACTGTGATTGGAGGTTTGAAACGAATGTGTCTCCAGCCTTGGCTGACCTGCTGTGCCTCTGATCAAGCATTGGTGTCTCCCTGTCCATCCTGTGGACCTGGTGTGACAGTTTCCACCTGCATCATGTTGTGGTTCCCAATCTGAACCATGCGAGCGTGTTGGATGACGATGGATGTTGGATGTTGGATGCCTCCTGCACCTGGCATCATGTTGTAGTGGCCTGGTGGGAGGTGAAGTGGTTGGAAAGGAGGGGGATCCATCTGAGCAGGCCTAGGGTGACCAGTTGGGGGAGGTGGGTATGTGGCAGAAGGGACAGCTGAAGGAGGGGGACACCATTGGTGGGGTGGTTGCTCCAGCAGCTGTGGCTGTGCTGCTGATGGAGGCTCCTGGGCAGGGGAGCCAAGGTTCAGAGCAGCTAAATTCAGCGGGAGTTTCCTTCTCTGCCTCAGCTCCCACATGGCTTTCCTCTCATTGATCCTACTGGTGCTAAAGGTCTTCTGCACTTTCCTGTGGAACACAAGAGAGTTTTCATCCAAGTTCACCAGCCCACCAAGCATGCTGGGGATCTGACTGGGCTCCAAGGGGTTCTCCTTGGGTAAAAAAGGGATGACTGAGTTGCGCTTGGATGGATTCTGGATGGAATCCATCAGAACAGTGTTTGTCTGGAACATACACAGGTCACATGGGAAGTTCTTGGTCAGCAGAAGGATGATGAAAGCAGAGTTTTCCATAGCATCCTGAAAGCAAGTCATATGGCTGTGTCCAGCAATGAAGAAGTCCTCACAGAGTGTGGCACCATTGGGAACCCCCATGTTCTCCAGCAGGTTCTTGACCCGATGGGCAACAATCTCATCTTCAGTGGCGTGCAGGACAACAAAACTGAAGAACTTTTTCTCTCCACCATCTGGTTCTGATGTGGGCACTGGTTCTATAGTTTGGAGAGGAGGAGGCCAGACTGGAGAGGGGGATGAGTGGAGGGGAGTGGGATGTGATGAGTTGGAAGAAGCTCCATTAAGAGGATGGGGAAGCGTTGAGGAGAAGGAGTAGGTGGGAGGAGGAAGGGAGCAGGCTGAAATGGAAGCAGGTGCAGAGTTAGAAGAAATGCCTATGGGAACATTGGAGTCCTCCCTGGATATGTGTGCAGCACCAGTATCCACTGTAGCTCTTGAATCAGGAGGACCTATAGATAACTGCTTTTTGTCTTGCTTTGTGTCTCTGTTTCCTTCTGGTGCACGAGGTTCTGCTGCCACCGTGCTGGAGACATCACTGCTTTCCACAGGTTGGTTCACAGCTCCCAGCCTGGGCAGCTGTGTTGTGGGAACAGGGGGAGCTGGATGACATGACCCCACCTGCAGAATCTCCTCAGGTTGGGGGACTTGGGCACCTGCATCCTGCCCAGGATGAGAGTTGGATCTGCTGGCCCAGCTGGTTTCCTGCAGGCCATGGCTCTGTCTGTCCTCATCAGGTCCAGCACCACCAGTGCTTCTTTGGCAAAGCTGGCTGGGCTTGAGGTGATGCTGCTGAGAAGAAGGTTGGGTGAGAAAAGGAAATGTTGGTGAGGCACTGATCTCAAAGCAACTGGGGATAGAGGAACTCCCCAAGGAGCACAAGGTCCGTGGGCCTGAAGGGTTGGAGTTGCCTCTAATCTGCACTGGAGAACTTCTCACCACGTAGTTTGGGCTGGGCTTCTGGTGAAGCCCTATGTCCACATCAGATCTCAGTGTCTGGAATTTTTCATCTGGGTCCTTGCTGGTATCAGAGTCATGTTCTTCCTGGTCCTCAGCTGGGACACTGTTGAGTGTGTCCCCCCAAGTTTCCCTGGTGGGGTGACAGGCTGTGGTGGCTTCCCCCAGGGTGTCCTCACTGTGCAGCTCTTCTTGGAACAACACAGCATGGATGTGGTTCAGAAGTGCCATGGCTTCCACTTCCAGCACTCCCACAGTGCCCAGTTTGCTCTGGTGGACACCCTGGGCTGCCCAGTTATCTCTCAAGGAATCCAAACAAATTCTTGCTTCCACTTCTTGCCCCAGCGTGAGCTGGACCACGACTTGCAGGAACTTTGTGTAGAGCTCAGGTTTCAAATCCTTCACTTTATCTTCAAGGTGAAGGAGTTTATCCTTGAAGGAAAGGAGTTTATCATGTGGCATCTGGGATAGAATATTGAAAACTTCCTCAAGGCTTGCCTGGAGGTCGTTGCTCTGTGCCATCTCCTCAGCTGGTGGCCCAGATGATGGACTGAAGCAACATGGGTGGAAAAAGTGTATTATGGCACTGGGAGTGAAGGTTTGTCCTCCAGGGGTGCTGTGATGCCCTGGTCACACTCCACGTACCACCCAAGAGAGGGCTCTTTGCTGCTCAGGGGCTCATCTCAGAACTGAGACCTCTCTATCCCGAAGAACCTGTGAGAAGAAGACAGGACAATGTTCAGAAATAGTGATGTGGGGAGCTGGGGGGGTCCTGGCAAGGCTTGTGGGGCTCCCAGGCTTCCTCAAGGCTCTCAAGTTTTTCTGCATGTGCTGCAGGTCTGCCAGGGCTCCACTCAGATTCCTAGAGTGGTGGGGTTGGAAGGGACCTTTGGAGATCATCTAGTCCAACCTCCTGCAGGATCACCTGGAGCAGATCACACAGGAACACATCCAGGCAGGTTTTGAGCATTTCCATGCACTATCCCAACTCTGTTAGAAGCAAAGACCAAGCTCTTGGAGTTCATTTCACACGAATCACAACTGTTTCAAAATAACTGCTGAACTGCCAACGCATTCACATCAATCCAAGTGTCTGTCTCCTCCAGGCAGCTGGATCCAGTGGCCTCTGGGGCTCCTTGAGGTGGAAGTCAAGGAATAAAGCCCACTTAGAGGAAGCCCTTTCAGATTTGCTTGTGCCAGGAGGGTTGATAACCCCCAGGAGTCTGTCCAGCTGCCCAGTGGGACGGTGGACATTGGATCTCCATCCACATCCCACCCCTGAGCCCTGCTCACCCCC
>NW_009952000.1:113359-114869 GCF_000747805.2 Chaetura pelagica
GTGGCTCCCCCCAGGGTGTCCTCACTGTGCAGCTCTTCCTGGAACAACACAGCACGGATGTGGTTCAGAAGTGCCATGGCTTCCACTTCCAGCACTCCCACAGTGCCCAGTTTGCTCTGGTGGACACCCTGGGCTGCCCAGTTATCTCTCAAGGAATCCAAACAAATTCTTGCTTCCACTTCTTGCCCCAGCGTGAGCTGGACCACGACTTGCAGGAACTTTGTGTAGAGCTCAGGTTTCAAATCCTTCACTTTATCTTCAAGGTGAAGGAGTTTATCCTTGAAGGAAAGGAGTTTATCATGTGGCATCTGGGATAGAATATTGAAAACTTCCTCAAGGCTTGCCTGGAGGTCGTTGCTCTGTGCCATCTCCTCAGCTGGTGGCCCAGATGATGGACTGAAGCAACATGGGTGGAAAAAGTGTATTATGGCACTGGGAGTGAAGGTTTGTCCTCCAGGGGTGCTGTGATGCCCTGGTCACACTCCACGTACCACCCAAGAGAGGGCTCTTTGCTGCTCAGGGGCTCATCTCAGAACTGAGACCTCTCTATCCCGAAGAACCTGTGAGAAGAAGACAGGACAATGTTCAGAAATAGTGATGTGGGGAGCTGGGGGGGTCCTGGCAAGGCTTGTGGGGCTCCCAGGCTTCCTCAAGGCTCTCAAGTTTTTCTGCATGTGCTGCAGGTCTGCCAGGGCTCCACTCAGATTCCTAGAGTGGTGGGGTTGGAAGGGACCTTTGGAGATCATCTAGTCCAACCTCCTGCAGGATCACCTGGAGCAGATCACACAGGAACACATCCAGGCAGGTTTTGAGCATTTCCATGCACTATCCCAACTCTGTTAGAAGCAAAGACCAAGCTCTTGGAGTTCATTTCACACGAATCACAACTGTTTCAAAATAACTGCTGAACTGCCAACGCATTCACATCAATCCAAGTGTCTGTGTCCTCCAGGCAGCTGGATCCAGTGGCCTCTGGGGCTCCTTGAGGTGGAAGTCAAGGAATAAAGCCCACTTAGAGGAAGCCCTTTCAGATTTGCTTGTGCCAGGAGGGTTGATAACCCCCAGGAGTCTGTCCAGCTGCCCAGTGGGACGGTGGACATTGGATCTCCATCCACATCCCACCCCTGAGCCCTGCCCACCCCCCACACTCACCAGAGGCCTCTGACCGGGGTTAAATTAAACAGCAAAACTTGTGGGGAGTGCAGGGAGCCCGGCGGGTCCACAAGGGTCACTGCTCCCCAGCACCGACTGAACCTGGTGGAGAAACTTTCCTTATTTAAAGGGAGCACCCGAGAACGCCCCAAAGTAGCTCTCGACCGGGGAAAGTTTCTCATTTCAAATTCTTCTTCCCTCTCTCATAAAAATCCTCCGGTTGCTTAATGAATGAGCTCAGGCTGAAGCCCAGGAAGTCGCTGGTGCTTCCTGTGAAAACCTGCGATGCAGTGAAACGGCGGCGGGAGGGCGAGGGCAGGCGCTGGGAGCGGGGCCGGGACCTCTGCCCCTTCCTCCC
>NW_009952000.1:115110-126231 GCF_000747805.2 Chaetura pelagica
GGCGGAGCGGGGCACGGCCGGGGCGGAGCGGGGCCAGGGCAGCCCGGAGCGAGCCCGGGGGTACCCGGGGGTACGAGCATCCCGAGCGGACCGGCCCGGGGGAGCTGCCATCAGCCCCCCGGGGGAAGGGGCCCGGCGCCGGGGGGGGAAGGCAGCGGAGCGTCAGTCCCGGTGCTGCGGGGCCGGTGCGCGGGGTTAGGGCTCGGTGCGGGAAGAGACGTTTCCCTCTAGCGAGAGGCTGTTGGCAGTACCCTTGGGAAGGGTCAGGATCCCGGGAGCAGGGGTAGTGCGGGGACAGCAGGAGCGGGGCAGGTGCAGCTGAACCTCAGCGGCGCAGCAGAAGCCTCAGGGACAAACCAGGGAAGATACTTTTCTCCTTAAGACTGAGACAAAACTTCGGAATTGCTAAAAACTTAACTTTTTATTCCCTCCAGCAAGGGAATGTGCTTGAAGGTACAAGGCAAGGATGTGGTTGAAGTGCAGGCTTCTTACCCACCCAGGCAGAGGGAAGAACATAAATGCTGCAGGTTCAGACAGAGACAGGACACAGGTATTTGGGGCACACTTTATTCTGAAGTCTGCTTGTCATCATTCCAGCCTTAGCCCAGGGACTGGGCCAGGAAACAAATCACCAAAATAAGTTACATTAGAAACTGTTAAAGCATTTATTTTTTACTGGGAAAATAACCAGCACCTACCTCCCCTGCTTTAATAACAGGATATCCCACCAGCATGGCAGGGTGACTCCTGGCTGCCTCCTTTGCCAGCTTCTTAATGCTTCAAAAGGTTTCATGCATGGAGTTACAGAAGATCCCTGAAGTTATTTATGTGACTAGGAAAGAGATTCCCACTGCAAATCAGCATGCTGAAAAGAAAACCCCACCTTGCTAAATGCTCCTCTCTAAAAGAAAGTGTTTGGCTGGTCCCTAAAGAGAAGTCTCTTGTTGAGGAGCAGCCTCTTGCCCCCAGCTGTTCCCCAGTCTGCTCTGGAAGCACAAAGGGCAGGAAGGAAGTGGTCTTAGTCACAATTTTTAAACTTGTAGAAGGAGGGAAACAGTATCAAAGATCAAACATATCATCCTCTCAAGAACCCTGCAGCTTGGGTGAATTAAAAACAAAGCCAATATTAAAAATAAGTTGAGACCTTTTCTCTCTCACAACTTGTCTCTGCCATTCATGCATACTGACTTAGAAAGCTGAAGTGCAGGTCCCCATCTTGCCTTTCAGGGCAGCAGCATGAGTTAAAAAATAGGAAATCAAGATACAGAATCACCCCAGCTTGGTTATCAAGTCTCCTTGCAAAGGAAGCTCAGCCTGGGACAGGGGGAGAGCAGGGGGCACTCTTGGTGCAATTAGCAGCTGGACACAATTAAAAGATGAAGCTCTGTTCTAGCCAGGGCCAGAAGAGCTGGAGTTGTTCAGAGCTCTTCCTCTGGTATGGTCGTTGTTATCTCCTCTGCAGCCAGTGCCACCTCTGTGACTTCCTCTGCCTTCTCCTGCAGCTTCTCTAGCACTTCAAACCATTCCTCTAGGATTCTTTTTGCTGCCTTTGGTTTTTTGGGTGTCTCAGCCACCTCCTTTGGTGATGTAGCCTTTTCCAACATGGCTGATTTTGTATCAGTCACCCTTTCTTTCTTCTTCTCCTTTCTGCCACCCTGTGACACTTCAGCCATTGCCCTGAAGGGACCCACCAGCCAGTCTGGAGGGGTGTTCTGAGTTACATACTCAAACAGGTCATCTAGGCACCTCCAGGCTTCTGCCACACAGTCCTGGCTCTGGGTCAGGGTGGTGCTGGAGAGGTCCTGGAAAGACATAGCATTGGAAAAAGACCTATGGAGCTTATGAATACTTCGAGTGGCCTGATATACAGCTTCTTGGATGTGGCTGGGGAGGCCTTGGGTGCTGGCCTTCAGGTTCTCATAGACAGGCTGTAGCTGCCGGGTGATGATGCGCAGCATAGCTAGAGCCCGTGGCTCTACCTGCTGGGAAAGAGACAGAGCTCAGTTACCAGAGCAGATGAGCTGGGCACCAGCCACCAGAGGCCTGACTGAATACACCCTTCTAGGGGTACCTCTACTTCGGAGGCAGTTTTGACTTGGTTTCCTTTGGGTTGGGTCAGGCTCCAGTCCACCCACAGCCGATGCAGCTTCTCCTGCCCATCCAGAAGCTTCTCGCCAACCTCTTGTTTCACAGATTCAATCTGATGGGAAAAATGACAGGGAGAGCTTGTACTGCAAGCACACACACTCAGGGAAGCCCAGGGAGGGATCCAAGGTGCCAGGCAGCTGGTGCAGGATGGAGAAAGAGCTTGCATCTGGATAGTAGGGCAGGAAGGTGACAGGCAGGAGGAAAAAGCAGAAAGCATGTTTGTACCAGTTCTATGGCCAGCTGGAGTCGTGAGAGAGTGTCCTGGGTGCTTTTCCTGAGGCGCTGCAGTTTGCAGAGGGAGTGCTGGAGGGCTCGGCGCCGCGCTTGGCCAGAGAGGGAGCCCAAGCGCACGAAGTAGCTCTTCTGCTGCTTCTGCTCCTCCACAGAAGCCATGCCAGGTCCCTCCACAGCAGTGGCCAGTTTACCTGGAGGAGACAAGAACAGAGATGCAGCTGTGCTGCACTCCCCAGCTGGGAGTGGGGGGAAGAGGGAAGGTCACCCATTGAAAGACACGAAGGCTGGAGGTTGCTGGGTAAGCAGGAGAGGTTTGAAGTTGCTCAGAGGTGGAAGGGAGGCTGGTCCCTGCTCAGGTGTGTTCTTCAGATAAACAGACTTGACAGGCTGATCATGCACCCCTGTGTTTATTTGCCTTGAGGCTGATGGGCAAGTGCTTAAACTCTGTCCCATACCATGTGGCCAGTCAGTGTTGACAAAGAGCCATCTTGGTGACACATCAGAGCTACCTGTCTACTTCAGAAGAGGAGTCTTGCAGTGTCAGGTGCTCTCTGGTCATGTGGGAAAGGAGCTGCATTCACAAGCGCCAGCTAAGCACTTTCTCACCTAGTTCCTCCTCTGCCATGGGCAGGTAATGATCCACCAGATCTTCTGACATTCCCAGGACAGATTCTGCTCCACCTGCCACTGCTTGGCTCACTGCTTTGGCTTTGCTGATGCTGTTGGTCACCATTGAATTAGTCTTCTCCACACCCTCCTGGATAGCCTCCTTGCTCTGCTCCAAGGCTGTGTTTATTTTGCTGGTTATGGTGCCATAGGCAGCATCCAGAGCTGTGTTGACTGTAGAAGTGACCACTGATTTGGTCTTCTCAACACTATCCTGAACAGCCCCTTTGGTTAGGTCCACTGCCTCAGTCACCTTGTTAGTCACCAGGTCCTTGGCACCCTGGGCAGCCTCCACTGCATTGACAATAGTAGAAACAACTGTAGACTTGGTCAGCTCAACACTGTCCTCCACCATGTGTTTAGTCAGGTCCACTGCCTCAGTCACCTTGTTAGTCACCAGGTCCTTGGCACCCTGGGCAGCCTCCACTGCATTGACAATAGTAGAAACAACTGTAGACTTGGTCAGCTCAACACTGTCCTCCACCATGTGTTTAGTCAGGTCCACTGCCTCAGTCACCTTGTTAGTCACCAGGTCCTTGGCACCCTGGGCAGCCTCCACTGCATTGACAATAGTAGAAACAACTGTAGACTTGGTCAGCTCAACACTGTCCTCCACCATGTGTTTAGTCAGGTCCACTGCCTCAGTCACCTTGTTAGTCACCAGGTCCTTGGCACCCTGGGCAGCCTCCACTGCATTGACAATAGTAGAAACAACTGTAGACTTGGTCAGCTCAACACTGTCCTCCACCATGTGTTTAGTCAGGTCCACTGCCTCAGTCACCTTGTTAGTCACCAGGTCCTTGGCACCCTGGGCAGCCTCCACAGCACTATTAACAGTGGAGGTAACCACTGACTTAGTCAACTTGACACTGTCCCCAACAACATTTTTGGTGAGGCCCACAGCTTCAGTCACTTTGTCAGCCATTGCTTCTTTTGCCTCACAGGCAGCATCCATAGCAGACATCACTTTGGTGGAAACCAGCTGCTTGGTGTCTGAGAGGACCTACAACAGGGACAGGCAGAGAGAGAGATTTTATTTTTTCTGAAACAGGTTTTCCCTCCCTGAAGTAGCTTTTCTATCTGACTAGGTTGTGTTTGCAGTCTTGTGGGAGAGCTGGAGAAGCCAGTACACCTCTCTTTACAGGGACATGTTGATTTCCACATGCTGAAGGCCCATCTCCAGCTTCCATCAGTGTCTCCTCTAGTCCATTCCAAGGACTGACCTGACAAAGCAATGCTCCTGAAGTTTATTTCCCTTTACTCTTCTGTACCTACAACCATCCCATCAAGCAAGAGATCAAGCCATGGCTTCTCCAGGAAAAGCCTTTACCTTTTCTGCTGGTTGTTGAAGAAAAGACAAGTTCTCCTCCAGTTGATCCAGCCCTTTGCAGGCATATTCATTTACAAGTGCAACTATAAAAGACAAGTACCAGTTTATTATTCTGTTTGGAGAGGGGTTTTTTGACCCTACAATGGCCAATTCAGGACAAACTCATGAAGGAAAGCCTACAGGAAAAAAAATCCCTATTCTGGGGTGGGGTGTGTGGTGTTCTGTTAAATCAGGAACAAACCCTCCAATCTGGCAGGTTCCATAGTTTCCATTTTGCCTTCCCAGCTCCCACCTGGTGGCAGCACATCGCTCCAACTGGAGCATTATACTTGGCCCTGTTGGGTGGGACAGTGAAAGAGTTGGGAAGTGTTGGGAGGAGGCAGAGTGAGATATATCCAAGATGGACACTGCTGCTACCTTTTGAGATGCTCATAACCTGGAGTGAGAGAGACACAGCAGGGAGGTTTTGCTTAATGGCTCAAAGAAAGCAGAAGACAGACCAGACTTCGATTCTGCTTGGGACAGCTTCATGTTCATGAAATTCAGGGGGCTCACTGGGCAGCTGGGAGCATCTAAGCAGAAGACTCAGAGCTACAATGAACTAGAACAATGTGCTGCAGGGGATGGAGATCACCCAACAGGCACAGGAAACCCCCCACCCCACCTGTTCCTCCATGTAGGAAAGGCCCCTCCAGCCTCTTCACTTACTTTGTGGCTCAAGTTGGTTCAGGATGGGCTGTGCCCCACCAACCACACTGCCAACTGCCACAGCAGCCACAGTCTCAGCCACGTTGCAGACACCACTGAGGCAAGGATGGGTCTCCTTGGTGTAGTTGTAGGCAGATGAAACCAGGTTGAAAGCAGAGTTTAGCAAGGGTAAGCTGGTGACCCGGTCAACAGCACTCTGAAACTCAAGAGAAATGTGACATTGGAGACCCAGTATGGTCTGGTGAGTCAGTACAAGCTGTGAGTGCATCCAGAAAGGTCCTAAGGGGACACCCAGTCCATCTCCTCATCCTTAAACCTAGAGTTGATGGGGGTCATCTGAAGACTACTAGCAAGTCAGCAACAACCAGGGTTAAAAGTCTGAGCTCTGGGCTCCTGAATCCCAAGCCACACTGGGTTTCAGCACGAAGCCCAGATGGGAGGTTGGACCTGGAACAGCTCATGTTTCAGAATCACTGGCATTACTTGAGCCAGCCCTGAAGTCTTCCCTTGAGCAAAAAGAGTTTGAGTTTAGATTTATCCACAACTTCATACAGTGAATCTTCCTGGTACCCCCAGCTTGGTTCTATGCTGCAGACCCAGGTGTTACCAACCAGTGTGTCTGTGAGCAGGTAGTTTAATGGTTGCATGGTAAAGTACCAGCTGCCCTGGCACCTACCGCTTGCTGCTGCTCCTCAGCCTTCAGCAGGTTTTTCTTTGTGGTCTTTTCTGATGCCATCCTGGATTCAGTTGCAGCTGAAAGGAAAAACAAAGAGTGCAACAGCATGAGTACAACTCAGTTCCCTCCAGTGAACGAAAGTCTTAGCAAAACTGGTGAAGAGCAGAGGGCAAAGTTGGGATCTCCCAGTCAGCATGTCCGAGGAACACCAGGGTGGCATCACTAGTCTTTCTTGCAAGGATGTGAAGATACTTGAGAGGTTCCATGATTTAGGATGTACAAATATTTATGTAGGACAAGGACTGTACCCAGGCACCTCCCTTAATTCCCAAACAGCCTTAGATAAAATAACCATCCTACTTATTTTACTGCTGATAACATTTGATAGGCTTGAAAGTTGCAAGTTGGAAGGGGGTGAGAACCTTCTTCTCTCTCATGCATTTTCTCTGCTAGAGAACACTTCTGGTTCAGCTTCCCACTGCACAGGCTCTTTGCTGGCCAAGGACTGGAACACTTGAAGGAAAGATGCACCCTGTGGAGCTGGGGCTGATGGTGGGAATCACTGAATGTTTTCTTGATTGATCATGACAAATTACTGTCCTAACAAGCCCTGCTGCAATGAAGCTGCAGCAGGGCTTGTTAGAATTACTTATGCAGCAGTATAATTAGCTTTTTAGTTTTAATTTTCAAAATGTGACAAGCTGAAACTGTTGAATAATGGAGTTTAAAACCAGAAATATTGATTTGGAAAAAAAAAAAAAAATGAACTTGCTTAATACCCTTTAAGGGGCCAAAGCCCTGAAATTTCCACTACTTTGTCTCAAGTGCAGATGGTTCTTGCAGTGGTTTAATATAATTTCCATTTGGGGGACAAAAAAGGGAAAAGCCAGACAGGATTTCAGCTCCCCTCCAGAAAGGTGTCAGGGCCAGAGACTGAACAGAAGTGCTGAAACAGGAATAGGTGTATTTTACTTTCTTAAAAAGAGTTCAGTGTTCATAGCCCCTTCCCTCTGAAGTATCTCTGCTGAGGGACATGGAGGTGAGTTATTTTTGAGTCATCCCACTAGGCCCTTGTTCATAGGAAGGAACTTTTACCAGCTTCTCCAGTGCCATCAACTCCAGTGACACTGGCAGCCTCACTGCTCTGGGAAGGGTGTGAAAGTTCTTCGACAGGGAGCCAGGTTTCATTGCTGTAGTTGGTTTGGCTCCCATCCTAGTGACCAGCTGGGCAGGAAATCTCTCCTCACTTCCTGTGAAACCAGCTCTCAGAAGTGTTCTCATTACATAGTGGGATTAAGGAAGTATAAAAATTGCACAATATCTTGAATGTGTGTTGACCTCCCCAGGAGAGACCTAGATTGATATGTGGACACTCCAGGATCATGTCACAAATCCAGGATGACTTCTCATCCTTAGTCAAGCACAGGAGGGATTTCAGCACTTTTGTTCTTTAGTGCAGTGTCTGCTTTTCATAGAATCATAGAATGGTTTGGGTTGGAAGGAAACTTTAAGATCATCTCGATCCAATCCCCCTGCATGGGCAGGGACACCTCCCACCAGCCCAGGTTGCTCCAAGCCCCATCCAACCTGCCCTTCAACACTGCCAGGGATGGGGCAGCCACAGCTTCCCTGGGCAACCTGGGCCAGGCTCTCACCACCCTCACAGCAAAGAATTTTCTCCTCATGTCTCACCTCAATCTCCCCTCTCCCAGTTTTCATCCATCCTCCCTTGTCCTCTCCCTCCCTGCCCTTGTCCCAAGTCCCTCCCCAGCTTTCCTGGAGCCCCTTCAGGCACTGGAAGCTGCTCTAAGGTCTCCCTGGAGCCTTCTCTTCTCCAGGCTTAACACCCCAACTCTCCCAGCCTGTATTCATTCCCTTTTTCTCCCTTGCCAGTTAATTCCTATTCTTAGAATTGCTGTGGCATTTTCCCAATGGAAACCCCTCAAACCAAAATTCCTCACAAACCAGATTCCCAAGCCAAGCACTGCTCCAGGCTCATTGGCAGACTCCACCCAAAAAAACCCCAACTTGCCCTCTCATTTGTGACAGAGACTATTGTCTTGTTTCTTCTGTTCTTTGCCTTGTGTAAGGTTTTTATTTTGCTGTGGAAACAGGAACAGAGAACTGGGGAAGCAGCAGTGAAACAAGCAGTTGTTATCCCTGGGCTGAGGATGGGGAGACATCTCAGGAGGTAACTCGGCAGGAAAATATGTAAAACTTTGCTGTGTTTATGCTGTAATTAGTGAGCATCTTGATGAGATCCAAGCAAGGCAGTGAAGTGCTACATGTCTGCAGCAAAACGTGTCACAGAAGTTGGGATCTCCAGCCTCTCAAGTGAGAAGCCCAGAGCCAGGCTCTTCTGCACATTCCCACTAACCACCCTGCCCAGGAGGTGCTTCATTTAACCCTCCAGAACCAAAAATACAGCTTCAACTTGATCAGTCTGGGAGAACTTCTAGAAAACTGCCCCAAACAAAAGCAGGGCTTGAAAAAAAGTCTCAGTCCCAAAGTCCACATGGTTTCTCAGTCAGTAGTCATTCCATTTCCTCTGCTTTAAGGCAAGTTTGTTGGTGTTTTGGAAGCCAAGGAGTCAGAACCATCAGTCCTGTCACAGGGCAAAGCACAACACCATTGCAAACAACCCCTTTGATCTTTTATTTTACTTCTAGATGGGTGGGC
Source organism: Chaetura pelagica (assembly GCF_000747805.2). NCBI lineage: Eukaryota > Metazoa > Chordata > Aves > Apodiformes > Apodidae > Chaetura > Chaetura pelagica. The sequence goes on from NW_009952000.1 coordinate 123,552, forward strand.
AAAAACCTCAGGCTGCAAAAGTATCTTCCTGGCCTTGTGGTCAGGGTGAGCACACAGACACTGCAGGAAAAGAGGAAGGTTTCCAGTTGGTAGCAAAAGTGAGGAGCAAGGCCTTGGCTGATGGTAAAAGTGGTGTGAGGTTAGAATCAAGCTCTGAAGTACTAGGAGTGCATCTTAATTATGGATGCAAATGTGTCAGTGACAATCCTTGCAGCAGAGTCATGTCAGAACATGGTTTGCCCTCCTCTGTGGAGGAGTCAGGCTGTGTTGCAATGCCAGTGGTGTGGGCACATCTTCAGGAGCCCACAGGTTGTTTTTATTTTCTCTTTCCATGAGCAGATGTTGTATGACTTCAGAGGTTGCAGGAAAGCACAGTGCTTGGCAACTCTGGGGCAGCTGTGTCAGGATCCTTTGGAGAAAGGCACAGCTTCAAGCTGGGGTAGTTGCAAGTGAGAGCCCCATGCGTGGCAGAAAAGCAGAACCAGCCCCAGGGTTTGCTTTGGTCTCAGTTTGCTTCATACAAAAATGATCATCAGATGATTTCACACCATTGCTATGTCACAAATACGAGGTCACTGCTGGAGAAAGTTCTTGAAGCAGGTAGTTTCAGCAAGATGAAACTTTTCAGTGCACATTTCTAGCATGTCACAGTAGCTGAACTTCCTTGCCCAAGATGGCACCAAATCTGAACTCTGAATCAGAAGGGCAACGACATCACCGCTGCCAAACTGCTCCCTTTTCCCTGCCTTCCTGTCACACCAGGGCAACACGCTGGCCTGGAAGAAGAGGGTTGCTCTCCTGCTGGGGGCAGCACCTCCCTGGGTTTCTGCCACCCTGACAGTGACCAGCACACACCAAGCTAATTCTTGAACTTGTGTAAGGTTTTAATTTTCCTGTGGAAAGAAGCTCTGCCCCATGAAGACTGTTTGCTGTTACCTTGTCCTGCACAACGGCAGAATCTTGCTGTTCAATAAGCTCTTCTCCCTTCCAAATGTGTTTTACCTTGGGGGGACAGGCTGAGCCACCTCTAGCCTGCCTGGTTCAGTAGCTGAATTGGCACTTCTTTATTCTCCATTTAGGAAAACAAAGCTCAGTTTAGTGCTTTAGGTCCGAGCAGGGAGAGCTAATCAGGGCAGAGGTATTAATTTGTGGCTAAAGAACTTAGATTCCCTTCAAGATTTGCCACTGATACCCCAGTGACCATAATGTGGCCAGCAGAACTGTCTGCTCCCCTGGGAATGCTCTGCTGCAGCCAAGGGAGCTGTTGGCAAAATACTCCAAGGGCAGAATTAGTTTTAGGAGTATCAGATGATTTTTCAGCCTTGACCTTGGGACATTGATTTCAGAATTGCTGGCAGAGGTGCCCACCTAACCTTTCTAGAAAAGCCATTTGGGAGCCTCAAAGATTAAAGCCACTTTGGCAGGCAGAGGCAGGGTTTTCCCACACACACACTTCCAATGGAAATCCAGCACCATGGAAATCCAGCACCATAGCCAGTGGCCATTATTGTGAGTAACTCTTTGGGACAGAGGGTAAGCTATCCAAGCTACCAGAATTTTGAGATATTTTAGGGAAGAGGAGAGGGAGTTGAGTTAAAAGAGCTTCTTGGCTTTCTAGTACCTCCCATTTACCAGTTTCTCCAGAGGACACACCTCTCTGTCATAAGCTCTAACTTGCTTTAGTCTTTAATACACTCTTTCATCTGGAAGTTTCAGCAGAACCAGCTGTAGGGATTGAAGTCCTCCACAGCTGTACCAGTTCCAGGTAGTCACAACCACATTTGAGAGCCCTGTTAGTCTTAAGAAACACTGAGCTTGTTTGCCAAGTGCTCCCTCCAGCAAGCTCAGAGCCATGCATGGCTGCAGCCTCCACCTGCAGACAGAGCTCTTGAGCAAGAGAGAAGTTACCTGGTCACCCCCTTTGTTAGCACCATTACTGTGCCTACACTAAACGATCATGTGAAATAGCTACAGGCAGGTCTGGCAGCACAGTCAACAGGAAGGGAATGCCCAGCTGATCCCTCTGCCTCCCCAGGCATGTACCACTTCCCAGCATCAACACAAGTCAGCAAGGATGTCAGGGGGCACATCACGAGCTGTCCCCACAGGGATGCCCCAGGGGCACATCACGAGCTGCCCCCACAGGGATGCCCCATCATGAGCTGTCCCTGCTTGGCAGAGGAAGAGCCACCTCCCCTCACCCAGCTTTCATCTTCACCAGGTGATAAGCAGAACACAACTTTCAGACCAACCCAAAGCTCCTCAATCCCAGATGAGGCCCGTAGTGTTACCAAGAAGCTGTCTCAAGGCTAGGAAGAAACCTTCAGGGAGGGATTTAAAGCCTTCCAGCTCTTCCTGAAGGCACAGCAGGTGCAGCATGACACCTTCAGCCTCAAAAAGCCAAGACACCCCCCACCCAGAGCTGGGGGAAAGCAGCAGAGACCCAGCCCTGCTCTCTGAGGGAGCAGGAGCAGCCCCTGGGCAGGGGGGCTCCGTGCCCCCCAGGGCCAGGAGCCAGCATGGAAACATCTCCAAGCCCACCCTCCATCCTTACAAAGACCCAAGGAAGGGGACAACCTCAGGGATCCCCAACCAAGCCACAAAAACCCATCAACCCGCCCAGCCCAGCCTCACCTGCCTCTTCCGCTCCCCGCGCTGACATGATGGGGCATCCTGGGCC
>NW_009952000.1:126276-132963 GCF_000747805.2 Chaetura pelagica
GGCAGGCGCCGCCCTGGCAAATGGGGAGCGGAGGGGAGAGGGAGGGGCGGGACGTGGGGTGAGGAGCGGGGGTCCCCTCAGGGTTGGGAGCGACCTCGGGGGGTCTGGGGGGCCCTGCTGGGGTGTCCAGCCCCCCGTGTTGAGGGCACCCCGGGCCTGGGGGGGCTGGGGGGACTGGAGATCCAGGGAGCAGGCCCGAGGTGGTGGGATGGGCTCAGCCCAGCGGGCCCCTCTGGGCCCCCGCAGGCCCGTTGGGCTGCGTCCCTGCGCTGAGTGGGCCTGCCTGGCACCCTGTTGGCTCCAACAGTCACTTCTGGCAGCCAAGAAAGGCCTGGCCAGGGATGGAGCAAAGCCTGGAGGAAAGACCTGCTTGCCAAGGTGTGTCTGTGCTGCCATGGATGCAGGTGGATCTTGTGGAACACGTCCTCAGCCTGGGCTCAGCAGCACCGGTGCTGGTTGGAAGGAGGGTGCTGGGGCAGCTCAGCTCCTGTTCCCCAGGTTGGAGGAGCTGTTGCCCAGAGGCAGAGTCAGCCAGCCCTAGCAGGCAGCTTGTGCTTGGCTTTTTCCAAGGAAAACACCTGCTCCTGGACTGCCCTGTGGCATCCCAGGCCTTGCCATGAAGCCCCAGAGAAGCAGGATGTGCGACCTGTGATGTGAAGACATCACTCAGCCATGATGTGAAGACATCACTCAGCCATGATGTTTTCTTGGCAAGTCTCTCCTACCCTGCAGCGTGGGTGCTGTAACTACCCGAGGAGTAAGACATGTTCTCCCACTCTCAACCCCTGCTTGGCTACAGCAAATACGTGGTGGTGAAATCTGCTGCTGCTGCTGCTGAGTTTTGCTGTGATTTTCAAGATAGAAGTTGCCTGTGGTTTTTATACTTGCAGAGGGCTCAGCAGTGCAGGACTCTGAGCTGGCTGGGGAACGTTTGGGCTCTTTAATAGCAACAACAAACAATGAACATTTTATTTAACACTCTGCTTTTCCATTTGTGCTTTTTTTCATCTTCAGATCTCAAAAACTGGTTTGAAACCATCAATTAAGCTTCCTGTTGTCTATTTCCAAGATCCGTGGGGGAGGAAACTGAGGCACAGGTAAGAATTATCTGAAGTTTTCTAAAGCTATTAAGCTGATTGAGTCACCTTGTTTTTGGCCAGTGAATGCAGGAGACCTTGGGTCTCATTTCTCTGTTGCCCACAGAAAGCCATGAAGGCAGTGGGAGCAGGAGATGGTCAATGTTTTTTGAAAATGTGCTGTTAAAATGACAAAAATTTAGAGGATTATCACTTGTCAGCTTGGAGGTTAGAAGGAATCCCCCTCCTTCCCTGAGTCAGACATATCATGGAGTTGGCAGCTGAAAAGACCTCTGGACCTCAGGTGGTCCATCCTGTGGCTGGAGACAGGATTGTGGGCAATGCCAGGTCAGCCCTGAGCTTTGTTTGGATGAGTCTTGAAAATTCCCAGGGAGTTTTCCCCCTTCCAGCCTCTCTGGATATTGGATCCAGCAGCACATTATGCTCCTCACAAAAAAGCAGTTCCTAATGTCCACTCTGAACTTCTCCAGCTACAAATGGTGGCTTTGGAACTCTTGTTTTCCCACCTGAAGAGTTTTTGTACATTTGTCTGTGACACAAACTTCAAATCCCAGCATCACCTGGGAACAAACACCTACCAACCCCCCTGGCAATGCAGGCTCCCTCCTTTGATCTTGTTGCCTTCACAGGGTAAATTGGCAGGTTCCCAGGGTGCCTTGTTCTCAAACTGGAGTTGATGAGCAGGTATCACATGGTGGCTTTAATGGGTTGTGATCCATGCAGGGGAAAGAATGGATGTTCTTGGATCTGATTAAGTGGGTTCTGGTGTTTGCAGGGAGCAGGAATCAATAAGTTAGTCCTTTTTTTTTTTCTCAATCTTGGCCTGTCCATGGACAGTGGCTGAGTCCTCAGGTCAGGTCAGTGATGCAAATTGCCAGTTCATGGAGGGGAAGTGCCTGAGGAGGGCAGAGGCAGCAGAGATGGGGAAAGGTGGTGTTTCATCACCTGAGTGGGCAGAACAGCTCCATCTGCACCACACACCTTCATGTGGCTTGTGCACAGGTGAGTGTGAGCAGAGGTCCCAGATAACACTTGAGATAACATCAGTATCATTAGACAATGTTTGATATCTGAAGTGGAGCTTCTGGTACTAGGTCAAAGTAGCAATGCCTGGGGCTCCTGCTCAGAGGTTGACCTGCTTGCAGTCAGAGCACTGGAGATTTGGAGGCTGCAGTTTCAGAGCAAAGCTTGGCAAGATGATTCCTGTGGTCCTTGTTAAGGTATAAATGCCACATACTCAAAGCAGAGATAAAATCAGTTTTAAGAAGCCTGGTGGGCATGGGAAGGGTGGAGGAGGAAGCAGGGAAACATGTTTGGGGAAGAGAAAGGTAGTTGTGTTGGAGTGAGGAGCCCTGTGGCACTGGGCAGTGATTCCCACAAAAGGCAGCCTCGTGTCAGGAGCTGCGGCCTCTGTGCAAACATGGAGCAGAATCCTCCTGGTGGCCCCCAGGGGTAAGTCCTGTCACCCCACTCCTCTGCAGCCCCACTGGCAGCTTCCAGCTCTCGTTTCAGCTGCATCCTGGGGTCTGCATGTGGAGATAGTCTCTCCAACTACATGCTGCTCAGCTGTCCCAGTCCTGTTTGGATTTCTGTTGGGCACAAAGCCTGCTGGTATGTGGAGGATCTGGAGGATCAGGCCCTTATGTTGGTCCCTGCTGTCAGGTTCAATTCCTTTCCATGCTCTGTGATATGTGTCACAGCTCAACATCATCTCTTTGGGGACCAGAGGCCACACGTGACCCTGAAGCAGCTCATCTGCAAGTGCTCATCTACTGCCACGGGAATGATCCTGTTGATCTTCCATGGCATTTACTCCATTCATGACCTGCCACGATGCCATGGTCACCTTCCCCAGGGCAGGCACAGGCACGGGAAGTGATGATTCAAGGGTGTGGCATGTGGTGCTTTGATTTCTGTTCCTCAGTTAAGTTCAAGTCAAGCACTTGGGCTTCTAGCAAACTGCAGGAGAAGCTCTACACTGCTCAGGTGTCCCTCTCTCAGGAGCTGCTCTAGTGTTTGCTGTGGCCCTCTGAGGGGGACAAATCAGCCTGTGGTCTTTGCCATTTGTTGCTGTGCAAAGTCCACAAGGTGTTTGCTGCCAGCCCCATCCATCTGCACTGCCTGGAGACTTGGCTTTCTCCTGTTCTTGTCTTCCTTTCCTCCACCACTTCCCCTTACTGGGAGTGAGTGCTCCTTGGGGTAGCAGTGGCAGAAGTAGTTCTAGCTGGTCTCATCAGCTCAAAGCACTTTTCCCCTCACCCTTCAGCTTCCTGTCAGCCACAGCAGTTGCTGGTGCTCCTTATCACAGCAGCCTTGTCCAAGGCCACGGGCTGGGAATGCTGGGTGTCCTTGAGCTGGTCCTGCAGTGCTGGGTGTCTGTTTCCACAGCAGATTGATGGAGGCTGGGCCAAGGCAGAAGAGAACTCTTTGCTGGATCCTGTCCTGGGCTACCCATCTCTTGGTTGATGTCTTTCACCACTCTTTGCTTGACCATGTCTGGAGACAACAGCCTTCAGAGTGCTGTGGCCTTCTGAAAACAATTCTCCAGCGAGGTACCAAAAAAACTCAGCCCAGCCACCTCCCAGCCAACCCCTCTGGTCTCTCCAGCTCTCAGAAGCTGTTCCCAAGCTCAGGGCACGCTGCAGCTCTCTGCTGCCCTCACCCTGCATCAGCAGACACAGGACCTGCCTGGCTGCTGCTCCCTGGCTGCCCGGCTCACCTGGAGGGCTTCCCAGCCCCTGCTTCTCCTCGGGCACTTTTCCTGCCATAAGGGCAAGTGGGGACAGCTCAGGTAGGTTCCTGCCCTGAGCCCCTCACTGCAGGGAACAGCCTGATGAGTTCTTGTCTGCTCTCCCAGTCTTCCAGTTCACCTTTCTGCTGCTTCTCAGAGTGCAGGATGGTTTTCTACACACCTTCCTGCTTCTCCCTCTACAGCTGCACTCTTGCCTCATCCCACCTCATCTGGGCCTGCAAGGTGTGCCCTCTCCAGCTCAGGCCATTGCTGAGACCCTGCTCTTGCTTCCCTGGTCATCAGAAACAAGAGCTCTCTTTACATGACTGCCCAGTCTTGGAGTCTGGGTAGCTTGACCCCAATTATTTTAGGGAACCATAGAGCACTAAGGAGGGCAGCATTTCTCCTGGACTCCAGCATCATCTCTTCCATTTTGGTCTTTTGAGAAGTGGTGAAGATCTCATACAGAAAACACAGTGCAAAACAAGTAACTTCCAAATGTATCTGCTTAGCCTGTTGGCAGGATCTGTTGTGCAGACCCTGGTTTCACCAAATATGTTTCCACCCAGGGAAAGCTGAAGAACCACAGAGCTGAAGGAACAGAGAGAAACTGCCTCGTGTTCAGCTTCTGTCCCCAAAGAGCCTGGCATGGAGGGAGAGGAAAACGAAATCTGGTGAGTTCCTGTTGCTGGATGCAGCATTACTCTGTATCCCAGGGCATGGGATGATTCCAGAGCCACAGCAAGTCCCTTAGACAAAGCAGATGTGGTCTTTTTAGCTGATGAGTACTGGAGGGAGCCAGGGAGGTTAGCAGGAGAAGCCAAAGATGGACATTCCTGAACCCAGCCAGCCTTCTGCAAGCTAAGCTTGCTGTTAGCGTGAGCCTTTGTAACATTTCGTAGAGTCATGGAATGGTTTGGGTTGGAAGGACCTTCAAGATCATCCAGATCCAACCCTCCTGCGTGGGCAGGGACACCTCCCACCAGCCCAGGCTGCTCCAAGCCCCATCCAACCTGCCCTTCAACACTGCCAGGGATGGGGCAGCCACAGCTTCCCTGGGCAACCTGGGCCAGGCTCTCACCACCCTCACACTCCACAATTCCCCCCTCATGTCTCACCTAAATCTCCCTCTTCCCATTTTAATCCATCTCTCCTGTCCTCTCCCTCCCTGCCCTTGTCCCAAGTCCCTCCCCAGCTTTCCTGGAGCCCCTTCAGGCCCTGGAAGGTGCTCTAAGGTCTCCCTGGAGCCTTCTCTTCTCCAGGCTGAACCCCCCAACTCTCCCAGCCTGTTTCCAGAGCAGAGCTGCTCCAGCCCTTGGATCATCTCCATGGCCTCCTCTGGACTCTCTCCAGGAGCTCCATGTCCTGCTTATGTTGGAGGCTCCAGAATTGTGATGCTTCTTGTGGTTTTATGGGACCAACCCCCTGCTATTTTTCCCAGAAAGTGCTGGAAAGCCATTGTAAGGGATGGACCAGGACTCATAGCAACAGTAACGGGGTGACTGTGCTGCCTAGGCAAGGATAAATTGCCCCCCTTAAAACTGAGAAGACTGGCTATCCATTCTTCTTCATCCAAGTCTTATTTTAATTATATTTATCAGCTGGCAGTGGTTCTGCACACGCCTGGGCTTCCATTTCTCCTCAACGTTGTGCCAAAACTTCACTTGGAGCAGTATTCCCATGGGATATGGTTATTTCTGTGGGAGACAGTTCGAATTTTCTCTTGCTAACTGCATCTCTTGCAAATGAATTCCACAATGCTTGAAGTGTTCATAAACTGAGCTGGATACCCCTGCTGGCAGGAGAACCAAGATATTGTTTCCTCACAGCGTGGGGCATTTACCAGATGGCAGAACAGTGTTTTCAATCAGAATTGTAGCTCCAAAGAAAAGAAATGCCTGAAACAGTCTGAAAGGGAGGAAACTAAAACTCATCAGCCTCTTAGATCACTGCAGTGTAACCATGATCTTTTTTTTTTTCCTGACAATCTGTGGAAACTTGAAGCTTCCAGGGTTTTATCTCACTGACATCAGGTTCTCTGTAAGTTACTCTGGCAATGGTCTTATTTTAATAGAAAAGAGGACCTTAAAAGGAGAACATATATGATCTAACCTCTAATGAAATCAACGTTCCACCACTAGAATGATCTAGAATTGAGACTTATTTAAAGTGATTTGAGACCCTGGCCCAGGTTGCCCAGGGAAGCTGTGGCTGCCCCATCCCTGGCAGTGTTGAAGGGCAGGTTGGATGGGGCTTGGAGCAACCTGGGCTGGTGGGAGGTGTCCCTGCCCATGCAGTTGGTGGGATCTAGATGATCTTGAAGGTCCCTTCCCACCCAAACCATTCCATGATTCTATGATTCTGTGCTTTACCTGTATAAAAATGCTTTTTCCAACACTCAGCCTTTTCTCCTGCTCCCTGCCAGGTCTGTCACGTCCGAGCCCTCTCGGGCTGTGGGAAGGTCAAGGTGAAGACTCTAGTGCATCCACAGGGGGAAAAGAAATGACTTTCTGGGAAGGCAAAGGCTTTGGATCTGGGAGGAAATGGAGCCTGAGGGCTGCAGGTCACAGGTCAGAGTCAAGGCTTTCAGTGACCCTCACCTGATATTTGGTACCAGCCTCACCTGGGCCAGAAACCTCCAGCCTGGGGCTGAGCCGCGGGATCCCCAGCGGATCCCGGGAAAAGAGGGGAATAAGGAAGGAGCTCCCGTGAGCCGGAAAGGGGGGTTGGGCAGGTGCCGAGTTGGTGGTTTTTCACGTGAGAAGTCGGTTCCGGGGGTGCAGGGAAACCCCTTTCGTGCTGTTCCCTGCTCCTCGTGTTCCCTTTGTCCCCGGAGCAGCAGCCCAGCTCTGCCTGCCC
>NW_009952000.1:134646-136201 GCF_000747805.2 Chaetura pelagica
GGTCTTTTTTTTTTGTGGTTAAACACCCTCTGATTAGTGTTATATCTTCTAATTAACCCCCCCGCCCTCCCCGGTCTCTCCTCCCCGGTGTCCCGGCCCCAGCCGCCATGTGGATCCAGGTGCGCACCATGGACGGGAAGGAAACTCACCGCGTGGATTCGCTTTCCAAGCTCACCAGGGTGGAAGGGCTCAGGTTGCGGATACACGAGGTTTTCGGGGTCGAACCGCACCGGCAACGCTTGTTTTACCGCGGCAAACAGGTACCGGAGGAGCGGGGGGAGGTTTGACAGCCCCAAACCCTCAATAATAGGGGGGGTGGGGGGACCCGCAGCCGCCTCAGGCCCCAAACCCACCCCCCAAACCCTCTCCCCCGCCAGCTGGGGAGGGAGATCTTCATTTATTTTATTCTTAATTGCCTGGAAATGGGATCTTTTGCTGCCATCTAGTGACTCCCGGCCTCCTTTTCCCCGCTGCTCGGGCGGTGGGTTTGCAAGGAGAGGGGGCTCAGCGAGATGCAGTCACAAAAGTTGGTTTTTTAGTTGTTATTTTTCACCTAGTGCGTTGCTTTCCTGTCTTGGAAGTCTCTGGAAAGACAGGGATTAAAATACAGATATTACCGGTCTTGAAGTTTTGGAGCATTGCAAGTTTTACCCCCTCTCAAGGAGTTAAAGGTCCCGTTTTCTTGGGAAATCCAAATATAGCAGCTCGTGGGTTTGAAGTTCTGCTCTGAAATCAGCACCTTTTTAGCTCCAGAACTCGCTGTAGAATCCAGAGTGGCTCAGGAGTGTGTTATGTTCTTGTATGATCTGTTTACTACCAGGGTTTTACAGCCCTTTGCTTCCACATGAGTTAATGATGTATCTAACTTGGCCTTCAAGAAAACTGAAACCGTTTTCAGGTACTTTTTCCATATCCTGTGTAGTTAAAGACACTTCACAAGCTTTTGAACTGGTGGTTGGTTGTTCAGAGGAATTAATTTGATAAATATTGGGATAAATTGCACTGCAGTTGATACTGGGAGGTGAGTGGAGTTTAGCACTTTCTAGTTGCTTTTTCCCCACCTTTCCCTCCGTTTTGGGATGGCTGAGTGTTCCAACCAGGAGGTGTAAGTGCAGGATGTGGAAATACACCTGGAGTGCTTTCATCTGACAAGCTTGGGTACCTGTAGTGCTAAAAAAAGAGGCTCGTGGGAGTGTTGAGCATCTCTGAAGGGCTGGTGGGGGTTTGGGTGCAGTGATTGTGGCTGGAATGAAGTGAGCAGGGAGGGCTGATCCAGGGCACCCAGCTGCTGTCAGCCCAGCTCTCGTGGAGCCAAGTTGAGCAGATTTTTGGTACAAGTGGGAACTTTTTCCACTAAGGATGCACTTCCCTTAGAGCAAGAATTCCTCTCTGTGTAATTCCAGTAGCTCTGAGCTTAGGCGTGGTTTGAGACAGGAACGTTTATCCAGTGTCAGCCTCTAACCCCTCTTAGTCATCGTTCCCCTGCTGTGCTTTGTCTGGCTGTTTGAATCCCTCGAAATGTTCTTCCTTAGAGTTTTAAAATGACGTTGGGAAA
>NW_009952000.1:136281-140637 GCF_000747805.2 Chaetura pelagica
TTTAAAATGACGTTTGGAAAGAGTCGTTAGTTAAAGAACTGCCTCCTTTGTTAGAGGCCCATCTTCAGAGGCTGGCAATTCTTTCAGGCAGTCTTTTAAACCCCTGTGGTTTCATGTTCTGGTTGTCATGCTGGCTCTGCTCTTCCATTTCTGTTTGCACCTGTTGTCACTTGTGTTCCTCGGTGATAACTGCCCTTGATAACCATCCCGTGCTTGTGATGGTGTCTCTTTGTTAAGAAGAAACAACCCATTTCTGGTGTGTTCTCTGGTATCTCAGGGAGTTTTCATCCCTCAACCAGAAAAAAACAAGTCCAGATCACTTCCTTGTGCAGTCAGATTTCCAGGGATTGTTCTGTAGCCATTTAATGCCATAAATCAGGACTGGAATTATCATAAGGATTCCTGTGAAGTGTAAATTTTTGTGGTTTTGCTTCGTTTCCCCCTGATAGAGAACAAAGCTCTGGGGATTGCTTTTTTTCTGGTAGTTTGGACTGGAAGGGGATGATCATTTCCTGTATAATTTCTTAGTCAGACCTTAAATATGTGGTGAAGCTTGTCTAAACTTCTAGCTGCACTGCTGCATTTTAACTCTCAAATGGTCTTACTCTTCTCAGTTCCTGAAGGCTAATTGAGAGACCTCTTTGGGCCTCTGTTTGCAGGGTAGGATCTTGATTTGACTACATCCTTCCACAAAGAACTCTGAGAATTAGAGAGGGTGTGAAGTTAGGACATGCCTTGCAGTGTTAAAAAGTGATGGGGTGGTTTCAAGTTGCATTGAGTCTTTTTTAAATTAATTTATTTTAGTTTCAATGGAAAAACTGTGTGTTTGCCCAGAGATAAGTAGGTGATTAACTCTTTGGCTTCTCCTTAATGCCACATGTCACAGAGCAATGTTGTAACAATGATCTGGAGCACACACAGTTACAAGATCAGTTTGTATCAAAGGGAATTGTCTGAATTAAAGAAGTTTTGAGTTTGTATGTAATGTGGATTTTTCTTTAAATCCTGATAGGAATGTTGGGGATCTGTAGTTTTTTAAGTCCTTTTTCCCAGAACTGATAATTCTAGGGAATGTACTGCAAACCTTCTCAGATGTCCTAGAACTCTGTGGCTTAATTTGGGTAGCAAGTTTGTCACCACGTGGAATTCTTGTTCTTTGAGCTTGTACAGTCCAAAACAAGAACATTTTAAATAGGAAGAACAATGATCTATAAGTAAGTGTGATGCTGAAGAGCTGCCACGTTCCTTGATTGTTAATGGTTTTCAAGCAGTGTGGTTGATCTTGGCTCATCGAGACAATTACAGCATCTTGGGTGGTTTGGAATTGGAAAAATCTCTGTTGGGTGAAATAACTAAATTATTTTAATACTTCTTACAAGGCTGTAGTGATAGGATGAGGGATGATGGTTTTAAGCTGGAAGAGGGAGATTGAGGTGAGACATGAGGACGAAGGTCTTGAGTGTGCGGGTGGTGAGAGCCTGGCCCAGGTTGCCCAGGGAAGCTGTGGCTGCCCCATCCCTGGCAGTGTTGAAGGGCAGGTTGGATGGGGCTTGGAGCAACCGGGGCTGGTGGGAGGTGTCCCTGCCCATGCAGGGAGTTGGATCTAGATTATATTTGTGGTTCCTTCCAACCTTCACCATTCTATAATTCTCCTCTGCTCCTCTTCTCCCTGCAGATGGAGGATGGTCACTCCCTGTTTGATTACAGTGTGGGACTGAACGATATTGTGCAGCTCTTGGTCAGGCAAAGCCCAGCAGTGCTTCCTGCTGTCAGCAAGGAAAAGGATTCTGAGCTCTCTGACACAGACTCTGGCTGTGGCTCAGGCCAAAGTGAATCTGACAAAAGCTCCCATAATGGAGAAGGTGCCATGGACCTGGAGGGACAGCCCAGCACAGCAGCACAGCCTGACTGGATCGACCCAGAAATTGGCCTCTATAAGGTGAGGCATTAAAATAACTAAGATGACTGAAAACTGCACTCGGGGGGGTGGGGGGAATTGTTTCTCTGCAGTGGAGAATTTCATGCCTCAATTTGTGTGGGTGTTTTCTTTTTTTTTTTCTTCATTTCTCCAAGAACAAACGAAAAAAAATACCAACCAACCCACAAACCAGTTAAATGCAACATGTTGGAGGTCAAAAAAATCTGATTTCTCATTTTATCCTCTGAACTAAAGCTACAAGACATTAATTGATTAAAAACAAACAAAAAAAAGCATTCAGAGGGCCTGGTTTTATTTAAAAAAGTTTCCCACTAGTTTTGCTTGGAGTCACTTCATTTGTCCAAGCTGAAACTTTCTTGAATGGACAAAAGAAAATCTCAACCAGCTGTTCAGAATCATTTTATTTGTAAGTTGAATGGATTTTATGACAAATCTAGTGATGTCTTTGCCAACCTATGAGTAAGACAGTTCTGAAAGTCTGTTTCAGACTAACTAGAAATGGTTTGTGCTTGATAAGGAAGATGTTTGTACACACATGGGTGCAGAATGGATTTTTAGCCTTAGAGGTTCAACCTGAGAAGATGGGATCAGGAAGGCAGATCAGGGAGGGTAGTGAGAGGACAAGGGGGGATGAATGAAAACTGGAAGAGGGAGATTGAGGTGAGACATGAGGAGGAAATTCTGGAGTGTGAGGGTGGTGAGAGCCTGGCCCAGGTTGCCCAGGGAAGCTGTGGCTGCCCCATCCCTGGCAGTGTTGAAGGGCAGGTTGGATGGGGCTTGGAGCAACCTGGGCTGGTGGGAGGTGTCCCTGCCCATGCAGGGGTTGGGACTAGATGATCTTTGTGGCTCCTTCCAACCTTCACCATTCTATAATTCTAAGGCAAAAGAAATCATTTTTTTTAAGATGATATCTTGAATAGCTTGATGTTGGTGAAGGTCTTGAGATGGTTAAGTCTTCATTTAGACTTGGAAATTAATGCTTAATTTGAAAGTCCATCTTGGTGAACTGTCTGCTGTGCTTTATGTAGATCAACGACTTGGTGGATGCTCGAGATATGAACATGGGAGCATGGTTTGAGGCCCAGGTTGTAAATGTATCCAGAAGAAAACCCACAAAAGATTCAGCTGGCAGCTGCACAGGTTCTGATCAGCCAACAACCATTCCTGAAGAAGATGTAATATATCATGTGAAATATGAAGAGTGAGTTCTGTTATCTTCTTGGCTGATAAGATACACCCTCCCTAGAGGTGTTCAAGGGCAGGTTGGATGGGGGTTGGAGCAACCTGGGCTGGTGGGAGGTGTCCCTGCCCATGCAGGGGGTTGGATCTAGATGATCTTGAAGGTCCCTTCTAACCTTCACCATCCTATGGTTCCAATAAAGTCATTTGGATCATGATGGGAATGTTTATTGTTGAGATGCACAAAGTAAAACCGAGCTGGGCTGACTCAGTAGTTACATTATTGAGGCCTGTGAACTGCAAGTTTGTCAGCTGGAATTCCAGCTAGAATTCCAGTGGGTTCGAATCATGTTTTTAGAAACACAAAATGCCATTCTCCAAGTTATAAATGGGCTACAAGAGTAGTAAAGTTAGACTGCTTGATTCTGACCATGGGAGAAGGGGATTATATACCTGATGATGTTCCCACATGACATCACTTCTTAAATTGTCCTACCTGGATAAAATCCATCCCAACTTTGATGTTGAGTCTGGTTTTTTTTTTCTCCTTTGTCCCATCACATCTTCCTTCTCCTTCAAGTTACCCAGAGAATGGAGTTGTACAACTGAATTCCAAGGACGTGCGGGCTCGTGCACGGACTATTTTGAAGTGGCACCAGCTGGAGGTAGGACAGGTGGTGATGGTCAACTATAATCCTGATGAACCCAAAGAGAGAGGTTTTTGGTACGATGCGGAGATTCTGCAAAAAAGGGAAACGAAAATGGTCAAGGAGCTAAATGCAAAGATTTTACTTGGGTAAGCAAATGAATCATGTGGAGTAAAATTGAATTCCCCGACTCTTGCTCAAGCTTTTCTGAGGGATTCTGCTGGAAAAAAACCCAATGTGTCAAGTGGAGAGAGATGAAGGTGGGGCTCTCAGCTTCAGGGGAAACTTAAGTATATATTTTGTTTTCAGGGAAGTTTCACAGGGTAGCCAGTGTTGCCCCTTTTTCTTACCGCAGTGATTTTGACTTGTTAACTGTGAAATATGAGGGGAATTGGTGTGAAAGGGGGGATCAGTCACTGAGGATAAACTGGATCTTCATGGAGGCAAGAGGGGTTACACTGGAACTGCATGAAAATGCTTTGATTGGGGGTGATTTGTCATGTCCCAGATGATGTGGTGCTAGAGCAGGTTTGTTGTGCTGTGGGACTCACCCCACAGCAGCCTGCACTGCTGGTG
The DNA here is from genome assembly GCF_000747805.2 of Chaetura pelagica. Classification (NCBI taxonomy): domain Eukaryota; kingdom Metazoa; phylum Chordata; class Aves; order Apodiformes; family Apodidae; genus Chaetura; species Chaetura pelagica. The sequence goes on from NW_009952000.1 coordinate 140,623, forward strand.
TTGTTGATTCCTGCT
>NW_009952000.1:140743-151246 GCF_000747805.2 Chaetura pelagica
GCCTGCACTGCTGGTGTTGGTGATTCCTGCTGGGTGAAGCTTTCATAGTGTGGGTGTTTTTTTTAACTTTTGCCAACTTCTCCTTCCAGGGATGCTGGTGATTCCTTGAATGACTGCAGAATCATATTAGTGGATGAAATTTATAAAATTGAAGAACCAGGCAGTACTTGTCCACTTACTGCCCGTCCAGTAAAACGTGAGTATGTTCCACAGTTCTTGCTTGTCTTGTCCTGTGATGTTCTGCTAATTGTCTTTGTGAAGATCAAAGCTCTGAGAACTCCAAGGCACTTGTGACTCCTTTGACTGTTTCCAGTGTCTCTTGGGACTTTCTGGTGACCAAAGTAGACTGTGGTTTCTTTGTCACTAACAGGACAAAGTGGACCTGTGTGTAAAGCTTGTAAGGATAACCCCAACAAGACCTGCAGAATTTGTGCTTGCCATATCTGTGGAGGTAAACAAGATCCAGATAAACAGCTAATGTGTGATGAGTGTGATATGGCTTTCCACATCTACTGCCTCAACCCTCCCCTTAGTTGTATACCAGATGATGAGGATTGGTAAGTCCTAAGCACGTGTGTGTGGTATCACTATTACCATCTAATTAGGAGCAGGAAATGAAGGTCTAGGGCTCCATGCTGCCCTTAGGTGGCAATAGTGTGACCATAAGAGGTGGAGAGATGTTTGTTGGTAGGACTTCATAGCTTTTATAAGGGCTTGAAGTGAGATGACAAGGGGGGATGGATTAAAACTGGAAAAGGGAGATGGAGGTGAGACATGAGGAGGGAATTGTGGAGTGTGAGGGTGGTGAGAGCCTGGCCCAGGTTGCCCAGGGAAGCTGTGGCTGCCCCATCCCTGGCAGTGTTGAAGAGCAGGTTGGATGGGGCTTGGAGCAACCTGGGCTGGTGGGAGGTGTCCCTGCCCATGCAGGGGGGTTGGATCTAGATGATCTTGAAGGTTCCTTCCAACCCAAACCATTCCATGGTTCTGTGATTTTCTTCAGTGAGAGTATATTTTAAGAGAAGCTTTCAAACTTCTTTTCCTGGTTTTGGGATCCTTGTGCCTATTCAAAGAGAAGTGAAACTACCTGGAACCCAAAAGCAAAAGTGATTGACCCAGGAGGTTTAACTTGTGCAATGGTTTTTAGGGATCACTTACAGGTTGTCCCCAGGCCCCATCACCATGTTAGACCAGTGATGTATAGAGTTTTATATAGGAAATATATATAGTGGTAGATCTAGAGAGAGACAGTGAAATATAGAAAGTGAAATAATCCTCTTTTACCCCTTGTGTCCCATTTCAGCATTTTTATACCATGATTTTATGATACTGTTGATTTCCTGAACCATCTGCACTGACTCAGAAGATTGTGTAGGAACTGTAGCTAAAACAGGTCTAACTCTGGGGAGTTGTTTCTTTCACATAGGGCAATTGAAACATAACTCAGGATGTTTTGGTGAAATGAGCTTTCAATTAAAGCTTTGCTGATAGTTAATTTTCATTGACTTGATGACTTTAGGTATTGCCCTGAGTGTCGGAATGATGCAAGTGAGGTGGTTTTAGCAGGAGAGAAATTAAAAGCAAGTAAAAAGAAACAAAAGATGGCATCTGCTAATTCATCCTCACGGAGAGACTGGGGCAAGGTCAGTTCAAAAGCTGTTTTCTTTTGAAGAAAAGTGTGTGTTATTTCTTGTCATTCTTGGCTGATGGGTCTTGCTCTTTGAAACAGGGCATGGCATGTGTTGGTCGAACAAAGGAATGTACCATTGTCCCCTCCAACCACTATGGACCAATTCCTGGCATTCCAGTTGGCACCATGTGGAAGTTCAGAGTTCAGGTATGAAGCTGAATCCTGGTCTGAGCCACTGTAGGAAAAAATGGGACTGATCCAGCTCTGAGGAGAACACCTGAACCAGTTCATCTTGGAGTGTATGTCACTGGATATATAAGTGCAGCAAGGAAGGAATTCTGGCTTTGTCTTGATCAAGTGTTCCATAACTGATGCTGCTTTGTGCAGGCCTTTTAAGTGCTGCTTCCTTAGTGCTTTTTTATTTTTTGGTAACTTAAAACCCCCAAACCAAACATGTGCTTCCAGCAGTTTGTCCTGGAGATGGGCAGGATCTCCCACATGTTCAGCTGGTGAGGGTCTCTCAGCTCTCCAGGTCTATCAACCTGAAGGATTTCTCATCTTGTTAGAAAGTTGGAAAAGAAGCAGCACTGACCCAGCCAGATCTTGTTTTCAAGGTTCTTGCAAGTCTTTCAAAACCAATCCCCTTATACAAATATTTAATTTTAATATCTATACTATTTTTAAATTCCTGGAGCTCTTTAATAACCAATCTCAGGGAGATTCATATTTCTAAATTTGCATCATAAAGTCTCCAATTTACTGAAATATCCAGCACCTTTTTCAAAGCATTTTTCTTTCCCTTTCCTCTCCCTGGAGCTTTTTGGAGGACAGTGGTGAGAACAGAGTTTCACCAGTAATATATGCAACCCAAATGTGAAATTTTTAGCTCCAAGACCATCCAAGACTCCTTGTTTGAGGCTGTGGGCAACAGTTGTCTGGAAAACTGTTGTTTTTTTCCCCTTCCAGGTGAGTGAATCAGGTGTTCACAGGCCCCATGTGGCAGGTATCCATGGCAGAAGTAATGATGGTGCCTACTCCTTGGTCCTGGCAGGAGGCTATGAAGATGACATAGTAAGTGGACCTTGATTCTTTATGCTTGAGAACCAATCTCCCTTGTAGTTAACTCAGCCTGAGCCTGGGTTGTACTTTTTACACTCAATATTAAGAGATTTATTTCCCCATCTTGACACTGAAGTTCTTAAGAAGGAAAGTAGGCAAAGGAAAACTAGGGTCCAGTAATATGTGCCAGCCTGAGAAACAGGATCATCTAAATCTTAATATCTGAATGTCAGCTTTTGGTCCAAGAGTCCTTAGCTGCCTCTTTAGGGTCTCCATCACACCCACAGTCTTGCTGTGTCTGCTGCCAGATCTTCCCATGTCAGGAGTGTCTTCAGAACAAGCCTAAGGACACAAGTCCTGTGTCTGAGTATATGGTTTGGTTCTTCCAGCCACACCTAACCCTGACCAGGCTGGATCAGGCTCTGCTGCTTACTTTCCCTGCAGATGGTGGGCTCCTCACTCCTGCAGCCCCTTGTCCTCAGTGCCTGTTGGGACTCCAGGAAGCTCAGCAGCTGCTCTAAGCCTGGATTCTGACTGTGAAGTCCTGGTGTCAGCCCCGAGGCATAAGTTACTTTATCCTTATCTGGAACGTGCTCCTGCACTTCCAGGCAGGTCCTGCAGGGGCTTTGTGCTGCTCTCCTGGCAGTGTCACCTGGTGTGACAAGAGCAGAGCTGCCACCTTGGCTCTTCTCCCTTGGCACTGTAGGAGAGGGGCAGAAACTGAGGCTAGGAGCAAAAAGGAGGGAACCATCTTTTCTTTGTTGGTAACACCATATGAAAGCTACTTGATTAAAAGACTCTTCTGCTTTTATTGCATCCTCTTTGTGCATGTGTTGAAACAAACCATCCATCTCTGTTTCAGGATCATGGAAATTCCTTCACATACACAGGGAGTGGAGGGCGGGATCTTTCTGGAAACAAGCGCACGGCCGAGCAGTCCTGTGATCAAAAACTGACCAACATGAACAGGTTGGCAATGTTTGTGCTCCATTCCTGACCTGAACAGCTGGAAGCCTGACAGGTTGCTTGTCAGAAGAGCTGGGTTTGTCAAAGGAGAGTTGGGGTGTTCAGCCTGGAGAAGGCTCCAGGGAGACCTTAGAGCAGCTTCCAGGGCCTGAAGGGGCTCCAGGAAAGCTGGGGAGGGACTTGGGACAAGGGCAGGGAGGGAGAGGACAAGGGGGGAGGGATGAAAAGTGGCAGAGGGAGATTGAGGTGAGACATGAGGAGGGAACTGTGGAGTGTGAGGGTGGTGAGAGCCTGGCCCAGGTTGCCCAGGGAAGCTGTGGCTGCCCCATCCCTGGCAGTGTTGAAGGGCAGGTTGGATGGGGCTTGGAGCAACCTGGGCTGGTGGGAGGTGTCCCTGCCCATGCAGGGGGTGGGACTGGATGATCTCTAAGGTCCCTTCAAACCCAAACCATTCTATGAAAACAAACTGGTTAAGTGGAAAAAATGTGCAGATTAATTAGGACAATGTTGTGGGCTGCAGACCAGTTGCATGATGGAAATTCTTCATGGAGTGACTGTTAAATGAAATGGAATTGGAAGTTATATTAGTTTCACATTTAATATTGGCTGAAGCTTGAGGAACAGAGTAATAAATAAGCACAGTTTTCATTCTGTCATCTGAAGACCTTTGCAGCCACTAGGCACCTTGGGAGACTAGATCACTCATAATTCTGAACTCTTATTCTTACAAATAAGTGGACTTAAGTGGAGGAGATGACCCATGCAGGTACATGAGGGTAATGTAATTAAGAATCAGTGGATTTACGATTTGCTCTCCAGTCAGGAGCCTTAATTACCACCTCCCAGGGTTCTTAGTATTACACAAAATATTTGAGTCTTACTACTTACCACAAACAAAAGGTTGGCTACATCCTTCTTCCTCAGAAGAGATTCAGAAAGGATTCCTGTGTCTGCAAGGAGGCAGTAGCTTCCAGGTTTTGTAGCCATTGCTGTGTTTCTGAGGAGTTCAGGCTGGTTGATACAGGGGGGTTGACTGGAGTTTCCTTGCAGAGCTCTGGCTCTGAACTGCAGTGCCCCCATCAACGACAAGCATGGAGCTGAAGCCAAGGACTGGAGAGCTGGGAAACCCGTCCGAGTGGTGAGGAACGTGAAAGGAGGCAAACACAGCAAATACGCTCCTGTAGAAGGGAACAGATATGATGGAATATATAAGGTAAGAAAGATTTGAAGACACCTACTGAATTAGGGAGAGGCAGTTTGGCTGAGGGGTTTCTGTGGTGAATGATGAGCTTGCATCTGACTTCTTTAGGTTGTGAAATACTGGCCCGAGACAGGGAAGTCCGGATTTCTAGTGTGGCGTTACTTACTGAGGAGGGATGATGAAGAACCTGCTCCTTGGACCAAGGAAGGAAAGGACAGGATGAAAAAGCTTGGCCTAACAATGCAGGTATTTTTGGAACCCCGGCAGGGTCCCCTGGACAATGAACTTGATGAATAGCAGGAATTGTTCTATTACTCTTTCTTATTGGGGATGATCCTTGTGTAAGAATCAGGCCAGCCCCCTTAGAGTGAGGGGGACACAAGTGCTTTCAGTCCTGTGGGACATTTGTTTTCTTTCTACATCAGGAGGCTAAAATGGACAAAACTCAGCTCTTGACTAGGATTTCTATAGTCTGAGTAAGTGCTTTACAAGAGCAGGGATGTGTTTGGTAACCTGGAGAACCCCTGGAGCCCTCCAGAGGTCATCCTGCTGACCTGCTGCAGCCTGCAAGTCTCTGCGCTGGCATCTTTGCATTGGGTGCTTTTTGTTTTGTGTTTTCCTCTAGTATCCTGAGGGCTATTTGGAAGCTGTTGCAAACAAAGATAAGGAAAAAGAAAATGATGAAGATGAGGAGTTTGATACCCCGGGGCAAGGAAAGAGGAAAAGGAAATCAGCAGGTTTGTGGAGTAGGCAAGTGGATATAGAAAGCCTTGTAGGTTTTTGTGCATTTTACCTAGTTCGTATTTTCTGGTTGCTTCTTTTTTTCTTTGTTCATTTAAAAAGTGGTTGTGTTTTCTTTCAGGTGGGGAGGAAAAACTCGTTGCCTCTCCCACGGGGACTCCAAAGAAAACTAAAGTTGAGCCATACAAGCTGACATCTCAGCAAAAATCTCTTATCAAAAGTGATGAAGCCAATGAAAAATTGTGGAATGAAGTACTAGAAGCCCTCAAGGATGGACCAGTATGTCATGTTTTTCTTTCCAGAAGTCAAGTGACCATTATTTAGTGTATTCCTAGACATAGACCTCTTGGCTGCATAAAGAAACAGCCTCAGACCTAGAGCATTTTTTTTTTTTCAGTATAGACATTGACAGCATAGGTTGGACATGAGGAGGAATTCTGGAGTGTGAGGGTGGTGAGAGCCTGGCTCAGGTTGCCCAGGGAAGCTGTGGATGCCCCATCCCTGGCAGTGTTGAAGGGCAGGTTGGATGGGGCTTGGAGCAGCCTGGGCTGGTGGGAGGTGTCCCTGCCCACGCAGGAAGGTTGGATCTGGATGATCTTGAAGGTCCTTCCAACCCAAACCATTCCATGATAAAATTTAAGTCCTGTACTTGAGGTGACTAAGAAGGATAAGAACTTGTCCATGTGATTATTTTTTTCCTTGTTGAACTTCAGATAAATTTTTAATGTCTGCAGTACTCCCTTGCAGTTAATGTGCGGTGGAGTTGGTTTTGGGGGTGTTTTTTGGCTATGTCTTCTAGCAGGTACTGCCACTAACTGGCTTCAAATGTTCTCTTGACAGAAATTTCTAAATAAAGTGGAAGAAGCCTTCTTGTGTATCTGCTGCCAGGAGGTTGTGTTTCGGCCAGTCACAACCGTGTGCCAGCACAACGTGTGCAAGGTGGGTAGTGGATCCAGCAGCAGCCTGGATGGAAGATAAATGGGTTTATGTCCCAGGTGGGACTGGAACAGGTTGCCCAGGGAAGTTGTGGCTGCCCCATCCCTGGCAGTGTTGAAGGGCAGGTTGGATGGGGCTTGGAGCAACCTGGGCTGGTGGGAGGTGTCCCTGCCCATGCAGGGGGTGGATCTAGATGTTCTTTAAGGTCCCTTCCAACCCAACCCATCCCCTGATCCTCACTGCAGGCTTTGCAGTAGAAGCTAAAAGCCACATCTATTTCTTAACCAACTCTTTCTGTTGTCCCTCCCCAGGATTGTTTGGACAGGTCCTTCAAAGCTGAGGTTTACAGCTGCCCAGCCTGTCGTTATAACCTGGGCAAAAATGACCCCCTGCAGGTAAACGAGACCCTGCAGAGCCTCCTGAGCCAGCTCTTCCCTGGGTACGGCAACGGGCGGTGACTCTGGAAAGCACTTGGAATTTTCTCCTGTTCAGACTTATTCATGGGTTTTCAATGGGCTTAATTTAAAAAAAAACAACCAAACAACAAACCAACACAACCAAGTAGTCTGTGTTCTCCCAGTCCCCTAAAAAAAGTTTTTAAGTCTTCCTTGTTTTTAAAAAAACGAGAAAACTTCCAGGAATTCCCTTTTTCTGTCTTCTTGGCTTTTGTTTTTCTGCTAAATATTGAACTCTGCAGGTTGTTATTTTTATTTCTTCCTCTTCCCAACTCATCAGCACAGAATTCTTGTTTTTAATGGACTTAAAGTGCTTCTAGTGAAGCTGCTAATGATTGTGGTTCTCATGGTCACCCCCTCCCTTTACCCCCCTTTCTTCTTTTTAATATTGTTTTAATATTTTTTTTTTAAAAAAGGCCTGGTTGCTAGAACAATCTTCAGTGTTTGGGGATTTGGCCATCAAGGTAGATTTTTGTACATCACCTTGGCAGCATTTTCATGCTCAATTTGTACAAGGTAATTCCTAGCTCTCTTTTTTTTATCCAGAAGTGGGTGTTGGCTAGGATTTATTTTTGGAAAAAAAAGCAAAAAACACAACAAAAAAACCCACACGTGGTTTTTATACATTTGATAAACCTATCAAAAGCCATTTAGTGCTCATTTTATATATATCAAAATCAAAAATCAAGCTGCTTGCCTGTAGCCAAGGGATATGAAGTACTACCTCAGTTGGACTTCTTATTAGGGAACTATTTGTTCAGCCAGGTGCTGTTTTCTATCCAGAAATGCCATTGTGGAATATCCTAAAGCCATTCTTTTTAAGTGCCTTTTGTCCTTTTTTTTTAATTTTCCTGAAAGACTGGGCTCTGAACCACCAGATCTAGATATATTTTTTTTTCCTCTTTTCATAAGCACTGAATTGTTTAAACTTGCCAACCAGATCCATAATTTCTGGGCTAAAATCTTTAACACTGTGGCTGGATGTGATTAGCATGAATTTGGATCAGGTTTCCTTTTAATTGGTAGGTGTATTATGGTGACATGCCTCTTATTATTAATTAGTTTTGCTGCATTTCTACCTGGAAATGGGAAAAGAACCAATTATGACTTTTTTGAGACTTTAAAAAATTGTACAGGATCCCAAAAAGGTGTTTTTTGTGAATGAGTTGAATTTTTCTAACACAACCAAGTTTGCAGTTTAATACCTCAACAGGACAGGGATGGGTTTTATTCACATTTCACTGCAGACAGACTGGAACAAATGTGCCTATTTGTGGTTTTTTTAACTTTTACCCTTTTAAAAATTATAATGTTAATATGTTAGAGAGAAGAAGAAACCTTTTATAGGGTTTTTTTTGCTGAATTTGTCCTTTTTTTGTACAATGTGCAAGTTGAAGTTCTTAAAATAAATATCTTTTCAGATGAAAGTGACTCTTTTCCTTTCATTCTTTTTATCTAAAACAGGTTTCTAGATCCAGCTGCTTGTGTTGGAATTTGGATTTATGTTCCATTATGCTGAGCCTTTTATTTTCTAAGGTCTTAATATGATTTTTCACTACAAAGAAATGGGGAAAATACTAATTTGATATTCTTGCCTTCAGAATCTTTGCTTCCAGGTGCTACTGAAAGGCCTGTGTTGTGTTCAACTAAAAAAACCCCTCAAAGGCTCCCAAATTTTCTCTCTCTTTGGGGAATTTCCACAGTTGTAAAAGCCTAAATATCAGCTGGCAATTGGAATTGCCTTCATATTGAATAAGACCAAAATTGGTAGAATAAGAAGAACAAAACTGGTAGAATAAGACCAAAATTCCATGCCATTTGGATGGCCATCATGATGCCATGGAGGGGTTTCTAGCAAATAGTGTGAGCATCTCCATCAACTTTTCAAGCCACTGAAATCAAACACTATATTAAGGTTGTTAACATCAAACACTTTCAATTTCAGGTATTTAGATTTCAATGAAAATGTCCTTCCACCTTTTAATCTATATTGTGATGAGAAGAATTTGGGGTGAGTGGGTGAAACTGAGGAGTTATGTCTGTTTACCTATTAGCATGATTTCCTTGCTATATTGTTTGATATTTGGAAAACAAACTTTTCCTACCTAGGTTTCAGTGTCCTGGGTAGTCAGCATTTGTTTTGGATGAATTAGGATTTTCCTGCAAATTAGATACTTGGTATTTTTGGGGTTTGCAGGTCTCAACATGAAAGATCTACCAGGAAAATCACTGTGCTGAGAAGTGAAGTTGGTGTGTGGCCTTGGGCAGGATTGTGTGTGTTTGTGGTGGGAGATGATTGAGAAGATGCTTGAGAAGATGCTTCACTTCCCCTCCATGTTTGTGGTGTAAAATTTTGGACTAAATATCCAATATATGATTTCAGTAAGTGTGTTGCAGATAAGGCAGCAAGAATAACTTGCAAAAAAGCTGGTCCAAAGATCTTCTATTTTGGGAATTCCCATCTCACTTCCCAGCACTGTGTACTGATTCCATGATCTGCACAGATTTAATTGAGCAGAAATTAAAAAATGCCCCTGATAGTTCTTCAGCCTGGCAGGCTTCCATGGTCCTGCAGTGACAGCCTGTTGGGGAAGAGCTCTCTGGGTGGTGGTGGTGACTGCTGGAGGTGGCTACAGGTTCTCACCACGACTGGTGGCTTCTCTGCAGGAGCAGGGGGCACATGGCAGCTGTGGGGCAGGTCCTGGGGCAGCAGAAGGCCAACCCAACCTATCCAACAATCAGCTGGCCATAAGGCCACGGTACTTGTATCTTCGGTGAGCAAATAGGAATGAAGATTAAATTTACCTTGACTTTGACAGAGTGAAGTGGAGAAGCAGATTGGGTGCTCCCAGCAGCAGCTGATGGTTAACTTATTTTTTTTGTTCAAGCTGTAGGTACTGAAGTCTCCAAGGAGCCTCAGCCCACACCTGCTGCCCCCCTGGCCTCAGCTGTCGGTGTCCATCTCCCTGCGGCAGCTGTGGGGCAGCTCCTGGGGCAGCAAGAAGGCCAACCCAACCTATCCAACAATCAGCTGGCCATAAGGCCACGGTACTTGTATCTTCGGTGAGCAAATAGGAATGAAGATTAAATTTACCTTGACTTTGACAGAGTGAAGTGGAGAAGCAGATTGGGTGCTCCCAGCAGCAGCTGATGGTTAACTTATTTTTTTTGTTCAAGCTGTAGGTACTGAAGTCTCCAAGGAGCCTCAGCCCACACCTGCTGCCCCCCTGGCCTCAGCTGTCGGTGTCCATCTCCCTGCTGCGGGGCCGGGCTGCCCCGGGTCGCTCCTCCTTCGGGGCTGCTGAGCCTGAGGGAAAAAAAAAACCCCGTGTGCCAACCGCAGCGTTGCTGGCGCCGACGCGACCACCTCTGCAAACACACCTTGAACACCTTTGTGCTCCAGGTTTACCTCAGGGGCGCTGCCTGAGGCCCGCGCAGGCCTCGGTGGGTGAGCCCGAGGTGTCACCCCCCTCAGCCGGGCGCGCTGCGGCCGGGGGCCGGGCCGGGAGGAGCGGGGG
>NW_009952000.1:152115-163148 GCF_000747805.2 Chaetura pelagica
CGGGGCCGTGCCCCGGGGGCACGGGGGGCGGTGGTTGCCGGGAGGGGTTGCGCAGGGACCGGCCGGTCGGTTGGGGCCGCTCGGGGGGTGTTGTTGGCCCGGGAATCGCGGGGCTGAGCGCAGGCCCGGGGGCCGGGGCGTGACACCGGCCTAGTTGTTGTTTTTCTTCCTCTTCAGAGGCTGTCAAAGTCGAGGGCTGGAACCTCGGCTTTTTAGGGGCTTTTTTTTTTTCTTTTTCTGACGTGAGCAGAAACCCCCGCGGCTGTGCAGGGAGGTCCTGCCCCTTCTCCAACAGCCTCCCCCTCAAACCTTGCCGGGTAAATAAAGTGCCATGTCCTGCTCTGGAACGGTTGTGGTCTGCAGGAATGATTGGTCTGGTCACGCTTTGGTGACTCGCCCTGGGTTCTAGCTGCTCGGTTTGCCCTTTATTTAAAAATAAAGAAATCAACAGAAAATCTGTTAGGCTCTTTTTGGGGCTGTGGTGTGTGGTGGAAGGGGAAACCCTTCAGGAAACCATCTAAAGGTGGTGCTTGGCTTTCCTTTAAAGCTGCCTTTGGCTCTGGCTCTTGATATCAAGCTGCGTAGGAGCTGCCGTGTTGCAGAAAAGTCTATTTTGGACCCTTTTGTTTTAAAGAGTGGAAGTCACAAAGTGGATTTAGTGTCATCCGTGTTCCTTTAGTTCTTTTTGGTAAAAGCTGCTGCAGAGCGTGGGTGCTGCTTGGGGAGCCAACTGGTTCTGTGTTGCTGTTGAGGCCTAGAATGTTGGAGCCTGGTTGTGTGACTCGGTTGTCTTTGTGCTGGGGCAGTTTAAATCCATGATTGTGCTACATCAAGCTTGACCCTTCCAAAATTAAGTTTCCTTTAACCAAAAGAAGAACATTTTAAGGAACTCTGTTCATCAGAAACCTAGTAGAGGTGTTGGTTTGGGGTTTTTTTTCCCCCTTTTCACCCTCAATCACTTCTTCATGATGAACTTTTTGGTTTTCCCTGTTTGGTTTCCTTTTCCTGTTCTGTTAAAATTCACATCATCCCTTGAAATCTGGAGAATTTAAAACTTACAGTTACGTTTCAGCAATTACATCAAATAACTGAGTGTGTGAGGGGGGTAGTGGCTTTTTGATAGTAAGTTCCTAATTCTTAGGTTCCCCTGTAATAAGTGAGAGAAGTTGAGGCAGGTAGACTGACTCCCCCAGAGCCAAAAGGAATCAACAGCTTTTTCTTTCTCATTAGTGGTAGGAGTTACTCCTATGCAAAATATATGTAGGTGGATACACTTGATTCCTTGTTCCAGAGCTACTGTTCACAGATAAAACAGTCACTGAAATATCTTTTGACAGGAAAATGCTGCCCAGCACTTGGTAATAGTCTTATTTTTTTTAACTCCTTAAGGAGAGAGAATTAATTTAACTGATCCAGTGGGACCAGAATATATGTGGTGTTAGACATTAGAAGTTGGTTTTCTCAGTAAGTTACAAAACATGGACAAAAAACACAGAGTACACAGGTCTAACCTTCAGAGTTTGTGTTTAGGGGCTTTTATAAGTAGAACTTTGCAGACACAAGAGGTTTCATCAGCTTTGGTTAGAAGGTGGTAGTGAAATGCACTTTCAGGGAGAATCCAAGCTATTCCCTTTAGATAACGCTGGTTATTGGGGCAAATATGGGACTTGGAACTGCTCACCAGCCTGTTCAGCTGAACCTTTGGAGCAAAATGAAGTGAAAAAGAAAAAGGGAAGACAATTCCTAGTGGTACCATCAACTCCTGTAATTTAACAGGTCATGTCAAATGATTGTTGTACAGATCTCCAGGCACTAGGTGTTTTACATTATCAAAAACAGAAGCAACCTCTGAAAACTTTGAGCTATTTCCATAAAAGAGGTACCAGGAAATATCATATGAGTTGGGAAAACCAGTTTATCCAGACATGCTGGATAAGCATATTATCTAGATGGGTTGGTTTTTTTGTACATTTATCAAGAGCTCTGTATTCTCATTTTCTTTTAGAGTGTCCAGCTGCACTACAATAAACAATGTGTTGGCATTCAGGTAGCTGTAATTAATTAGCCTGCAAAGTTTACATCTAATTTCAGTGAACAGGGAGGTTCACACATGAGTAGAAATAATAGCACTGTCTTGCTGCAGGCTGAGACAACTGTGCACCCATTCACACTTTATGAAAATCTGTTGGTAGTCATAAGAATGAGCAACTTTATTTCATTTTAATTAATTCTAGGCTATATAGAGGAACGGGGCCTGGTGAATTTTCCACCCTTCCTGCCTCACTTTTTAGTGTTTTACCACGTGCAGCTGAAAAGGATTTTGCAGCGCCTGTTCCTGTCTGTCCTGTGTTGCCTGTGTGTGCTACAGGCAGCATTGCTTGCAATAAAGCATCTGTTAATATCAAAGATGGATGGCAGCTAAATATGTCACTGCAAGTCAGGGATTTGCCTAATGTATTTGGATGCCATCAGGAGCCTCTGTGGCTGTGCAGGGCTCTGTTTGGAGGAATTATTTGTCATCTATTGAAGAAGCAAAAGCAGGTTTGTCCCTTTGATGCACTGGGAAATGGATACCCCTGAGCGCAGCACAAAACTGGGAGAAATCTTGTCCTTGTACATAGATTGAATTAAATTCATGTGTTATCCTTCTCAGTATAAAATCATTGAGGGCTCAGAAGGGTGTTTTTCAATTTTCAGTATCTTTCAGTAACTGATCATTGCTTAGTAAGGTAAAAAAACATCTTTGTTTCGGACCAAATATGTTCTGTCTTGTCACTTAAATGTAGCCACTTACTCCATGGCTTAATTAAGGTGCTTATTTCAATTTGTATTTTCATGGAATAAATGATTCTATTTTATAAATTAAGTAGTTCCTCAATCCTGCTGGATGACTGCTAGCACAGGAGGACACATTTGTATTCTGTTATAAAATTTTTGTATAGAATAAGATCTTAGTCTGCATGTGCCTCAGTCATGCCAGAAATGACCTCCCACTTCATTCCCTTTTTTGCCTTTGCTGCTTCAGAAGGCTCATGAACAGGTAACAAATGCCAATTTCTTGTGAAGTCCAGGCTTGTTCTTTTGTTTCTTAAACCTGATTGATAAAAATACTGTATATTAATATGGCCTAAGAAGACAGTGCTGGGTGTTGGTGGTGTCGGAAACTCCTTTACAATTTCTGATATGCATTCAGGGTAGTGGGGAGGGTTCTGCTGAGCCTCTGTGGGTTTTGGGGTTTGTTTGGGTTTTTTTGTTGTACTTAAGAAGTTTATGTGAAGTTTGTCATATTTCTTCTCAGTTGTGTGTTGGCAAAACAAGCAGTGAAGCTTTGGCTGTGATGTACGTGTTGAGGTTTGGAGCTGGAGCTTCCAGAGAGAAATGGATAAAATTGAGCTGGGAGAGGTTAGAATTGTCTGAAGTTACCTTGAAGCTGACCTGACACTGGCTTGGTTTTCTCTCAGGTCACTGCTTTCAGTTGCAATTTTGGTTGAAAAAAGTGTGAAATGGATCTGAAATGGGATATGAAACAGATGTGAAATGAGATATGAAATGCCTAAGAGGAGATTGTGGGGTTTCCCCAACTTCTCTTAGTGCAGATGAGGAGTTAGGTTATTTACAGGTGCAGCTGAGGGTAGATACACCTGCTGAAGTCCAATTCTGGAGCTCTGTGAGCTGGGATACACTTCTTGGTCCTGTTCTTCTGCCTCCTGGCTTTGCCTCCTTCTCAGTCTCTTCACCAGGAGATAATTTTCTGGCAATGCAGCTGTTCTTATGCCTGGAATCTGGGTCAGTGTGTCACACCCACTCTAGGCAGGACCTAAAGCACCTTGTGCAAAAAAAATAAACCAAAGTTGTGTTTTTAGACTGGCAAAAATAGTCCAAAGCACTTTGAACTATCACATTTGTTGAAATTCTCTCTTGCAAAAACCTGAAGCAACCTAGAGAAGTTGAGCAAGTAGCTGAGAACGTTGCTGCATGTTGGGAGGTTTGCTGAGGGAAGGCAGTTGGGAATTAGTCCTCATTAAGGTATTAATCTGATACAGGAATTACCTTTTTGTACAAAGTGGTACAGTAATCAAGTTTGCTGAAATAGAAGAATAATAGACTGTGGGTGACTTTACAACACTTCAAGGTTTGCAGTACAAACCCTTGAGTTCAAATGTTGAGACTTTGAATTCTTGTTCTGACCAAACAGGAATCCCTAAAAACGAGATAGTTGTTCTACCTCAGTTGCTCCAGGTCTGAACAGGAGGTTTCTCCTCTCACTCTGGTCTTGCAGTTTGAAATGGTGAGCTCCTAAATGCTCTCCTTCATTTCCTAGCAGTTCTGTGTACCTGGCATCAAAGATCCAGAGTCACAGTAGAGCTGCTGGAAGAACCAGTCCAGGTTAAATGGTCTGGGTTTTAATTTCTGAGGTTTTCTTATTATTTCCCCTCCCCCCTTTTTATTACTTCTGTAGCCTTATAGTAAATAAAGTGAAGATAATAAAAGACAGGAAAGATAACGATTTTGTCATGCAGCAAACTGAAGTTTGTAAGATACCTGGTTCTAGATTCTATCTCACTAGTGGGATGCAAACTGATTTGTGTTGGTTTTGGTATAAGTTTATCTTGTCTATTCAGTAAAACATTGAATTTGAGGAGGGAGACAGTTGGGTACTGGTTCTGAATTTAGGCAGAAATAAACATTAACTGTTGCCTACCTTGCTTCAGGCAATACTGATCTGTTTTAATTTCTTTCAGACTTATTGCTCTTAAATCTAAACACTTTTCCTGCTTTTAAGTGCTGTTTGTGACTAAATAATTTTGCTGCAGTTTGAAGAAATGGATGAGTGACTATCCACTGACACAGCTAAGAGGATGTTTTGAGGGAGAATTTTACTTTAATGAGCTACATATGCTGCTTGGTTTGAACTACAGGAGAATCTGGAGTTCTGGAGAACGTTTGTGGAGTATAAAATTCAATAGAAATACTGTTTAATTTATTAAATCCTAAGGACTGCAGCTCTTCATCCACTCTCTGATGGGTGCTGGGTTTGCCTGTATGGGAATGTTGGCTCTCTCCTCCTCACGTCTTTCCTGTTATTTTTACTTAGGCCTTATAAAGGATGTTCAAAGCTTAAAGCAATTTGGAGGCTAAAAATGTAACAAATTGAATATATACAGAATTTTGAGGAAAAGGTGGTCGTTTAAAATTCTTGCTGCAAATTCTTCCACTCATTTAAAACTGAGCAGCACCTCAAGGAGCTGCAGATTTACCAATTTACACTCTTTGTATAAATGCTGTAATCTGATTCTCGGGAAGAAAGGAAGGTTGTCACAGCAGGGCTTGCAACACCCAATTCTTCCCTAAAACTATCGATATCTAATTGTCGACTTTCAATACAGTCTTGATGTCTTGCAGAAGTTTGTTTTTTGTTCTGCTGAGAAACTTTATCTGGTCCATGAGAATCTCGATGTAAATTTGAATAGAATTAGTTGGCTTATGAGAAAGGAAGTAGACAGAAATAGAAGAATTTGCCCTCTTAAGTTCCAGCCTAATTAATAAAAAATAAGCCATTTCAAATAAACACATGAGGTTCCCATTAATATTTGCACTCAATACTTAGTAGCCAAATAATGATTTTAAAGTAAAAAAAAATATTTTATGAACAGGGTTCTTAGCTTGTTGTACATGAAATGCCTCAGGAGTTAATTCAGGCACACAAAATCTGTATTTTGTGGGGTTTTTTGTTTCAATTTGTAACTTGACAGGATTTTCAGTTGAGGATCAACTTTTTTCTTCCCCCCCCCCCTTTTTTTTTTTCTTTCCCTTAAATGAAACTTATTTACATTTCAAGTTTGCTAGGGACTGGAATAAGACTTGGGCAAAAAGAATTCTGCAAGCTTTACTTTTTATTGACCCTGAAGGAAACCTCCAGCCCAGGCCCAGGAACAGGCCCAGCCTGGGGATGTGGGGACAAAGGCAGAACAATTTCTGTAAGCTCTTCTGGCCAAGAGCAGAGGGAGGTAAAAACTTGCAACAGGCCTGTGAATCCTAACTTGTGGTGTCTGATTGACTGTACAACGTGTTTTTGTTTTGGTGAGAACAGTGTGTGTTCCTGCGGCCCCACCAGGCTGCTCGGCCTCCTCCCACACACCATCAGTGCCTAGCTGGGCCTTATCTCCTGGATAATGGGCATAAACCCAACCTGATTAACAGTTTAATTGAGGATATTGAGATAAACGACCAGGTTGAAGTCCTTTGTTCAGCTTCTCAGTCTTCCAAGCACTGTCAGATATAGTTGTGTTAAACTTTTGCCCATGTCTGTGGGTAAAACCAGGATGTCCTACTAGCATGGTGGCACCTGAAAGAAGAGCTCTGGGTGCAGCTGCAGAGCCAGAGGATGGTGAGGTAAGGATGGATTTCCAGCAAGGTGAACATTCCAGGAGTTTCCAGGGTGGTAGATGTGTGCCAGCTCAGTCCTAGGTGATGGTGAAGTTAAGGCACGTCATGCTGGCTGGTGGGCATCATGTCTGGGTAAGGAATTCTCTCTGTCCAACCTGCCTGAGGGTGAGGGATCTGAGAATAAGTCAAACCTCTCTGTTTCTAATGATTATTAAAAGGGCAGGGGAAGTTTAGGAGGGGTATTTGGATCAATAGACTTGAGTTTTCAAGGGGAATTGCCAAGCTAAGGAAAAAAAGAGAAGGTTGAACAATAACAAGATTAGAGAATCCGTTACCATTGATAATGCTGCCAGGCTTTGTGTTCTGATATATTCAGAGAGTTATAATGAAACATGGAGGGCAAGGGAGATTTAAAAACTTGCTTAAGATATGGTATTTCTCTTTATCTTCCTCAAGTATTAAAACAGTAAATTATTTGCCTGGTAGCAGCTTCCTCCAGTCAGGAGTAGAACGCACTCAGGATTTCTTCCCCAAAGAGTGAGCTGCTATGTTTTCAGCACTGAGTGAATAATTTGTTAGATATTAATGATTTTTGTTCTTTGTGCTGGATGTGACATTTTCTTTATGTCTTTAATTATCTAAGCTATTTAGATGTGTCTCATTTAGATCTTCTCATTATAGCTTCTCTTTTTTTTTGCCCCTTAGTATCTGAGACTCACTACACTTCCCTGCCTTGGCTTGGCATGTGTTGTCCTTAGATAGTCTCCTGCAAGGGTGCATAATTCACTGTCCTTACATAGTGTAATGAGCTGTGGAACTTAATTTTCTTAACTGCTAACAGCAGTTTTACTGGTGCTACAAGTGCAGTGATGTTTGTTGTCTGCCCTGATTAGATCAAGAGTTAGTAGGTTCAGTATTCTGTAACAAAAGGGTAATTTGAAGAGGACCAGTGACCCTCCATCCGTTTTTAGGCACGTCCAAACTCCAGTTTATGTAGGAGATAACAAAGTGCTTCTGTTTGGGGAGGAGAGACTGTGTTGTAGGACAGAATTTGCTCTAAGTGTGCCTTCTAGAACAGTTTAATCCACTCAGATTTTTCCTGTAACTTTCAGATGTTTGAAGCTCTTTGTTGCCTGCTGTGGCTGTGGTTTGAGGTGGTGACTGTGCACAATGGCTGTAAAAGTCCTGTCCCTGCAACTACAGGCTTGTTCTAAAGCACAGCCATGTAAGCAGAGTCAGCTCCCTGATCATTTTGCACTGTGGCACCACAAATCATCATGTTTGGCACAGAAGAAGAACAAATGGCCATGGATGGGAGCTCAGTAGCTATCCCAGTTGGTACTGCTGTGATATTTCCTCTTGCTCCAAGCTGTGGCCAGTGCTTTGTTTATTCTGTGAAATGTTGATGGCTGTGGTTCTCTTTCCTTCAGCAGGGGGGATGATACTTGTGCCAGCCCGTGTGCCCACCAGGCTCATGGGTGTATTTTCTGCTCTGAGTTGGCAGGAGGTTACAGGGGGTGCTTGGGAGGATATTTCTGTGTGTCTTCCAACACAACCCAGGTGAAACGTTCTAGAGTCACTGTAGATGTTCCATATCCTCTTCTCACAAAGTTATTTTTACTGCTTGGGTCTTGCATGCGGTTGTTTTGTCTACCAGATTTTGAACACCTCCTTTCTCCTTTTTTTTGCTTGAGACCTGTTCCAAGGGGTCTTTTGCTTCATCTGTTTGAATTTTGGTTGCTGGTTTCAAGGCCTTTGGCAAAAAGCCAGGAGGAGTTTGGGGTTGTGGTTTTTTTTTTTGGGGGGGGAGGATGGTGGAAAACTGCCTCTTTGGAGAGACAGCAGGTTGTTCAGAAGTGCTTTTGGCAGTGTAATGTGTGTGGCAGCAGGGCAGACACCACCTGGGGAGGGGAAATTTACCTTTAAATCTGGTGCCTCCTTTAAATGAATCGAAGGGAACTTCAATGTATTGAAGAAATCGGTAATCCCACAAAGCTTATTAAATTTGTTCAGCAAGATTAAGGATGGGCTTCTTATGTTACTGTATAAACGAAGTGAGTTCTCTGTCATAAATTTTTACTGTTCAAATCCAGATTTATAAGGGAAGGTTTACAGCAAACTAGCAGGACTGGTTTGCTTTACGTTTGAGTGGAGGAACAGCACTCGCCTCCAGCACTGGTGCCTGAAGGCAGGTTAATTTCCACTAATAGTCTCTACCTTTAGTCAAAGTTACCCCTGGACTCAAAAGCAGAGGAGAATTAGGTTGGCATTATCCACTCCTCTGAGAAAAATAGCAGGAGAGCAGTAGGGAACTACTTGAAAGTCCAAAGCCTTTTGCTGGCGGAAGGATTCCCTGTCCTGGAAGTCCTTTAGCAAGCACAAGTTGTTGATGTCTGCTGGGTTTCTTGGGCTTTTTCTGTGCCATACAAAGGTTTCAGTCAACAGGTACAGGATTTTAGTCACAAAAGTATCTTAGTTCACATCCATTTTGGAAGAAAAAGTGTAATATGAAAGTAATTGAAATTTTAAAACTTTGCTCTTTGTGTCCAGCAACATCATTCCTGTGGAGTTATTAGTGTTTCCTTACCATGATTGCAAATCAGAAGGTTTTCAAAATATTTCTCTTTCAAACACCCAGAATGCACCTAGCTGAGAAAAATACCTTAATACTTGTTCTCAAGAACTAATGGAG
The DNA here is from genome assembly GCF_000747805.2 of Chaetura pelagica. Lineage (NCBI taxonomy): Eukaryota > Metazoa > Chordata > Aves > Apodiformes > Apodidae > Chaetura > Chaetura pelagica. The sequence continues at coordinate 161,195 of NW_009952000.1, forward strand.
GGCTGAGATTCTTTCTGCAAGATCATCCTTTTCACTGTGAATAGTGAAGAATTTGTTCGCATCACTGTCCTCCCTCCTGCACATGAGAGATGGGATTAACCATGGGAAAAATCCATTGTGCTTTGCTGTCTTTGCATGCTGGAGTTTGAGTGCTGAGTGCCATTTCTTGTATTGAGGCAGGTTAACACTTTATTAATTGATTGAGCTTTGCAAGAAGTAGGTTTTGATCCCCTTTCTTCCTTTGTTGGAGTATGTACTTTGACTATTTACTCCCAGTTCATTGAATAAAAATCAGAATTGCTGGTGATGATCTAGAGGAAAAGATGGGATAAAACCTGGCTTTGGCTATTTCTTTTTCCCCTGGTTGTGAGTAAAGCTGTGAATACTGGAAAGGCATCCTTGGAGCAGATGGTGCTGGCGCAGATCCTCCCTAGGATGGAATTCAAGTTCCTTTCCCTGAGCCAGATACTCCCGATGAACTGGTGCTCAGTGACTTGGGGCTTCCCGCTTGGCTGAACTTTGGTGGCATTTCTAGACCTGGTTTAAAAATAGCAGAAGTATTCTCAGTGAGACTGCGTTGGAATAAAAGTTCGGGGATGGAGTCTGTCTCCTTCCCTCTTCTCCAACAGGCACTTCTGACTCTTCACTAGGATCAGCTGTATTTCCCTGGTAGACAATGTTTTTCTTCAGTAGTTGAGAGGAAACCTCCAGCAGATGGATGCCTGGAGCTTGTCAGCTCCTGTGGTTTGTCTCGGGGATGGGAGATGCTGTTTCCTCTCTTTTTTGTTTCTGCAAAGTGTTTGTGTGGGAAATTGTTCTTGTGGGTATGGATCAAGTATTCTTTTCTTAAAAAGATGACCCTGAAACACCAATTTTTTTTCTGCATGGCAAGATTGGAAATCTCTTTAGGCAAAGACACCTTGAAGATGGGAGGAGTTGGTTAAAGGGCTTTTTTATTTTAAGACTGCCACAAATTCTGTTGGAGAAGCTGCTGTTAGAAGTATCTGTTGGGGTGAAGGGAGTGAGATGTTATTTCTCCTCAGTTGGTTTTGCTCTGGGATATTTGGGTTCATGGGGAGACCTTAAGAATCATCAAGTTCCAACCTCCGGGGTTCATCATAGAATCATGGAAGAGACCTTAAGAATCATCAAGTTCCAACCTCCCTGCTATAAGCTGGGACACCTCCCACTAGACCTGGTTGCTCCAAGCCCCATCCAACCTGCCCTTCAACACTGCCAGGGATAGGACAGCCACAGCTTTCCTAGGCGCCTAATCCAGTGCCTTCCTGCCCTCAGGGTGAAGAATTTCTTCCTGATGTCTAACCTAAATCTCCCCTCTTTCAGTTTAAAACCATCACCCCTTGTCCTATCACTACCCTCTCTGGCAAAAAGCCCCTCCCCAACTTTCCTGTAGCCCCTTCAGACACTGGATGGTGCTCTAAGGTCTCCCAGAGCCTTATTTTCTCCCTGGATTTGAATACAGTGTGTACCTTGCATGTCTGGCTCCTGGCTTGGGAAGAGCTTTTCTGACATCTCCTTTGCTGTAGGGGTGCAGTAACAGTGTGGGTGAGGAGGCATCCTGCAGATACTAGAGGACAGGACGAGCACGGGAGTGAGAGGCAGCAATTTTGTGCATGAAATTCCTTTAATGGCTCTGTTGGGGAAGGGCTTAGCCCTGCAGGCCATTGCTTTGAAACAAATTGCACGTGAAAGTTACTCTGAAACATACTAAAAAGGTGTGTTCTCTAAAATTCCAAGTCTAAACTGTTTGCCTTTGAAATGAAAACATATTCAAGTGGTTTACCCCGTTAAATGTGTAAAGGAAACTTTGGTGCCCTGGCTGAGCTGGGTGTTGGATTTGCCCAAATCAGTGTGTGATGTTTGGTTGTAGGAGTCAGGTGAGTAGCTGGAGAGGGGTGAGTTCTGTGCACTGCTCACTGGTTAGAACACTAAT
>NW_009952000.1:163181-193694 GCF_000747805.2 Chaetura pelagica
TTCCCTACAAAAGGAGTACTTCTAGCAGCACCTGGAATACATCTTGGTTAGTTCGAAATCAGTTTTAATCCAAACATGCTTTGCTTGTGACTTAGAAGTCACACTTGACATAGTTTTGATGCACTTTTTATTCCTGAAAAGCCCCGTAGTGCCCTCTCGTGATAGCTTGAGCACATTGTTTGTGCTGCAGCTGCTTCTCTGACATGGAGAATATTTTCCCGGTTGTGTTTGCAACTAAAACGCCTTTAAAACACTTTGCCTTCTGAGCTTCCAAACATAATCTTACAAAGGGCCATTTTAAAAACTGTGATTTCATCCTGAATTCTTCTGGATTTTTTTCTCCTTAAAGATTTTAACTTGGGCAATGCTGCTTTTCACATTGAAAGAAGATTTGAAATTGTGCATCTACAATTCTTTTAAGAATTGTCTGGCACTTTATTGTCTATGTACATTGCAAATACAAAGTGTAATGGGGTTACGTTTTTAAAAAAAACCCTTATTTATAATTTTTAGTGTAGCCCAGCACATGAAAAAGAAATAACATCAGCCAAAGCTGTTGTTTTTTTGATACAAAAGGGTATGAAGCATTCTGGTGGAAAGCTTTGAGGAGCAGCTGGTTCCACACAGGCACTGGCTGGGTGCTGAGGGCAGGAAGAAGGGAGTTGTTGGTGACAGCCATTCCAAGGAGACACAGCTCCATAGGATGAATGGAGGGGTTGATGTGAAGTCCGTGGTCTATATTTAGGCCCTATCCAATCTCTTGGTTGATCCTGGTGTCAGGACTTCCCTGATACTTGATCCTTCTTAGGGCCCTGCTCACAAATCAACTAAGTGGGTTTTTGGTCAGGAGCTCTTCATATCCATGTCAGGGTACAGTGCTTAGAAATACTTTATTGAGGGAGCAGGGGAGAGAAAACTAAAACTACATACATGCCTTTCTGTGAAATTCATTAAAGAAAATAAAGGGGTTTAACCAGTATTTTTTTTTTCTGCCTCTCTTCTTTCTTTCCCCCTTTTTGTTCTCCCTCCTCAGGCGCCGCTGCCGTAGAAATATGGGGTCGGAAAGTCTGCAGAACCCTGGCTGTAAGATCATGACCTTTCGTCCCACCCTGGAGGAGTTCCGGGACTTTGGGAAGTACATTGCTTACATGGAATCCCAAGGAGCTCACCGGGCAGGGATTGCCAAGGTGAGTTGCCCAGGCTGAGGCAGCTGTGAAAGCTTCCTGACAGCTGCCTGCCCAAGGCCCTGCTCCATGTGTCTGCATTTCTGACACTCAGGAGCTTTCAAGAAGTCAAGCTGAGTGTGGTTTTGAAAATTGCACTTAGAACCTCGGCTTCAGTTTACCCAGAGAGGAGTTACAGGCCCTTCAGCAGAGTAAAAGAAGTGTTTATTTGCAGGATGTCTTTTCCTCATCCCTAGCTGGAAAACCAGGGTGTTCCCAGCCCTTGCAGAGATGGGTTAAGGGTGTTTTCATGTCCTGAGGATGAGGCAGGGGTAGCCATGGTCCTCAGGGGCTGGAGGTGTGAGGTTTTCAGCTCCTCCAGAGTGTAGGCTAAAGGATCAAGCTTTTGAAGTCTGCAGACCTGTAAATTTGTCACGTGTGCTTTTGCAATTCCTAAAAAACCTGAAAGCCTTGTTGACATTTAGGAAGCTTCAGCCAACTCTAAAACATCTTTCTACTTCCTTCCCATCCACATCTATATACTCAAACTGATGAAACGTATGAAAACTCTCCATGAGAAGGTTCTAAATCCTAGTACTTGATGTACAACTGCATGGAAAAAGTCAGGACTAACTGATCAGAAAGAGTATTTCTGTGGTTGTGTCATTTTGCACCACAGGCTGAGGGAGGTCGTTTGTTCTGACAAGGTAGTTGTTATGTCTGGTATTTAGCAGAACTTAATAAAGCACAGCAGAGAAATAAAGCTGTGAGGCATGAAATAATTCTTATTTCTTCTAAAACATTGGTCAATTACTGTTTTTATTACAGTTCTAAAGAGAGCTATTGAAATGAAGCTCTCTGTGAAATGTTTCCTTGTCCACTCAAGTGTATTAGCAATTACATTCTGGGAGTCTGCTAGGGTAGATTATTTTAATAAAGGTTGTTGGTGAATTCCAGATGTTGTAAAGAAATTACTCTACTTGTAGGACTAAATCTGAGCATTTCAGGTTATTTTTTGTGTCTCCATTGCAGCTGCAGTTCATATCTTGTAGCGGAAGTAGAACTCATCATATCATAGAGGAACCATAAAATCAGTAACTTGCCCTCCAGTTCCTGTAACTTTTTTGTGGTTAATCCTTACACCAAATTAGATTATAGATATTTTACTTTTTCATCCCACGTGCCTGCTGAATGTTCTACTGATTGTTCTCTGATCTGAAGCCTAGAATTGTTGGCAGCTCTTCTGTTTAAAATTACAGCTTTTCCTTCCAGATTCAGCACTGCTTTGCAGCAGGCTTTGGGTTTGTTGTTTTTTTTTTGCACAGCCTCCAACAGTAAGGGTGGAGTTCTGGATATATTCTCCAGGGTTTTCTTTTCTTCTTCTCTACCTCTTGCCCATTTTTATTTAAGGATTTGTCACCTATGAATACAGAAACATCAACAGCAATAATGCAACAGGATTTTAAGCCTTCTTAATAATAATAAAAAAGCCAAATTAAAAAAAACCCCAATCCTCTCAAGAAAACCCCAATATCAGTGATATTCTAGATGGAGCAGTGGTTTAGACTACTATAAAAGGTCATGGAGCTGTGGAGGTGCAACGTGCTAATAAAGCTGCTTGAGTTTTCGTGCAGGTTTTTGGAATGGGAGGTGAGAGTGGAATGCTGTTCTGGAGGGAAAGCATGTGCAGTCCTTCTGGCATGCAGCACATTTCCTTGGAATAGCCATGTGTCCTTATCCTAACGCCATCATCTGTGACACTGGTGGAGCTGCTGGTGGGCAGGAGATCCGCCCTCTGAACACGTCAGCTAGTCCTGCACTTCAGCAGATGCAGAGCAGGTGTCTTGTCATCTGTGCTGGTTATTTGAGATGCTGCTGTTATCTGAGAACCTGCAGGATGAAATAACCTCCCCCTTCAGCAGCCTCTTGTTCAGCAGCATTTGTGTTTGCCTCTTGTGAACATCAAGTGGTTTATTTGTTATGGGTTTTGTTTGCTTTTTTTTTTCCCCAATTCCAGGTGATTCCTCCCAAGGAATGGAAGCCCCGAAAAACCTATGATGACATAGATGACATGGTTATTCCAGCTCCTATTCAGCAGGTGGTGACTGGACAGTCAGGATTATTCACCCAGTACAATATACAGAAGAAGGCAATGACTGTGGGAGAATATCGACGTCTGGCCAACAGTGAGAAGTATGTTGGTGTGAAGTGATGCCCCTTTGGAACGGGGCAGTTGTGCAGAAAGCTTTTCTTCCTAGAAACAAGCTGAAAAGTAAATGCAGCCTTGTTAAAGGGAGCTTTTTTTGAGGAAACAGCTTTTTCTTGAAAGCTGATGTCCAGAATCTCAAAAAAGTTTGTAACTTGGTGGCTTTTGGTGTGTCTTAGATCTTTTTCTGGGAAGGTGCTGGAGAAGGTTCTTCAAAGTCAGTAGTTGACTAAGAATCTGCCTGAAAAAAATGTCTTGTGACTCAAAGAAGAGCTCTGGGCACATTAATGGTTGTTCTGGAAGATGTGTTCCATTGCTGAGGTAGAAATAAGAGTATCCTGGAGTCTGGGCTGAGACCAACAACAGGGGAGTCTTTCAAAAAGACTGGGAACTTGGCAGAGCACTTCACTTAGCTGGGACAGGCCAGCTGCTACAAGCTGTAGTTGCATTATTTTTCCAGAGTCACTTGCCCAGAGTTTTGGAGTGTCTTGGGTTTTAACTTGAGCAATAATGTCATCATGCTGTCAGCTTTTACAGGAGCTTGTAGTGAGAGGACAAGGGGGGATGGATTAAAACTGGAAGAGGGAGACTGAGGTGAGATATGAGGAGGAAATTCTTTGTTGTGAGGGTGGTGAGAGCCTGGCCCAGGTTGCCCAGGGAAGCTGTGGTTGCCCCATCCCTGGCAGTGTTGAAGGGCAGATGGGGCTTGGAGCAACCTGGGCTGGTGGGAGGTGTCCCTGCCCATGCAGGGGGGTTGGATCTAGATGATCTTTAAGGTTCCTTCCCACCCAAACCATTCTGTGATAACTTTGAAATGCTGCTAATCCTGCACATACCAGAGGGCTTTACCTGCCCTCAGCTCCCCATGTGATAACTTCATCTCCTGCATCCTTAGGATGGGGATCTGGTACTTCCCAGAAACCCCCACCCTCTCTATCACTGTGCAGGTCTTATAGAATGATTTAAAACTACATGAATCCGAGTAGTATTAAGAATGAAATCCACCTTCAGTAACCTCCTGAGAGTGCCTACTTTGGAAGACAGGCTTCTTTTCAGTTGTTTGTCTGTGCTGAGTGTTCCTTACACTTCCATCTTTCTTCCATCCCTACCTTTCCCCTGTTCCTGTCAGGTATTGCACTCCACGCCATCAGGATTTTGAAGACTTGGAGCGCAAGTACTGGAAGAACCTCACGTTTGTCTCCCCACTTTATGGAGCTGACATCAGTGGCTCATTATATGATGCAGTAAGTCAAATGCTCCTCTTCATTTTAAATATGGGTACTGACTTCCTTAGTGCTTTTTTCTCTTTAAGGAACAGTAAATCAGTATTTATTTGATTTCGCAACCTTAAAAAAGCAAATAATCTCTTTCTTTTTCCCTCATTCCCAAACTGTGACTAAACTTTCTTTAGGATTCAGGATAGCAGAGAAAATGGAAGGTGTGAAAAGCTTAGTTTTACTAGGAAAATCAGGAGAAAAAAGTGTTTAAAATTAATTCCTGCAAAATGTGTGGCTGAAAATTGTATATAACTTGCAGAAAAGGTTGTTAAAGAATCTTGGGCTGGTTTCATAATGAGATTTGTGTGATAGTATGTAGGTCAATTAAAAGTTACTGACCCTGATCTTTATCATGCTAGAGCTGGGGGTTTGTTTCTCTTTCTTATTTATTTAAGGGAATATAATAGAAATTTCTGGTGAAGCACCTTACAGAGCCAGAAGAAAGCAGCATTTCAAGGAATTGAGTGCTTCATCAAAAAGACTTCTTGGATTCTTAACACAATTGAAATATTTTTGCTTGGATTTTTTTTCTTCATAAGCAGCTGTGTTAGTGTCCAATGCACCTGCCTGCTAAATGTTTTTACAATTCAAATTGTTAAAGCTTTTCCTTTATTGTATCCTCTGCATGAAGTAATTCTGTCATTTCTTATGCTTTAAGCAACAAGATTGCTTATTTTATGACTGTTCAGGCAGCTCATCTGAAGCAGTGCCCTTCCACTGTAGTTTTCTTTTGAGTGGAAAATGGCCTTTTTTGAGCATTGTCTGGTTGTCTGCAGAATAAAGTGTCTTTTTAGCATCACTGTGGTTTAATAAGGCATGAATTGGAATAAACATAGATGCCTGAGGTCCTCAGAGCAATGGACATCAAAGTTACCTGTAATATTTGGTGCTTTGATGAGAAGATCATGTTCTTGTCCATGGTGTGATCAGGGAAGGTGACAAAACCAGGCACAGGCACAAGCTTTGAGAGAAGGAGCTTTACAATGTACATTGTGCCTCTTTCCTTTGGGACATTGTCTTACTCTTCAGGCAATCCCAAGGTTTAAGGTTTGTACCAGTTTATGTGCCTTCTCTCTTTGGTACTGAAGCAGAGAAAACCAGCTGTCAGATTTAGAAGTTCTTACTACTCTTTCTTTTTGGATACTGATAACAACAAAACTGTATTCCCCATTCTTTATCTGAAGCACTGAGCTGATATGGAGGTTCTGCCACTTTGGCCACATTGAAATCTATAGTTTCTCATCAGCTGATACATGTTCATCCTGTGAAAAACCTCTGGGTGGAATATATCATTGAGAGAAATGTACATTTAGGCCACCTACTTATTTTTATTAGTAGAACAGTTACTTAATGGCAGGGAATCACATAGTACAAGTGCCTCTTCAACAAACACTTTTAGTGAGAAGCTATTAATCAATCCCTTTGCCACAGGGCAGTGGTAATGCATCCTTTTCATGGTTATTGGTGAGCATTAAGAGTAAGCTTTCTGGAAGCAGGTGGAATTAAATGAATGCAGACAACACAAGGATTTCAGGGCACTGAAAGGAAGCTGTGGGCTATTATTGTGCTATAGAAAGTCCTGGTATGTTCCAGTACAAAACAGTTGTTTTGAATTACAGGATGTGGAAGAATGGAATATTGGCAATCTGAACACCCTCTTAGACATGGTGGAACATGAGTGTGGCATCATCATAGAAGGTGTGAACACTCCCTACCTCTACTTTGGGATGTGGAAGACAACTTTTGCTTGGCATACAGAGGACATGGATCTCTACAGTATCAACTACTTGCATTTTGGGGAGCCAAAATCCTGGTAAGTGATTGAGTACTAGCAGATGGTGCCTCTTTTGATAGCTTTGGTACCTTTTGCCCTCACTGCAATTCCCTTTCCTTCAGGCCTACCTCATTCCATCAGCTTTACCTAATCTCTCACTTCCCTCCTCCCCCTCCCCCCTTCTACTCTACATTTGAAAGCAATTTTACTTCCATGCTGACTTTCTCAGAGGCCTAATTCCTGACTTTCTAGAAAAGCAGCAGAATTAGGGGGATTTGTTGACATTAGGAGTAAAACCAGATCTCAACACTTAGGGCTTTTGAAAAGCTAATGCAGAAGGGAGCACTTGCACTAATGTGGGAGGGCAAGTGGTGCTGGGGATGTGTGGAGGCTTCAGGAGCACTTTAACAGTGAAAGACTCTTCTTGCATTATACTGTAGGCAGGAAGCATCTGTTGCTTTAAAATATCCATTAGTTAAACATGTAAATATGCTCATAACTCCAGGGACAAGGTGGGTCAAAGTGTTACATTTTCATGTTCATAAGCATTTTTCAGCATAGACTGGTTTGCAGTAGCTTTCCACAAAAATAATCAATAGATAAAGGATGAAGTTCAAGAAGCCAGGAAATCTGGAGTGAGTTACCAAGAACTGTCTCCTTTTTTTTTCTCAAGTCTCCCATTTAAAAGTACAACCAGAGAGACTTAGCAACACAGAAGAACTTTGCTGAAGATCTTGATGTGACTAATAAATATTGACATTTGCGTGCAAATTAGAGCTTAAATGTCACAGTGAAGCTGCTGTCGTTGTGCCCTGGCAGTGGCAGACAGGATCCTCCCTTCTCCCTGCAATATGGGTCCCTGGTGACACCAAGTATCTCCAGGCTGTTACTGCCTGTGGATATTCCAGCACAGAATGACTGGATGCATGATTATTTTGCAGTCCTGAAGAGGACTGGAAGCAGGGGCTGCATCTGGGACATTCAGCTCTAGGTTTAAAGTGACTTTTTTTTTTTTTTTAAAGTCTTTCCAACATGTCAGAAAGTCTAATTCCCCAGCAGACCTGATTCTTAGTCTTCCTCTTTCAGGCAGATGCACCAGGATTTTGCAGGTATTTTATGATACCTCTGTTAAACAAAATTAATCTCAAGAAACATCTCTCTGGATTAGGAATGGAATGTGCCACCGTCTCATTTTAGGCACTGTCAGTTATTTCCTTCCTCTTCAGTAGTTCGTTCAGCATCGGTTTTACTCAGTCCCCATCTCCAGTAGGTGGAAGCACTTACCCTCCTTTGCCCACACAGCTCAGTGACCACCAGCAAAGCTGGTGTCTTCTTCAGAGTGATGGTTTCAGCAGGTCAGCACACAAGAGTTGGCTGCTCTGAGAGCTGTTGGAGCAGCTGCCTGAGGTTGGTGTTAGGGTGGTGCCATCACCAGTGTCTCTGAGAACTCCTGGTGTGCCTGCACATTACCAGTCCTGCCTCATCTTCTGCTTGCTTTTTGTTCCTGTCCCAGAATGGAGGATTTTTGCTTTCAAAAATAAAAATAAGAACAGATTGCCTTTAAAAAAAGGAGCTGGTTACAGCATGAAAATAGTGGCTGTTCCACAAGCTATTCACAAAATTGAACCAATTCTTTAGTGTTTAGACATTAGGAGGAAATTCTTGAGTATGAGGGTGGTGAGAGCCTGGCCCAGGTTGCCCAGGGAAGCTGTGGCTGCCCCATCCCTGGCAGTGTTGAAGGGCAGGTTGGATGGGGCTTGGAGCAACCTGGGCTGGTGGGAGGTGTCCCTGCCCATGCAGGGGGGTTGGATCTGGATGATCTTGAAGGTCCCTCTGAACCCAAACCATTGCAGGATTCCATGAAACCCTCATATTATGAGCAAATGGTAGAGAACAGCTGCTAAATGAATAATACACTAAGTATTTGTAGGGGTTTTTTGTTGTGGTTGTTGGGGGGGGTTGTGGATTTTCAGTTTTTTTGAGTATTGTTGGTATGATATGTCAACATCCATGTACTGAGTAAATCATAAGGATGATAAACTCATTGCATTGAAGCTGTTGCCTTATCTTTACTACAATATTTTTTTCCTTATGTTTGATGTTTTATTTGGGGGAAATAGGAATTACATAGTAGATAAACCAACAAAACAAACCTCCCAGCAGTAAAACCCAAAACATTTTGTGTAGCAAATTGTGTGAAGAGGTTAGGAATAAGAAAGAAATGGAAATTGTAGATGGAAAATGATATCTGTCAAATATCTTACAAGTTCTTTGTAGCTTTTATTTCTGTCTAATCTTCTGAGGATCTGGGGAGATGCTGGGGACACCTGATAGTCCCCTAAGAGGGGCTTCAGTTGTTGCAGAGTTCAGTCACTACTGCTTATAATTGGAGCAGAGAAATCATAACATCTTGTGAAGGAGCTCAGGTGTTGCTGGTTAAAAATCAAAGCAAGAATGTGGCTCTGCACCTGAGTGTTTTTTGGGTTATTTGTTGGTATTGATAACAAACTTTTACCCCACTTAAAATGGAGGGGGGGATTTGTATCCAGCCATTCTGTATAGCTTGTTTGTTGTGGTTTTTTTTTTTTCTAGTAACTAGTTCTGTAAACCTTGCACAGTTGGGGGGAAATGAGGATTTTGAGGACAGACCATGTTTTGGGCAAAACGTTTTCCCATTGAACTGAGTTTTCTTCTATAGATGACAGTGGGTAAGACAAAAATAGATGTATTGTGACAAGATGCCACTGCTGCTGTTCCACAAGCTATTCACAAAATTGAACCAATTCTTTAGTGTTTAGACATTAGGAGGAAATTCTTGAGTATGAGGGTGGTGAGAGCCTGGCCCAGGTTGCCCAGGGAAGCTGTGGCTGCCCCATCCCTGGCAGTGTTGAAAGGCAGGTTGGATGGGGCTTGGAGCAACCTGGCCTGGTGGGAGGTGTCCCTGCCCATGCAGGGGGTTGGATCTGGATGATCTTGAAGGTCCCTCCGAACCCAAACCATTGCAGGATTCCATGAAACCCTCATATTATGAGCAAATGGTAGAGAACAGCTGCTAAATGAATAATACACTAAGTATTTGTAGGGGTTTTTTGTTGTGGTTGTTGGGGGGGGTTGTGGATTTTCAGTTTTTTTGAGTATTGTTGGTATGATATGTCAACATCCATGTACTGAGTAAATCATAAGGATGATAAACTCATTGCATTGAAGCTGTTGCCTTATCTTTACTACAATATTTTTTTCCTTATGTTTGATGTTTTATTTGGGGGAAATAGGAATTACATAGTAGATAAACCAACAAAACAAACCTCCCAGCAGTAAAACCCAAAACATTTTGTGTAGCAAATTGTGTGAAGAGGTTAGGAATAAGAAAGAAATGGAAATTGTAGATGGAAAATGATATCTGTCAAATATCTTACAAGTTCTTTGTATCTTTTATTTCTGTCTAATCTTCTGAGGATCTGGGGAGATGCTGGGGACACCTGATAGTCCCCTAAGAGGGGCTTCAGTTGTTGCAGAGTTCAGTCACTACTGCTTATAATTGGAGCAGAGAAATCATAACATCTTGTGAAGGAGCTCAGGTGTTGCTGGTTAAAAATCAAAGCAAGAATGTGGCTCTGCACCTGAGTGTTTTTTGGGTTATTTGTTGGTATTGATAACAAACTTTTACCCCACTTAAAATGGAGGGGGGGATTTGTATCCAGCCATTCTGTATAGCTTGTTTGTTGTGGTTTTTTTTTTTCTAGTAACTAGTTCTGTAAACCTTGCACAGTTGGGGGGAAATGAGGATTTTGAGGACAGACCATGTTTTGGGCAAAACGTTTTCCCATTGAACTGAGTTTTCTTCTATAGATGACAGTGGGTAAGACAAAAATAGATGTATTGTGACAAGATGCCACTGCTGGTTTGGCAGCCCTCCCTGCTGTTCCCTTAAGCATAAGGCAAGAGTATGCCACTTGCCTGAGTCATCTGTATAGTTGTTTGTTGTGGTTTTTTTTTTTCTAGTAACTAGTTCTGTAAACCTTGCACAGTTGGGGGGAAATGAGGATTTTGAGGACAGACCATGTTTTGGGCAAAACGTTTTCCCATTGAACTGAGTTTTCTTCTATAGATGACAGTGGGTAAGACAAAAATAGATGTATTGTGACAAGATGCCACTGCTGGTTTGGCAGCCCTCCCTGCTGTTCCCTTAAGCATAAGGCAAGAGTATGCCACTTGCCTGAGTCATTTCTTCCTTGCACTTCACCCTGACAGCTTCTGTTAATGAGTTCTCAGGCTTTTCTGTGAACAAGCTTCTGAGGAGTGAATCTGAATATCCCTTTGAGCAGACCTGGAACTTTCCAGGCACCCGAGCATCTTCTGGCTGTGATTGCAGTCATCCCAGAGCTCAGCTGGGGGAGCTCTTGGACTTCACTGAGGAAGTTCCAGTGGTGCAGCCTGGCTTTACCCGAAGATGGCTAAAATGTTAGTTGTGTTTTTCTGGCATCACCTCTGTGGAAATTTCCCAGCTTCCTTCATCCTTTTTATAGACTCTGACTCTGATCATCTTAGAAGCACCTGAGGGAACAGCAGGAGTGTGGAGAGTTACAAAGTCTACCAGTTTGGGGTTGAGCTCTAAAATAAGAGGCTGAGTTCTTGTTTGGCTGTCAGAGGTATTTATATAGTGAACCAAGGACTGTGTATATTGGTAGTATCCTGCTTCAAAATTCTCTGTGAAAAACCCTACCTCTTTCTTCATGTCTCTCATAAATTATCTTAAGCTACTTCAATCCAGGCTGTGCAAGCAAAGCCCTGCTTTGCAGGGTTGTGTGTTGGAGCAGTGAGAAACCACCAGCTCTCTTCCCTTATGGTGAAATTAAGCTGATTGAGGTTGTCTCCCAGACCTCATTCAAGTGACAAGAAATCTGTCTGTTTGTTCTTTGAAAGAGGTGAAATATCTTCTCAGGGAAGTCTGGGTATGTTCAGACCATGAGAAACCACCTCACTGGACAAGGAAATAAGCTGAGACAGGAATCTGTCTCGTGGGTCAGGGAGGATGGTTACCCAAGTATTATTTTGCATGGGTCTTTCATTTCTGTCTTTGAAATGTTGGGTTATCCCTCTTAAGAAATAGGTGCTTTAGGGACTGTTAGGGTTAGAGTTAAAATAAGTGTCTGTGGTTCAACCATTGGAGATGGCTTCTTTGTACAACCTAATGAGCATCTGCCTGGTCATACAGCTCCTTGATTAATGTGTCTCTGTCACTGCAGAGAAGTCCTGCTGCCAGCACTTTCCTGTGCTGCCTCTTTTCCTTAAGCAGAGCAGAACAGGCTGCAGCAACAGGACTTGCCTCCTCAGAGCTGGGTCACTGGGGATGCAGGTTAAGAAAGTGTTCAGCACTGAGTGAAGCACCTGAGCAATAAAGGGTCATCCAGCAATGAGGGAGAGGAGAGGGGCTAATGGAAGACAGCTTTTTCCTGCTTCCACATTCATTACATGATGTATCTGTGCCTGTAGATGGCAATGCGTTTACTCCTCAAATTCTGTCTGCTTGTACCAGGAATGAGCACTGTTCTGTGTCTTCAGCCACATCCACAGCCCCCTGTCAGGTTACCCTCCTGTCCAAGCCCATCACTTTTTCTAATGTTCTGTGTCTCAGGTGCTCACATCTGGTCTGCATTGTGGTCACAGTGTTGGTGTTTTTTAACTGGAAAATCAGTCTGACAGACTGGAGGGGTAGTATGGGAAGCATGGGCACTTCCCATCACATACCCTGGGAATTTGGAGCTGTTGTGTAGCTTTGTGTTCAGCTGCCCAGGCAGGAGCTGCCAGATTGAGTTGCTTGCTTGTTTCTCAAGATACAATAAAACCTTCCTCTCCCATTAGTAGTTTAATTACAACCTTTTAATGGTCTGTCTCCAGTTTTTTCAAAAGTTTGAATGTATTTCATTTTGCAGCCTTACATTAAATCTCTTGTGGTAGGAGTTTTTACTGTATCAATTATACATATTATGTATAATTACCTTATACATTCATATGCTGAGATCTAAAATAGAGCATATTGTCAAATGAGGCTAACAGAAGACTGATTTTATAATGACAGAAGCAACAAAGCTGAATGCCAAGCCTCATACTTCATGGTTATTATGGCATTTTATTGAGGAACGTGTTCCTCTTAAGCCCTTGCAATTTCAGAAATGTATTTTTAAACATTCAGATGCTCCACCATCCCTTGGTTTTGTCTCTACAAAATGTGCAGTACCCACCTGGAGAGCTCCCCATGGTAGGGGAGTGCTGGAGGAACCTTTAAATCTCAGTAATGTGAAGTTGATGGATGCACTTTGGAGGTGTAATGTCTCTATCTTGTTTTGTCAACACTGTAACACCTGGCTGAGTAATAAGGTTATTTTCTCAGATATTTTGAGACTGAGCTTGCTGTATAGCAACAATGTTTAATACACCTTCTGTTAAGTACTAATGGGATGTTAAACTGTGCTCTGTCTCTCAGAACTGCAGGTGTTAAACCAGAGTGACACTGAGGATGGTAATTGATTTTTATAGAATGTCCCTGTTTCCTTATCATGATGGATGTTTAATCCCCTTTAATTAAAAGAGGTAGCCAGCTTTAGCTTTCAAGTTGTATGGTCTCCTCTCCAAAACAGTCCCTTGCTGAAACTGGATCATGCCTAATCTGTTTGACTTTGATATCACAAAGAACACTTTATGCCAGAACAGCACTTTATGTGGAATTAAGGACAAATTACCAAAGGAAATTTAAAATAATATGATTAGTTGAAAGCACTGGCCACAGGTACAATTACATTTTCAGAAACACTTCTGGAATTCTGTCTTGTAAAAGTCTTAAGACTGCTTTCTTGGAAGTACAGATGGTTACCTGAAAATATTGTTAGTTGAAGTATTTCAGAAGTTCTGATTTCTTTCCTCCAGGTGTCCAGCAAGGTTCCCAGTCTAGGCTAAGTCCATCTCTCAGAATCAAGGCAAACAAGTCCATGGCAGGACTTGCTTGTAACAACCAAATGAATTTGCATTATCTGTAATTGATGCCATCATCAATAAGGAAACCTCACATTTTCTAGCTGTGATATGATGGCAAGGTTTAAAGTAAGACATGATTGTTCCCCTGGGGGAGGGTTGTAAAAGGAGTTATCTTTATTCTTGGCTAAAAGCACATACTGAAGCAGCTGCAGATATGAAGTGCTGAGGATCTCACTGCTGATTTTATTTTTCACTCTTGTCTTAGGGAGCATTGCAGCTGTCTTAGTCAGAACTGCTGTCCTGTGCTCCTCCCAGGATAGAAAACACTAATCCCTGGAAAACTATCGATCTTGGGGAAAGAAATAACCTAATACAGCCATGGAGCTTAACACTTCTTCTCTCCTCCATCATTCTCAGTGCTGGGTCCTTATCCCTGTGTCCCTAGGTATTCTGCACCATCCCTCTGCTTTTAACACACTCACATATGATGCAGTTTGTTGTGAGCTTGCTGTAATCTCATTTAAAGCAGCTGGGTTTAGAGTTTGGTAGAGTTGTGTGGCAGCAGGGGGGAAGGGCACTTGTTCCTTGCATCACTTATTACCTTCTAACTGTTCCATTCTCTCAGGAATGGCAAAAGGAATTGCACAAGGCATTCCTCTCAGGAGTTGCACAAGGCAGTTGAATTGCTGAATTGATCAAGTGTGATTATAAGTCTTGATTATTGGGGTCTCAGTAACCCTTGCACCCTGGAGATCCTGTGAGTTTCTTAAACCCGGATTAACAGGAATCACAGATGCATTTTGCACTTGGGGGGACCGAGGACTCTAAATTTGTTACACAATGACTTTTTGTTTTGCTTCATACAGAGAATTCCCATCCCCCTGGCCCGAGTTCTACTTTTCCTATTTCTTGGCATTAGGGAATTCATAAGAATATTCTCAGCCTTTCCTCCCTTGATCCCCAAGGTCTGCATCAGCCTTCCATGTGAGGTGTGTGGGGTTGCCTTGCTCTAAAATGTGTGCTTATGTTTGTGGTTTGTGTGTTTCTCTCCTGACAACAGAGATTTATAGACTGATTGAGGTGGAGTGGGGAAGAAAGGAGATGCAGTGGGGGAGCCATTTGGCTGTGATGGGCTCCTTGCAGCTCACAGATTTCCTTCCTGCCTCTGCCATCCAATGTAATCTGTTTTACAGCTCTGCAGTTTTGGATGGAGAAAGAGTAGAATTTATGGTGATGGTTGATTTATAGATTAACTGCAACACCATTTGCTCTCGGGCAGATTTGGCAAAGCAAGACCCTTTTCTGTTGATAAAAGGGATAGAGGGAGGAACAGTGATATTCATTAAAAGAAATAAAAGGGAAGGGAGATAAAGTATGGCCAGACAGAACAGCTTTTCACTCTCCTGCCTCCTCCAGAACTGTTAGGGGAAGGCTGCTTTGAAACAGGCTTTCTGCATTGAGAATCTGTGTGCATGTTGATTTGCTCAGAGATTCATGGAAGGAGTGATGTATTGAGATGCAGAGTTGCATCCCCCTGTAATTCACTGATAAATGAGAGCAGTGCAGCAGTGAGTTATTAATACAGCCCTTCAAGCTTCATATACCGCAGTCATTAGTTAATCAATACCAACCACACTAAACTACTAATATCCAAACTAACCTTTCTCAGCTCTGTTTGTCCTGGAGGTGGTGCTGTGGGTGAAGGATGGTGCAAATCTTATCAAGAAGGGAACAGCTGATGGGCTGCTTTGAACATCCAAGGATTCAGCATCTGAATCTTGGGCAACTTGAGTGTTTTTAACGTGGTTAAGTCATCAAACCAAACTATATGAAGAGTTATGAGCTCTAACTTGTGTTATGTGGATTATCTTCCCAGTCAGGTGCCTGCAATTGCAATAGTGGAGATTTTTCTTTTTAATAGAGTTAGATTTTTGTTGTGTTTTATTATGCTGTTGTAGACAGGTTATTAAAAGATAACTTTTCCCATGCAGAGGAGGCACAGCATTCTGGGGAGGTAGGACACCTCTGTTGTCTTTCTTGACTCACCCTCATCTAAGTTTGAGAGAAAATGCCACGAAGGTCAAGCCAGACTCATGGACTGATGGAATCAACTATGGATCTTGTCTGGGAAGGAACTGTTGCTTTGGATGTGGAGTGATGCCAGGACCTCAGCCAGCAAGCTGGCTGCTTGCAGCCATTCAGTCCCCCTCCTTTCACTCAGCTCTGTTCTGTAGGTGTACTTCCCCCTCTAAAGTCCTTTTCTGTTTCTTATTCTTGTTTAAATCCACTGCAAAAGGCATAGTACTAATATTTACTTTGCTGCCATTTTAATTTTCAGTCTGTTTTATCTCCATCTCACTTGGCCTGTTTCATTTGTTGAGATGATAAACTCTTGGAGGCTGGAGCTCACCTGTGAGTTCTTGTACTCAGCCTAGCAAAGTGGAGACCCTTCTGATCTGTGGGTCATCCTCACATCCTTCCATCATCACCCGGAGAGGTGGTGATGCTGATGTGTGGGGCTCATCCCTGTTTTTGCAGCAGTGTCTTCAAGGGGCCTCCTGCTCCACAGGCAGTGTTTAATGCCTGCTCTGCTGTTTCCTCCAGCACTAATAATTCATCACAGCTCAGCAGTCTCAGTCTGGACTGAGGGGAAGCACATCTTTGATGCAAGAAGGTTCTTGCTGCAACTCACTCTTACGTTTTGAAAGTGCCTGCTTAAAGCTCAAGCCTGATTTGAAATGAAGATCTATGGAAGTCTGACAGGATCACAGATTGGTTTTAATAACTGAGGCTTTTGAACAGTGCACTCTGCCGTGGAGACAAGATGGGAGGGAGATGCTTCCATGCTTCATGGAACTCTTTCAGCCTGATCTGACTTGGGCCCTGTGGGAGAATGAGCTTGCAAATTCTGCCTTGGCATGGCACTGAAAGCCAGGGTTGGAAAGACCAGAAGGAACCAACAGTGATACTGCAGAGCTTTGTCTTGATTCACATTTTGTTAACACACTGGCAGAAATCAGCAGGGATTTTTTTTTTTCTTTACTCAGCAGAGAAAATTGAGGTTGGGTGATGCCAAGTGCAGCACAAGTGTAGTTTAAAATAACAGAAGCCTGCAGTGATGACAGTACTTAAACAGCACTCTGTCCTTCCAGTGCTGTGCAACTGTTAACTAGTTAATGTTCTCAGTAGTTTATATGCTGGGGTTTCTCTCCACTTCATTTCTAACTGGCCCATCAACATGACAAAGCTGATCAAGTCGAAGAAACAAAGGAAACTTTACAGCCTGTGTCACTGATCTTGATCAAATCTCAGCTCTAACACTTCCAGCTTTGATGCTGACAAGAACACAGGCAGTAGCTTCAAAGCAGTAGTTGTGGGTCCAAATGAAGTAGATTGATGCATAAGAGGCATGAAACTTTGGTAATTTTTTTTCCCCTCAATAAAGAAGAGTGTGTGTAGAGACATTGCACCTCTAGCATAAGGGGTTTCCTAATCCAAAGATACCTTTAATTACTAGGGAGCAGATTTCTTCTGTTCTGCTGTGGGCAATAATCTATTTGTTTTTTCCAAGAGCAGAAGCACGTGGGCCTGTGCCCAGTAAAGGAGGCAGCTCTCACAGGCCAGTTGGTACAAGAAGGGAACATCTGTGATCTCCCCTGGTTTCCTTTTTTCTCCTTTTGCATTGAGGGGTTTTTAGAATGTAAGGTCTTTGAGGCATAATCTTTGCCTTTCTTTGTGTTTGTATAGTATTGACTACAAAAACCAACCAGTAATTAATAAACTGATTGCCAGTTTTGGGAAATAAATCTGATGTGAACAGGTTCTTCAGAACAAATAGCAGAAAATGGCAAGGGGATGAATATTGTAGTCATTCATCTCAGTTGAATTGTATACTAATTATCTTCTTGGCCAAGTAAAATGAATAGATGATTTAATAATGTTTTTCCCAAAACACCTTTTCTTAGTAAAATACCCCTTCATCCTGCTCATTCACTGCATGCAGAAGCAGACTAGGGGCTGATTGTGTAGGTGTGGAAGGAGGGGCACTCCAGTGAGGTTTGTAATTTTGTGCTTCTTGTCTGGCATTTGTTGCTGTGTGAAGCTCACTGGACTGGTACATTGATTGCCTTTCCAAGAGCAGATGGTTGTTCATATTAAACTCTCTGTTTTAAAATAGTATTTAAAAATTGCATTTGAATTCTGGAAGAATCTCCTTTTGGTGTTCATGGAGTTTTGGGTTAGTGAAGTAATGTGGAAGTAGCCAATGGTTCAGATGTTTTATGCAAATTATAGAATCATGGAGTGGTTTGGGTTGGAAGGGACCTTCAAGATCATCCAGTCCCAACCCCCCTGCATGGGCAGGGACACCTCCCACCGGCCCAGGCTGCTCCAAGCCCCATCCAACCTGCCCTTCAACACTGCCAGGGATGGGGCAGCCACAGCTTCCCTGGGCAACCTGGCCCAGGCTCTCACCACCCTCACACTCCACAATTCCCTCCTCATGTCTCACCTCAATCTCCCCTCTTCAAGTTTTAACCCACTAGCATCTTGTAGGTGTGAATTCAGTTGTACCTCTTGAAAATTCATGTTGCTTTAAAATCAGAATTAAAAAAAGCTGCTGTCTAATGTCACTTCTTGAAACTAATGCCTCTTCAATACTACTCCTAGCTCCTGGCACATTGAAAGGTTAAAGAGCAGTATGTAATTAGCACCAGTTAGGTGTGACTCCTCTTCCAACAGTCAGTCCTTAAGGATTCTGTCCCAACTCCAGAGACCTGAGATGTTCTGCCCATCGTTACTTGAAAACAAATGGGGAGTTTGCAATTGCACAGATCTCAAGTGAAAGAGGAAGTTTCTCATCTTGCTTACTGTTTTGTTAGCAGCAAAATTGCCTGCCATTTCTCCATATTGTGCTTGGAAATGGGTTGGATAATTAGGCAGCTATGTGCATGGAAAAGAGATTTTTATTGAGTGAAATGGCTCTGTGGTGTAAGTGCTGAGAATGCTTACTGGTACCCAGGCCCTTTCTGAGCAGGTTTTGTCCTGATTTGCTTCCTGTGCTGGTTCCCAGAGGATTGTATTTGAGCAGCTGAATGCAGAGCTCATTTTTTCTCTGAGCTTTAGAAGACAGGCTGATTTGGAGTGTTTGTGTGGTTGTAATCTTGTTCTGTCATTACCTATTTACTCCTTATTATGGCTTTTTGAGCAGATACTCTTCAGCCTCTGTGTTTATCTTCCTCCCTATGTGTATTTCAATAAAAATGTCATTATGTGAAATCATTGACACTGCTGGTTAAAGATACTGAATTCCATCATCCATTGTCCTGTAAAATGATCCATTAAAGATAAAACTGCAGGTACTCGATAAAGGTTCTTCCCTTGGAACAAGGAGCTCTCTGATCTGTGTGCAATCTTATCTCCAGAGCACTTGTTTGCCTTCTTGATGTGGAGGAGCCACAACAGGAGGGGACAGGGGAGGGAAGCTGGAGATTTTCCTCTCCAAGCAGTGATCCTGAGGAGGGAAACTGGATACCTGGAGTAAATTCATGGTGTGGCAGCCTCAGGTATCAATGAGGAGAAGGGGAGATGATTTCTGACTTGTAACAAACTGGGAGGGAGAGAGAGATGAAGGGAGGTTAAACATGGAGGAGAGTAAAGGTGAGGAAAAGGGGTGACCATGAAAGGGAGGGTGCTGTTGACAAAGGAGCAATCCATGCTACTGGTTGAAGTGCCCTTTTCTTCATACAGGCTGCAAAACAGCTTTAAAATAATGTGGAAAAAAATGACTACTTTTTTTTCCCTCTGAGCTTTACTTTGACAGTAGGAGATGGAGTATTATAAATACTTTACCTTCTAGAAAAAATAGGCCTCCAAAGCAGGGTATGAACTGGGCAAATGAAGGGCTACCCTGTATGTAGTGACAGTTCTTAATGATAAATATTCTGGATAGACTCAGGGAATTTCTTTGGAGGCATTGCTTCTGTCACTGGGGCTAAAGATGTGGAAGGTCAGGGTTCAGATTATGCATTTATGGACACACTTTGTCTTACAGAGAGTGAAATAATAGCTTTTTATTCTGCCTGTCAGGACTGAGAGTAGGTTGGCATTTGAATCTTCAAAGGGTCAATATTCTTGGCACAACTAAATCTGCTTTGAAGACAGATAACTAACCCCCAGTTTGCCACATGATCTTAGGCATTTAAAATGTGCTGTTCTCTTTTTGTCTCTGTTCCTTATTTCAGTAATTATAGCATGTTAAACTGTGTGGGGCCTGTTTGGCCAGACCTTGTGCAGACACTGTGAAATTAACTTTCTTACCTTCTCACATGAATCGGACTGAAGTGACATTTCCAAAACCTTGTGGTTGAAACTCCTCCTGCCCATGGTCCCCAAGCTCTGGTAGAAGGTGGGTGCAGATTTAGTGATCTGATCACTGCTTAATTGCTCTGTGTTGGTGCAAAGAGAGGCTGATGTGTAACAAGGTGGGGATGCAATGCAGGAGATTTAGTGATCTGATCACTACTTAATTGCTCTGTGTTGGTGCAAGGAGAGGCTGATGTGTAACAAGGTGGGGATGCAAGGTATTGGAACTGTCAAAAACTGTGTATGTGTGAGAATTGTAGCAAGAAAAGACCTTGGAAGCTTTGGGAGGAGGTTGAAGTAAGGGAGAGGATGGTCTGGTCCTCTGCCAAAGCTACTGAGAGCTTCAGGTGAGAACAGCTCTTAAATGGAGAGATACCAGGGGAGGATTGCCTTGGTTAGGGATCAAGTTTTTAGTAGCTTTCAGTGGCCAAGAAGACAGAATTGAATTGCACCCCCTTGGAAGAAGCAGCAGTGAGGACAATTTGAGCCAGACTGCAAAGTCTCTGAAGAGCTGGAAGGGTCCCTGATGCTGGGAACTGTCACTGTCATAGTGAGTTCCCTCTTATGTCATCTCTTACTGCCTTCTAAACTGGTCCTTGGATCCCAGGATGGCCTGTCTGCTCTTTTTTTACTGACACACTCATTTAATTGGTAACTCACAAGACATTTGCTTATTTATTTTCATTGTTCCTGATAATAATTCTAAGCCATTAGAGGGGAAAATTGTATTCAAAAATGCTGTTTCACACTTTATTTGTTTGATGATTTAGAGCGATAGAAAATAGCACATTTGCTGGCTTTTATAGTCTGATAATTATCCACATCCATCAAGCCCTTCCAGGGGAATAAACAAAACACCAAGAAAATTACACTATTAATGACATCCTTTATGGCAAATAGGAAGGATCTTTCTTTGTGGTAAGGAGAAAAAGAGGATTGTCCAGTTAAACTTATGTTACCAAAAGCAAAAAAAAAGCACTGTAGGGATATGTTTGTAGCTTTGGGGCAAATACCTTCTGAGCTTGTGCCCCTGGTGTAGTTACAGTCAGACTCTGTTTTGAAGGATACTCCAGAACTTGGAAAATGACACGGAAGTAGAGATCAGAAATGCTGGAATTGGGTTTTGTGAAACAAGCTGGGAGGCTGAAAATCTTTCAGGTAGAAGAACAGTGAGTTCTGGCTGAGTAGAAGTGGTACTTAATCCATTTCAGAAACCTGCTCTTGTTTTGGTAGGAAGAGTAGGACAAGGTAATTGGAAAGGATCAGTTTATTGCTTTCAGATTGTTGACTCTGGGGTAAGATGACCTTTGAGTCACATGGCTGTAACTTTGGTTTTAATTTTTATCAGGAGATTTATTATTTTTTTTCTCCCTATTCTGTAAATCTTGTGTTCCCTGGCAAGGCACAAGCCATTATTCATGCTGTAATCCCACAAGTTGCTGAGTGGCAGGTTTTCAGGTTTAGTTTGGCCTTTTGTCTTGGTCAACTCCTGCAAGGCTGATCCTTGGAAGTACGTGCCTAGAACATCAGTCTCTTGGTTTGTTTGCCAGCTCAGTTTCTTGGAAGTTTGATCTATCTTCAAACACTTGCTGGTTGAGCACTATTTATGTAGACTTTGCTTTTATTGGGCAACCAGTTTGAACCAGAAAGGACAGATTCTGCACTTGAAGCAGTGGCTCAAGGTCAGCATTTTTGGCACTGTTGTGTTTTCTGTTGGCTCTTGTTTTCTCTGAAGCACAAGCATCTATAAAAAGATGGACTGTTAAAATATTTATGGTGCCACTACCATTTCTCTTTAGTTCAGGTTGTTTGGGGCAACAGAAGATCCTTGCTCCCTCTTTGCTGTGGTTAAAAGGAAGTGTGGGAAGCAAAGTGAGTCCTGCTTCACCAAATTCCATCCTCCCCAGGCAGGGGGATGTCAAGACTCAGCTTCCATCACCAGGGGTGAAGCATCGGGCAGTTCTGAGTCTTAACACAGCCCAGTTCAAGGTCTTGCCTGGTTACCACAGTCTATTTTGGTCAATTGATTTAAAAGTGGGATTTTATTCATTCTGAGGTTGTTTTTTCTTCTCTTTCCTTGTCCCTGTGGAATGTATTTCTGCTGTGATTTGAATGGGGCAGAGAACGGAAGCAGCTTTACATACCTCTTGACATTTTATTTTCAAGATATTGATAGGGTAGGTTGTTTGTTTTTATTTTTCTAGAGGAAACCTGCTTTTAGCAGGTCACATTTATCCTTGGTCCTGATGTACTAAATGAAACTAACCATACTGTTTGGTGGGAAAAAATCATCTTACAGTATTCCAAGTCATGCATGCAGAAAAGGAAATGATTGGGTATGCTTTAGTATGCATAATCCAGGTACCTCTGGAATGAAAGATATTTTGCTTTTGTCTCTGGAGTTCAAGATGTTTTGCTGTTCATCTGAGCCTGTGGGTGCAAGAGGGATGGGACCAAATTGTACTGAGTGACAGTATTTCTGTCAGTTCTTTCTGCCAAGGGTTTTTGTCCCCAACAAATGCCTGGCCATTTTTCATAGTGAAAGCAGGAGGGTGGTACCATAAGGTTGCACACAAAATCCAGCCCTTCCTGGGTGTTTATATGCTCAATAACAATTCTCCTTTTGATTGCTGCAGTTCCCTAATCTTTCCATGTTGCCTCCATTGTTACTCTCCCATGTAATCAATCATTTTCTGTCTAGATGGAGCTGGCTGGCTCAGTCTGTGCAACACTTAGAGCAGCTTTCTGCTTCTCTCACTGGTGTAAATGGCAGCCCAAATTCTTTCTTTAGTGCCCATCTTTGTGTAAATCAGTCAGATTTGTGGCTTTAACTTAAAGGAGAGTTTGACCTACTTTGAATTCTCTTCTGCAGTTAATTTGGTGAATTCCTGACATAAAAGTACAAGGGTGGATAGGCCCTAAATGACTGGCCCAGACAAAAAAAGTTAATTTCTGAAATTGGAGCCAGTTCTTGCCAAGAGGCTGTTCTGTGGCAAGGTATTCTGAGCTGGATATTATTACATATAGTTCTTTTTTATAAGCTGGAAATTCCTCCTCTTTTGCTGGTTTCTCTCCAAGCGAGTCCTTTTTCTATGTCTCTCCATGGACTCTGCTCTTAAGCTCAGCCTGGCTTTTTGCAGTCTGCAGTTTCAGATAACACAATAACCATGTTCCAATGTATTAAACTTCCAACATCCTCAAGATTCAATTAATCTTATCTTTACAACTCCCAATTACAGGCACTAATTAAGTGAAGGTTGCATTGTAGACTGGGGATATTACATTAATCAGCAGCAGCCTTGTAGCCATAAATTAGTTCTTTCCCAATCCTTCAGCATTTTTCCCAGAAGGAATGGAATGTCTCATTTCCCTGTTTTAAGGGACATTAATCCCACAAAGGAGCTTTGGATCGGGATTAGTTTTTATCACATTTATGTAAGTGATGAATGGGCTTTGTAAAACGAAAGCTACGAGGTTTGTCCCAGACAAATGAAATTTGAATTGGTTGATAATTATGCAATTTAAGGCACTGTCAAATTTTGGTCAGTGGATGTTGGGAGCCCACTGCTGTGTTTATTATTTTACAGGATTAGGTGCTACATAGTGTTTTCCCTTAGATATTTTTTTTTTATCTAAGCCACCAGTTTAAATCAGCTTAATGTCTAAATCTTGAAGCATCTACGTATGATTTCAGTCCTTTATCTTTTTTAACCTGCCAAAGAGGCATATTTTGCTTTTGTCCAGAAGCCGTATGAGATATGACTTATCTGCTTCTCCTTATATTCTAGATACATTTAAAACTTCAAAACTGAGAAGCTGAGCAAGGGGACTGGCTGAAAGTCCTCTCAAATCAGGTGAATTTTGGAGAGATCTTATCAGAAGTAAAGAAATACTCTTTACCTGCTGTTGAGATTGGGCTCTTGCCTCCTTCCAATATCCTGTTTCCAGCTTGTTATAATGACACATAATGGCTTTGACAACTTTATTGGAAATAACAAAAATAATGCATTTTTTATTCTTCATGTTGAACCAAAGTTGTAGCTGGCAATAAATGTCCTTCTCACAAATGTAAATTTTCAAGATTCTCTGTTACCAATAAAAATGGCACGAGAGCTGCATTTGATTTGATGCAGTGTCTAAAGAGTAATGTACAAAATTCCATTGGCATTATTATGTGTGTCATGATGTTAAACATATTTCAGTGTATCATTTAGTTATCTTGTTATAACCTGAACACACAAAATCTTCAGCACCTCATTTTTGCCTCTGTGAATCCTGAGGTATCATAGAACCATATGATACCTCAGGACAGTGTAACTTTAGGTAGTGTAACTTAAAAGGAGCAAGGTAACCAACAACTTTTAGTGAAGAAAACCAACCATTTGAAACTCCTGGTTTGTTTATTTTTTTTAAATAGACATCACACACATGGCACCTTTTTTGCAACTATGAGAAATGTTCTTGCAATTTTTTCCCAAGTTGTTTCTAATGTCTTTGTTGCCTTAAAACACATTGAAGAAATGTAAGAAAACAGGTATTTCTTGCTCTTAACTTCCTGAAGTGAGCTAAGCAGGAGTGTAGTGGTCAGCAGAGGTTGCAAAAACACACATGAGCTCAGTGGAAGAATTCTGAGTGGTAGAAATTTTATTTTTTTTTAAAGTTTTGCACAGCTTTCAGCCTGGAGAAGAGAAGGCTCCAGGGAGACCTTAGAGCAGCTTCCAGTGCCTGAAGGGGCTCCAGGAAAGCTGGGGAGGGACTTGGGACAAGGGCAGGGAGGGAGAGGACAAGGGGGGATGGATGAAAACTGGCAGAGGGAGATTGAGGTGAGACATGAGGAGGGAATTGTGGAGTGTGAGGGTGGTGAGAGCCTGGCCCAGGTTGCCCAGGGAAGCTGTGGCTGCCCCATCCCTGGCAGTGTTGAAGGGCAGGTTGGATGGGGCTTGGAGCAACCTGGGCTGGTGGGAGGTGTCCCTGCCCATGCAGGGGGGTTGGGACTGGGTGATCTTGAAGGTCCCTTCCAACCCAAACCATTCCATGATTCTGTGATTTTCTTTGGAATACCAATGTGCGCAGACCCTCCTTCACACCTTCTCATCCCATCCAGAAATTCTTGCTCATTAATCTCCAGCACACCCTCATGGTTTTATTTTGCAGGTATTGTTCAAGTGGGAACCATACCTGATTGGTTTCTGGTTTTACCACTGCCATATCATCTCTTTGCCTTCATTCTCCTTCTACCTTGTGGAGTTCTGTGATGTTCCTTAAAAAAATAGCAGGAAAATAACACATCATATAACATGTCTAAAGGCTTTTATTAAAATATTGGCTTTCTCCAATGTTATAACCACGTGTTATTGATACATTCCAGACTTCTAAGATTTTACTTACATTTCCAGACATTAATTGTAAGTGTGCAGTGCTGGAAGTTATTCCCACACTTGTTTCTTGCTTTTCCTTTCCTTTTATGATTAATTTTTTCCTCTTTTCTCTGACTTTCCCCTAGGTATGCCATCCCTCCAGAACATGGCAAGAGGTTGGAACGCCTGGCAAAAGGTGAGCTTTGCTTCCTCCTCTGTTGGGAAAAACACAGGGCTGTGGTCTCAGGGAAAACTGAAGCATCCCAGGGCAGAATCTTACCCTTCATTTTGAAATGGTTTGGTAAGGAATTGACGTTGGACTGGCTGCTGTAATTGAATCTTGCAAGAGCTGCTTGATGAGCCTTGCTGCGTTGGTGTAATAGCTTCAGAGTCAGAAAACTTGTCAGTGAATTTTCCTACCAGTGCAACTGTTTACTCAAAGCCTTGGTCTGCTGACACACTGTGACCCTAATTAAAGTGGATGGGGAAAAAACCTTGAATTTTGAGGCATTGAGACCAACTGCTTCTACGTGTGGGAAATGGGTTTAATAAGAGACCCTTCATGCATCTCTGTGTGTAATAAATTTTTCATGGTGAGATGAGAACTGTTGTGGGGTGCAGCCTGGGGGGGTTTCTGGTAGCCCCATACAGGTTCTGTGGGGAAAAAGGTGTTGGGAACTGTTCTTCCCACACTGGAAATGTTCCATACACAGTATCAGCATTGATAACTCTCATTCTTAACTAAGAAAGTGCTTCCAAATTCACCAGCAGGTTTCATGGAGAGTAGCTGCTGTGGTTCTCACTGGGCCATAACTACACACACTGCATTGGGTGTCTTTTCTTTGGTGTTGAAGGGCAAGTTGGATGGGGCTCAGAGAAACCTGGTCTAGTGGGAGGTGTCCCTGCCCATGCAGGGGCTTGGATCTTGATTATCTTTGTGGTTCCTTCCAGCCCAAACCATCCCATGATTCTATGAAATAATACTGAGAATTGCTGGTCAGAAATGTTGCACTTCAAAGCTACAGTTCACTTGAGTCATTTGCCATGTTTTAGAAAAGTTGCTTTTTCATCTGTTAAAAAGTAAATGAATCCAGGTGGTCTGTGCTATAGAATCTGAAACACCCCACTGGAGTGATACAAGTAATAATGTCTCTCTTGCTCTTTGTAACTTATTTTTACTAATGATCCATTTTTGAGACCCAGGGTACAAACCAGAAGCAAATGATCAATAATCTCATCTTCATTTTAGTTTTTCTGTTGCTTAGAAGTTGGGATGGGGGATGTTTTGAACTCCAAAAAAGCAGTGCCTGGGCATTCTCCCTGTCTATGATCAGTGGTCCCTGCTATGAAGAAGTTGACTGTGGAGAAATGAGTAGAAATGAGTATGCAATTAATATGGAAAATGAATAGCTGAGCTGCAAATGGGCTCACTGGGAGAGCTGTGGAGCCCATGGAGAGAATGCTAATGTGTTGCCATGTTATTGGTGCTAATCACTTAAAATGTGCTTCTTTATTAGTAGCTTTAATGAGAGCCACTTAAACTGTGCATTAAAAAGAGGAACTGCAGAGAAGGACAGACTGGGTAGCAGACAGTCATAATTTTAATTGGAATGCTTTTAGTACAAAAATATAAGAAAACCTGGAATCCAGTAATCCTTTTCACTTTCTGAAACACCTTCCATTATGTCTCATCAATTAGTTTTGTTTCCAAAGGTTGGGTTATTTGTTTTCCTAAATGGTGATGTTTTTTAATCCCTGTACACACATCATTTGTTATTGAGTCCCCCAGTTGGAGTAGAACACACAGTGTTGAAGAAAATGGTGTTACTTTGGTTTAGCTGGTATTTCTGGAGGCAAAGTGCTGGCATCAAAGGGTCTGTTTGGATTTTGCCACAAATTTGTTATTTTTAGTTATCTGTGATTTGTTCTAATGGCTTGGTGTGAGTCTTGCAGTAAGTAGATCTCTTTTCCAGGAGTAATATAGTTGTTCATCAGAGAAGGTATAAAAAGGACATGGCAGTGTTTGGAAAAGATGCTGTTATTTTTTCCTTATCCATATTCAGAAAAAGTCTGGCTCAGGGCATAGGGTACTAGCCAAATCTTGACACAGATAGATTATGTTTCTTCATTTCCTAGGGTTTTGCTGAGGGGCTTGTTCCCAGACACATAAAACCAAGATGTGAACTCTCAGCTTGAGTGGAATTGAGGTGAACGTGCCTCAATGTGCAAGTGTTTGTCACAAAATTTCATAGAATCATGGAGTGGTTTGAGTTGGAAGAGACACTGTTCCAGGCTCTCACCACCCTCACACTCCAGAATTTCCTCCTTATGTCTCACCTCAATCTCCCTCTTCCAATTTTCATCCATCCCCCTTGTCCTCTCCCTCCCTGCCCTTGTCCCAAGTCCCTCCCCAGCTTTCCTGGAGCCCCTTCAGGCCCTGGAAGCTGCTCTAAGGTCTCCCTGGAGCCTTCTCTTCTCCAGGCTGAACATCCCAGCTCTCCCAGCCTGTCTCCAGAGCAGAGCTGCTCCAGCCCTTGGATCATTTTCATCACCCTCCTTTGGACTCTCTCCAGGAGCTCCATGTCCTTCCTATCTTGGAGGCTCCAATTTACGTGGTATTTTAAACAATGAGGGATGTGATAATTACTGACATCTTCAGTTCTGTGCTTATTGGTTTGATCTATATAAAGCATTAAGGCAGGCTTTCATTTTGTCAGCTTGTCTCTGCTTAAAGACTGATGGGAGATAATATTCCTGCAGTGATCCTCCTCTTTTTCATGTCTCTACAGGATTTTTCCCAGGAAGCTCTCAGGGATGTGATGCTTTCCTCCGTCACAAGATGACCCTCATTTCACCCTCCATCCTGAAGAAGTATGGCATCCCTTTTGACCGGGTATGTCCAAAGGATGCATTGAAGACCCTGGCAAGTTGTTGAGGTGCACAAAGCACAGCACCCCCTTCTAAGGCTGCAATTCATTGCAAGCCGCAGAGGAGCCATTTGCTTAATTTCTAAGTGCATTATTATGCTAAATGGGTCCTATCGGTTTAAAGCAGGTGGCTGCTGCAAATGAGGATTTGTGACTTGGCTTAGACACTCTCCTGAAGTGCTTCTCTTCAGAAAAGCTTTCACTAGAACTAACTTTGTCAATTAGGGAGCCTCTCCAGGTAGAGAGGGGCAAACAGTAATGCAGATGATGTGGCTTATCTGGAGGCAGCATAACTCAGTGAGAAGTCTTGAACACAGGCTTTTTCTTTTTTTTTTTCCTCCTGGATCCACTGTGAACCAAACCCCAGAGTTAAACGTGCTGGTTCTCTGTTGTGTAAGAGTCTGTTCTACATTAAGCCAGTAAGGATCCATCAATCTCTTAAGTCCTGTTATTTGAAATGAGGAGTCATGTTTATTTGGTAAGATCATTTTAATATGCTTATTCTCAAAGTCTTCTGGCAAGAAGTAAATCTCCTCAGCCAAGCATGCTTACCACGGATTTAGGATCTGTGCAGGATCAAACAGCTCCTGCTGCTGCTGGGTGGTGCTGGCACACAGAGCCCCTCCTGCCAGGGTGCCCAGGGACAGCCCTTGGGTGAGGGAAGAGAATGGAGTTTGAGGTACTGGGACTCACAACCCCAGGATGTCTGATTCAAACTGAGTTAATCCTCCCTCATCCCCTTTGCATCATTGGCTGTAGGTAGATTTTATGGCCCCCTTTTTCTAACTAAGAACTCTCTGAGTTCTGATCATTTTTTCTTAAGTGTGGTTTTGCTAGAGTTAGTCAACTTGAGACAAAGTAAAGCACCAATTTGATGAGGCTGGTGGTTCTTTGAAAAGGAAGGAAAAGATCCTGGCTCTTTTATAGCATAAACCCTATGAATTCATTCAATTTACTGCTCCAGAGACTTTCATTTTTCCTAGTGGAAGGCTGTGATGAATGAAATTTGAAGTGTGATCATCTGGCTTGTCAGATGAGTTTGCTGTCAGTGCAAGAGAGACTTGCACCAAGTGATGTGGTGCTTCTGGTTCAACATCAGTGGCCAGACTTGGCCCAGTTTGCACAAGATGGGTGATATTAAATTGCTCATAGAGAGAGCAACAAGCCATTTTTCCTGTAATTCTATCTGTGGAACCTAATTCCCAAGTGTAAAACATAAGTACCTGCTACACATGGTTGAAAATAATAATGCAAATACCTATTTGTGGGATCTGCATTTTTAGGCAAGGGTTTCCACTTTACAAAGTTCAGGATATGTGGGTTGGAATATGGGAGGCATCTCAGTTTAATGCATAGATGCTCCTCTGAGAGATAACAATTGATAGAGGATAAAATACATTCTCTGTCCTGACCATATTCAGAAAAGAGCATGAAATCTGTAGCTAGTGGAAGGTCCTGAAAAACCTGACCTTATCTGTCTTTATTGGCCTAAATTGTCAAGTTTAGGGATTTCTTCTTATGCTTTTTTCTGCTTCAGTTGAACACTCTGTCTTGCTACTTCTCCTGGTGTTTTCCTTATGATGTTTTATCCAGATGCCATAAGTGGTACAATAATTGGCTGAACAGCCTAAATAGTGTGTCCTGCTTTAGCTAAAGAACCAGCTGAAAATAATCATAGAGCCATGGGATGGTTTGGGTGTGAAGGGACCTTAAAGATCATCAGGTTCCAAGCTCCCTGCTCTAAGCAGGGACACCTTCCACCAGCCCAGGCTGCTCCAAGCCCCATCCAACCTGCCCTTCAACACTGCCAGGGATGGGGCAGCCACAGCTTCCCTGGGCAACCTGGGCAACAATTGAAAAAAACCAAGCCCAACCCTGTTGGTGCACAGAACCTCTGGAGGTGAAGTTTGCCATGTGATCCTCCAGTGATGTGCAGCCATCCTGCAGAGTGGGGGAGACCTGGGATTGGGAGTGAATTTCTGCCATTCAAGCAGCTTGCTGGGGCAGTGCTCTTGGGTTTGTTGGGGGTCAGGGAGTGAAGGAAATTCTTGAAGGACTCCAGAGGTTTGAATGTTGTAGATAGACATATTTTTCCTCTAGAATAATATATTGTCATGTGTTTGCTTTTCCATCTGTTTGAGGAAAGTGGCATTGACTGGTAATTACATACTAAGTGATTTCTGATCAATAACCAAGCAAGAGCAGCAAAAGAGTTTGTAAAAAGGCAGCAGAGGAAAACTTTCTGTCCAGGCTTATTCCAAGACAGCTTGACTGAGCTGTGTGATGTTAGGGATGGGATCCAAAGTGCTCTAAAGAAGGGAGTTTGTAATTTATTGCTTGGTGAAAAGTCTTTACCTGCTTAGCTGGGCTTCCCACTATGAATCTTTTGATTTGTGACATGAAGGGGTTTTTTTGCAGCTTGATTTCTGGTGTCTTGTTTGTACTCAGGAGATGCAGAAATCTTGATGCTGAGA
>NW_009952000.1:193709-210038 GCF_000747805.2 Chaetura pelagica
TTCCCTATTTTTATTCATTTTTTGTTTTACAAAAAAAGCTCAGAGCACACAGAGGACAATATTAGAGTCAAACTCTTTCTTTTTTAAAGGGGGATCACTAACACGTTACTTATATAATCCCCAATCTTAATTTACAGAATGGGGGGTGGGGGGGAGTGTGCTTTTATGATAGCTTCTCTCTCCTCTATGGTACTCACTGTTTTGAAATATTAAAAGGAGGAGGAGATCTCTTCAGTCTGAACAGCCTATATGTGAATACCTTCTGTCCTGAAATAGGAGCTTTTGAAGGAGGATCACTGTTATTCAGAAACAGGGAACATGTGTCTTTTTTGTGGAAACAGAGATAGGATCCCTTCATCTAAATTCCTGGCAGATTTCAGTGAAGTGAACAGGCATTTATAAATCTCTATAATGGTATTTACTTCTGGAACAAAAAAAAATAAAGAAGAAGCAGATCAATACTAGGGCTTTTTAATAATTAAAAATGTGTATTTCTGTAATCTCATATTGATTTCTCCATTTGTTCCTCAAGAGCTTGCAGAAGTCAGTAAATTCAGGGCTTTCTCCATGAGTGGCAGTTTGTGCTGGCTTTCCTTCAATAGTTATTACTTTTCTGCATGGCCTATCCATCATTTTGAGTGCTTTCTAATTTATTGTGGGGATAATGTTGACAGCAGTGACATGGAGGACATACACTCTGGGCTTGAAATGAAGACACCAGGATGTAGATTTCCTGACAGAAACATAATCTTTCTGTCTTCTGAAGTTAGCCATCTACCATGCTGATTTATGGAGGGGGCTGGAGGGGAGAATGTTCCATGGAGCTGGGTACAGGCTGGACTTCAGCACCTCTCATCCAGAAATACTGCAGGAGCTTCTTCTACTATCAAAGCAGTTTTTATTCTCTCTTTTTTTAATTACTCTGCTGATTTTAATAGCATCAAGTTTAGGTGTTTAGTCCAGCCAAGTGGGTATATGGTTTAACTTCTGCCTGTTTCCATTTTTCATTTGGACCCATCTTTATGCTTGTAAGTTCTTTGAAATCTCTGTAGGCTCTGGGCTGCTGTGGGGTGAGTTACTGCTGGTGGGAAGGAATCCAAATGGAGCTGCTTGGCATGTGACTGCTCTGAAAGGGCTGTCAGCACTTCTGGCTTGGAAAGACAGGGAAGGTCAAATTTTGCCTCTTCCTAATCCAGAGAAGGGAGGTGCTGTCTCATACTTGCTGAGCTGGAGAGCTGGACTGGAGGGGTTGCTCCAAGCTTGCTACATCTCTGCTGGCTGCTCTTATGATCTCTGCCACACTCTCACAATTCAACTTCCTTTCTTTTCCCCAATGTCTTTTCTGTAGAAGGTTTAAAATAATTTCTAGAGGCATTGCAAATCAATTGGCCTCTGATTACAGCTGCAATCTGCAGGGCATTAAACCTTATATTAATAATGTCCATAATGCTTATTGTTGGTTTAATTATACTTAGGCAGACAAATAGTGGGCAGTCATTTTTAGGGGGCTGAACAATTTTGGGATGAACAAATGGGAATAAAACTGATAAATGTGACTGGGGAAATAAATACAGTGAAGGGCAGCATGTGCTTCAGTAGGACCCTGCAGAAGAGAGCACTTTTCTCCCTGTTTTGCCCCCATTAGGAGAGAAATCCACTTTCCTTGACTCCACCAACATGGTGGTGGGAGTGTAAATTTAGCCTGGCCATGAGCTGGTGGGGCCATGGTTTAAAGATCTTTAGGAGCTCTGCAGACTGAGACCCTTTCTGTAACTGGAGTCTGTGAGTCTAAATAGTTCAGATCTTGTGACTCCTGTGCTGTCTTTTTCCCTTCATAGAAATAATTCAGTATTTCTGCAGTGAACAAGAATTGTTTCAGCTTTAGCAATGACTGTTTTGCCCTCCCTTTGAAAGAGATTTAACAAATGAACTTTATTTACAGCTCTCTCTTCTCGAGCTGCTGTATCAACTGATCCATGGGGTGTCTCTTCCTTTGATTTTTGTTTTCTAGATCACCCAGGAAGCTGGAGAGTTTATGATCACCTTTCCATATGGTTACCATGCTGGCTTCAACCATGGCTTCAACTGTGCTGAGTCAACCAACTTTGCCACTTTGCGATGGATTGACTATGGAAAAATGGCAACCCAAGTAGGTGTCTGCTGTTATTGAAGGGTTATTAAAAACCTTTGGCCCATGGAATAACAGGAGCCAGAGTGGGAAGACTTACCCTTAGGAACAAAATGGAAAGTGCCATGTTTTTACCAATGTGCTTTTTCATTGTGCCTTGTTGCTGGTTTATTCTTGTTGATAATTTGTGTCATTTTGAGGGCCCAGGAGTGACTTTCTCTAATGCCAGATGTTTCATGCACCTTGTGAAGAGGTTGTTTTGGGACTAGTGTGTTAGGATTAGTTTTCTGATGCATCCAAAGTGCATTTCACAGTGAATAAGGTGACTGATGTAACTGAATACAATTCATTAGGTACACACTGAAGGGGAAGGAATAAGCTGGAAATACTTTTAAGCTTTAATAAGACTATGGTAATAACCTTCTGAAAATAGCTGAATTTCTTTAATCTATGCACTCAGTTAAGTTTGAAGAGGAGAGTCATGCTGAAATGACCTTATGTGGCTTTTTCTCTTTAGGGCAAATTTCTTGTATGTTTTGTTACTTTAGGCAGTTGTGAAGTCAGTGACTTTTCATGACAGCACATTCTGCTTTCTCTGGGGGTTAGGTGGGAAATGTAACTGATCAGCATAACTGATTCAATGAGATCTGTGGATTTTTAAGTTAGGGTTCAGCTCCACACACTCTTTGGAGAAAGGAGGAAAGATTACAGTGAGGTAGTGTTTGAAAATTACCTCAGATGTTTCTTTCCAGAAGGGCAAACTTAGTATTCACTCTAGCATAACATCTGTAGTATCTCTTGCACTTATTTTTCTTCTGTCAACTCAGGTTGACTCTGTAACTTCTGTCATGCATCATAATCCTTTGTTCTGGGCAAAACCAACTCTGTTCCAACAGGGTTGCAAGCACATCTGTGTCTGTGGAACAATAGAATGATGTCCAGTTTTCCTTCACAAAAGTTTATATTCTGAGAGCAAAAGGGAGCTGGTTACTGAACAGCATCATTGTCTTCTCAGTTTTGGGATCCTGAGACCCTTGATAGCACCTTATAGCTCTCCACCCCTTTGCCTTTGGCCACTCTGAGCCAAGCTGAAACTTGCTGCACGGCATGAGGTTCAGTAGCAATCAATGTTGTGTGTTAATCAGCCTGAGTGGCTGCTTTGTGACTAATGTGAGTCACACATTTTTGCTTCTGCAGGCTAGTGCTGTTTCTGGCACTGCAGGCTAATGCTGTTTCTGGCACTGCAGACTTCAAGGGATCTTGTAGAATCACAGAAAAAAACCCATGCTGTTTCTCCCTATTTTTCCTTTTAAGTGAACACTAACCCAACTAGAAAAAGAACGTGGTTGTTTCCCCACTTTTTTCCTGCTTTTTATCCTGTCCTGGTATTCCTTATCCTCCCTCAGCAACTCAGGCAGGCAGTCTTTGAATATCCAATGGCACAATAATTGGTGTCTGAGAAGCTCATCCCTTGGAAAGCAAGCTCAGCTGGTCAGGTTCCTGAAAGGTGAAATGTCAGTCTTGTTTAGTTTTTTTTCAATAATATTCAGCCCAGGGTTTCAAGGACTCCACTGTTAACCAACAAATTTGGCACCTGAGCCATTTCCTTTTCTGAAATACACTAAATAGATTTGATTATATCCCTTCTGGAAGTACAGTGGTGTAAAAGCATCTTCTGCTGGGCATGCTGGTGGCTGTGCCTTGAAATACAAAAATGAAATACATCTTGAAATATAAAATACACAAACTTCCTGTGCCAGTGGGGTAACACCTCTGAATTGCTACTAATGGCACCTGAAATAGTTCTCAGAACAGAAAAATCCTCATGCTGAAAAGATGTGTTTGTCCTCTCTGCCCCCCAGCAGTGTTCAAGTTGTGAACCCCACGCTGGTGTTTCTAATCTCTTCATGTCCCATCAAGGCTGTAGCTCAGAGCCTGTGGCAGTGCTGAGTGTAGTGGGAGCCCCACATCTGGATTAGTTCTGGAGTTAAAGGGATGGTACAAAGAAACCTGGACTTGTAAGATCCAAATCAGTGTAAAGCGTCTTAAACTGGAAAACAGACAAGAAAAAACTGGGTTTGAAAATGTTAAAGATCATGTTTGTCTGCTGTGACCTTGTACACCAGGTTTATCTGTAGCAAATGGTCATGGTATTAAACCCCAGAAAATGGGGTTTGTCATGGAAATTCTGACAGACCCTTAACTACAGCGGTGCCAGCAGGCACCACTCTAATATTAAAAGCAATTTTGGGTTCAGCCATGTGTTCACAAATAAGTGACATTTGGGAAGTGCAGTTTCAGATGGAGCCTCCATGCTTACATTGTTAGGCAGCCTAGCGTGAAATTACTGAACAAGCAGCACCGAGAGCTCGGAGCAAATCCAGGGAGGGAAAGTTGAAGTGTGGAAGGAGACGCCCAATTTATTTCCCTTGCACTCAGTGACACTTGTCTGTTCAGAGATTTCCATTTCATATTGCCTGAGCCACACACTGCCTATGTGTTAATTAACCCTTGGATACCTTGCTATCAGGTTCCAGACGAGGTACGAAGGCTGTTACACTGGGAGGGCAAAAGGTTTGTTTAAATCTCATTTGAAGTTAAACAGGGACTTAATGAAATCTCAGCTGAGTGTGTACACTTGAGCTGCCTTCACAGTCGTGGAGAGACCCATCTTGGAGTGTGGGATTTTTGGTTAACTATTGCAGGTTTACTAAGTTTAAAAACTGCTATATTGATTTCTCTGCTCTAGGCACAATTTGATTATCTTTGCCCACAGCAGAGCAGTTTTTTTCCTTCTCATTTATAAAGTTCCTCCAGTGCCTGAAGGGGCTCCAGGAAAGCTGGGGAGGGACTTGGGACAAGGGCAGGGAGGGAGAGGACAAGGGGGGATGGATGAAAAGTGGCAGAGGGAGATTGAGGTGAGACATGAGGAGGGAATTGTGGAGTGTGAGGGTGGTGAGAGCCTGGCCCAGGTTGCCCAGGGAAGCTGTGGCTGCCCCATCCCTGGCAGTGTTGAAGGGCAGGTTGGATGGGGCTTGGAGCAACCTGGGCTGGTGGGAGGTGTCCCTGCCCATGCAAGGGGTTGGATCTAGATGATCTTGAAGGTCCCTTCCAACCTAAACCACTCCGTGTTTCTGTGATTCTGTGAAACTCTGGACTGGGCAGCATGTGCACTGACACCACCTGGCTGGAAAGGGATTCTTCTCCTTTGCTTGGGTTAGCAGCACAGCTGTCTTGTCCTTCCAGTACTCCTGAGACCCGTGACAAGGCAAGGTTCAAAATTAGCTTCTTGTAATGTTCTCCTGGACAATATCCTGGGGATGAAATTTGGATTCTGCTCCATGGAGAGCAGTGTGTGTCCAGGACATGGTGCTGGAGCTCATGTTAAAGGTGATGGTGCACCTTGGAGGAACATGGACAGGGCTGTGCTAATTGCCTGCCAGATGGATGAGATGTCCTACCAACCACAGCAGAACCTGCCCAGGCTGTAAAAAGACCTAATAACCAGGCTGAAGTGTAAAGATCAGCTTCAGTTTTGTAGGAAACTAATAGTGTGTAAATATGCTTCTATCTGTGTAAACCTGTAACCTGGGT
Organism: Chaetura pelagica; assembly: GCF_000747805.2. NCBI lineage: Eukaryota > Metazoa > Chordata > Aves > Apodiformes > Apodidae > Chaetura > Chaetura pelagica. The sequence continues at coordinate 199,432 of NW_009952000.1, forward strand.
GAATGGATGCTGAAAAATCCTTATTGACCAAAACATCTTTATTAACTAAACACAGGGCCAATACACAGAGGGAGGTTTGTGTCTCTGGTACCTGCTTTGCATGGCCCAGGCCCAGGTGGGCAGTCTGAGAGCTGGTGGCTTTTGCCACGTGGGTTACCACAAACATGGAGCAGAATGCTTTGGTTTCTCTCTTTAGGTTTGCCCTGCTCTTGTTTACAGCAGGTACTTGCCTCTTAAGTCTTGATTTGCTGGTCCTTCTAATAGTAGTATCTCCAGCCCCAGTGCTGAGTGCTCCTGTGTGACAGGCAAGATTCATACAACCTTGTGATGTGCATAAATCCTCAGGATGGACTGCATTTTGTTCTTAGCAAATGTCAATCTCCTTGTGTTCAGAGGAAGGGTATAACATGCTCCTTTACTTCATGTCTTCAGTTTTATGGTGGTGTACCACTGGGAAAAAGATGTCTTGCCTACAGCTGGACATTGTGCCCAGAAGTCTTAAGAATTAACAGCTCTTTCACTGTTCTCCCATTTATTGTCAATGTAAATGTCTCCATCTGTCCTCAAGGGACCTTGTGTTGCTGCTGACTTCTTCCCAGTCAAGGTGACTTTGAGGGCAACCCCAGCTTGCCTGTTCCAGCTCATCTGTGTGAAAAGCTGGGGTTGAACAGCACGTCTGTCAGTTACTTGTCTGTGGGTGGGAGGGAGACCTTCAGGGAATCCTGGGGCTCCCATGGATAATCCTGGTGTGCTGTCACTAGGTCTTTCCAAATACCTGATGGGAATTAATCTCAGTATTCTTTGCCATGCTCCATGGGGAGATCAAACTCAGGCAGGGGATGATTTTTGATGCTTTTTTAAGATGCAGTCCTATTTGACTGAACTGTCACAGTGGGAAAAGTAAAAAGAGATCCAGAAGAAATGAGTTTAAAAGGTTTTTCATAGTGTTGGAGATACTGGCACAATATTTCAGGACTCAACTGTAACCTGAATATTCTGCTTTAGACCTTAACTTTACTGACTAAATTATACAATTGAGTAGGGATGGTTTTACTTGGATGCACTGTAGTTAATATTTACCTGCACAGGTAGAGTTTACAGGAGAAACATTTTCCTTTGTAGTCCATAGTTGGAATTCTTTGGTAATTTTTCTTCCACTAACTCTTGGTCGTGTTTTTGGTTTGTTTTGATTTGGGTTTTTCTGCCTTTTTCTGTCTGATTGTTGAAGAACTGGGGTGTGACAAGCACTGAATGATGATTTTCATTCCTTACCATCATTTTTTTTTCCTTTTCATTTTGCTACACAAGCCTGCAGTTCCCTGCTGCATTACTGGCTTGATTTTATTTGCTTCCAAAAACTCTTGGTTGCAACCATGGACAGACCTGAATAACTGTGAATTTGCCTAAACAACATTTTGAAGCCCAAGTGTTGTAGTGAAATGTCCTTCCTGAGGTGGCCTGAGTACTCAAAAAGGCACTTTTAGAGTGTACAGTTTTATAAGAAATTGGGGTGTGCCTCACAGGTCAGCTTTTCTATTTCTTTTGCAAACTGGAGTGGAAATAAATGGATGGGAGGGGAACAATTGATTGCACTTTCCTTTATATGAACAGCAGATGCTCCTGGATGATAACGACTGTGTTACTGTCGGTTGACATTTTCATACCTTCATTTTATCTCCTGTTTACTCCAGACTTAGTGCTGGAATTATCTCTCTCAATATAAAATGGGGTCAAGTTGCCCTTTCTTCCCAAATCCTACATTTTATGCTGTGAAATAAGTAGCCTTCCTGCCATCCTGTGCAGTGTTTCCTCCAGAGCTTCCATCCAGGGCAGTTCAGTCCTGTTCTGCTGCTTCCTCATCTCCCCAGGGAGAAGAGAAGACTCTTCTCTTTGTGTTTTACAGATATATAAAGGCATCATTTAAATCTCAAACTATGGTTTTTACATAGTTTATTGCATCTGAACCCTCTCCTGCCATGGGTATTTTTGATGGAATACTGGAATCAACAGATCTCAAATGTACATTTGCAGTATTTGTGATTTAAAGTTGCCTAGCCTGTAATTTTCACTGTAAAATTGAAGCTTACTTCTTACTATTCAGATGTTAGTAGGTTTTCTCTGAAGAGATGTCCATGTTTTCCAAGAAAATAAAATTCATGAGGTTTTTGCAGAAACCTTTTGGTTAATAATTGTAAAATTGGTCTCCAAAAGAAGGGAAATCAGAATTGTATTTTTGTGTTACTCTGTTTTATGTCTTGACTGACTCTAATGAGGCTGTTTAAGCTTAGAATACATTAAAAAAAAATAGATCTGTTATGGAATAGCATTTCTATAGTTTATTTTTGTCAGATTCAAAGTTACTTTATTTATTTTCTTGTATTATTTGCTCTGGAGAAGGCACAGATTCAGTGCAATAAAGAGGAATTTTTTCCACTGTTTTTCATGCTGCAGTGGGAAGGAGACAGTTGTTTTTCTGGAGCTATCCTGAAGCTTCAATTTATCAGCTTTCTTTTGAGTTCCCCCATGATCCTCTTCTGAAGTAGTGACTGGGGAGGTTGCTTGGCATCAATTTTGTTAATGAAGGAAGGACAACTAACACTCCTGTCAGCAGCAGAAATACACCCTGGAAGTTTCCAGGATTTCAGCCCCTGGGATGTCACTGGACCTAAGGACTGGTGTCCCCTCTGGATGGTTGGGTGCTAACCAGGTATCTGGATGTCCTGCTCTTGAGAAGGGGCATTTGAGAGACTAATTTTAAATGCAGAATATAATTATCAACTGTTCAGGACTTGATTCACAGCAAATGGGATGTTTCCACCTCAGGACAGAGATGACTTCAGGCAGCTCCTCCCCCTCTGCTCCGTGTTCAGTGTAACCCTTGAAACACTGAACTGGGAAGGATCTGGAGGGGTTTTTAAAGCATATTTTAAAAAACACTGTTTATGCTACTCAGCCTAATTAACTTCAGCTTAATTACTGCAAAGTATCAAGCACACTGGTCCTGGCTGTTTGCATACTGCTCAGTCATGACTGCCAGCTCAGGGTGGCTCCCCAAGAGCCTGCCATGCAAACTGCCAGATCTCTGGGGTGGAAAACTGCCCTGAATCCAGGGAGTCCTGATCTCGAGGGCTTGATAGAGTCTCCCATTCTCTCTCTGCCTCACTAACCCTGTGATTTATAGTGGGGAGGTTGTGGTGTGTTGTGTGGCTGCAGTAAATAGCCACATGAAGAATGTGCTCCCTGTAGCTTATTCGTTCAGCTTCTCTATCACACAGGAGCCCCTGATAAAGTCAACCAGCCCCCATCATTCATGTGTCAGAGCAGAGGCTTAAGGGTCATCTGGCTTTGGGGATGTTGGTAGGGCAAGGCTATCAAAAATCCCTTTAAAAGCTGCCTTAGCATTGTGCTTTCCTCTGCAGCTGGTGTTGCTTCAGGGGTGAGACGTGGGGGCACAGATATGAAGAAGGAAGAGAAGTCTTATATTTCACCTAAGATTAAATAACTAAAGAGTCCATTCTGTTCAAGAACTGCAGCAGCTCTGGAAGATAGTGTACAAGTGTAAAGTAACTGAATTGGTGTCACACTTTCTCATCAAGTACCTTTCCTTTTTGATGTCCCCCACAGAAACTGCTTCAGGGTACTGAAAAGCAACATTTTTTTACCCTTCTGCCTCTTTGCTTCGTGCATGAAAAACACTTGAAAACTAAAGCCTACTTTTGATTATAGTACAGTGAGAGCAGATTGCTTATGAGCAGCCTCTTTTTGTTAACTCCATTTTCCTTCATGGTTTGTCTTTCCTGATAGCTGTGCTCCTACTTCCTCCCAGCATGGTACCCTCATGGCTGTTGGCAGTCTCAGGGGTTTTATGGGGTGCCCCATAACTGGGCACATCCTGATCTTGCTCATCAGCATTTCAGATCTTGCTTCTGCTCTGCACTCACCCAGCTCTTAACTGCTGTGAAAATAAGTGCAGATGGGTCTAGGTTATTACAGGAGAGAGACAACAGCACTTCCTTTGGTGTGTGGCTTTCACGAGGTCTTGATGACCCTTTCCTTTAGGGTTGATACACAATGTCTTGCCTCCTAAATACATAAAACCTCTCTTGATCCTAGTTGCAGCACTTGGAGTTGCAAGAAAATACATTTTCAACTTCATAGCCTTTTGAAAAGTGTTACTGAAGAATCCTTGTTGCTACTAGGGGAAAGATTTTGATATTATTGCTAGAAGCCAATCTTGGGTTGTCACTTCAGATGCACTTCATGTTCCACCAAACATAATTGTTCATGTTTCTACAAACTGCCTATAGGTCCTGTACATGGGATGCAAAGTGTGGATTTTATTGCTTCATCAGTTGGTTTACAGGTGTAATCCAGCCCAGCATTCAGTTTTCTTTTTAAAGGAAATGAATAAAAGGCAGATGGTCAAATGAGAGGATTAAAGGATAACTCAACTCACTTAGCAAGAGTTGTCTGGTGTGTCTGTCACTTCAGAGCTGTAGATCTTCATGAAGCCATGTGAGTTCATGCTTGCTGTGTGCTTAATGCATGAACATGAGGTGCTGACCTGCAGAAGTGACATGTTTTCTGGCAGTGGCTGGTGGTGGGCTGCTCTCACCAGCCACACAAGTCTTGCAGGAAGTCTCCCTGGAACCTTCTCTTCTCCAGGCTGAACAATCCCAATTCTCTCAGCCTGTCCTCATAGGAGATATGCTCCAGCCCTCCATTTGAGACAGATTCAGCATTCTGCATCCTTACAGGCACAGTCTACTGACGTAAAAGAGAAAACAATTCTGGCAGAGGTTGCAAAATAACTTTCAAAAAAACACCACAACCAAGTGCAACCTCCCTGTGCAACATCAGCAGAAGCCTGATGCCATTTGGGCTGGTTTGTTATTTTATTGGCCTAGAATGAAATGTGTCATGTGGCATTTTCTAGTCTATCTTGAACCAGAATCCTTTTGTTAGGAATGGCAGGGGATAATCGGACTCTCCACTAACACCACTTGCCACTTTCCCAACTCTCCTCAGAAGAATCCTCCTGGAACATTATGGGAGGAAGCCAAGGAAGCAAGGAGAGTGTGCCCTGCAGCCAGGGACCAGGGGGAGTCCATGGAAATTTTTGCCTAATTGTTTTGTTTATGAAACTCTGTAGAGGATTTCCAGTGGGTTTCCTAATGAACTGGTTTGTTGTTGAGACTTAAGGCAATGCTGGTAATTACACTAGAAACAGGGGGTCAAGACTCATCATCTTTCCCACAAGCTTTCAACCATCAACACACAGACTATGCATTTTTGGTTTTTCTTCTTCTCCTCAAAGTTTAACTCCTCATTTGCTTGCAGAATGCCTGCTCCACTCATCTCCCAGGCACAGAGATGTAATTCATGTGCCTTTGTCACTTCTCCAACCCTGGCTCTCTGTGTGAGTCTTGCTGTGCAGGGTCTGGGTGGAAAAGGAGGTTTGGGCTGAGTGGAAGGGAAATTAAACTGGAGTTTGTTCTGTCATATTGGGTGAGTATGAACTAGATGTCAAGTAGCATCCAAGGAATACAATAACTGGGAGAACTTTGTGTTTCTCCCAAAAGCTGACACTCTCTACCTTGTCCTGGAAATTTATGGAGAGTTTAGGGGTGTTGTCAGCATTAGCAAGATGTGTTCCTATCAAACACTGCAGGGATTTCTTAGCTGCCTTTTGAACTTCACCATCTTTCATCCCCAGTAACTTGCTTTTAGGCTTCATTGTTATGAAAAAAACAGATATAAAAGCTCTAAGTGAAGGTTTTGGGCTGGCATTTAATGGTGGCATAATAGCTGAAAGAGCATCAACTTGAGCATATTTGGATTTCTTATATTTAAGTGTCCATTAAGACAAAGGAGGAGCCTGGCTGAGGCTTCAGCTGTGCAGTGGGTCCTGATCTCATCTAAATGTGAGGGTTTTTTCCATGAGAACCAGAGGTGCCAGTTTAAATGCATCACTTTGGTGACTGTTTCTACATCAGGAGAAGGGTTATTTTACATTAACTTTTTATATATTATAGAACAGATAAGGTTCAGCTTAGTGTTAATAGCTGAGAAGGGAGGGAGATATCATGACAAAAATGATGCTTGAGGTTGAATGAACCTGCATTTTTCCATATATAATTTAATTTTATTACTGCAAGGAGACAGTCTTTTTATTTGGCTGTTATATAGACTTATTAGTCTTCTTATTTTAAAAAAAAATCTGGCAAATAAGGTAACAGTTACACACTCAGTAGCCACAAATTTCCCTCTGTCAGTCTTTGAGTTCTAATTAATGAGACAGGGTTCCTGGTGTGGTCAGATATTTCACCACAGTCTCCAACTTTGAGAAGCAGATGATAAAGTAATAAGTAGAGGAAGAATGTTGGTTTTCTCTATTTGAAAAGTGCTTCATGGTGGATTTCCTTATAATGTTTTTGCATGTGCTTAGGTTGCAAGTTGCCTCTGCATGTTCTTATCCTGTATGGTAAGAACAAAGTCCTTCTGCAAAAGGAGAGATGAGGCCAGGAAAAGCCTTCAGAAGATGGAACAAATCATGTTCCTGCAGATTTGGGGAAAATTGAAGCTCCTTTTGTCTTCTTGCTCGTTTGGATCTCAGATCCCCTATAACTGAAGGCAGAGAGCTAACCTGAAAACTGGCCTTGAGTTTAGTTTTATTTTTTTCCACTCCCATTTTCAGGACTTGTAGTTGGTCCTTAGAGGTCCCAGTTATAAACATTCTGTTGTTTGATCTGTTGCAGGGGGGTTGGATCTAGATGATCTTTAAGGTCCCTTCACACCGAAATCATTCTATGATTAATGAAATGGATTTTTGGATCTCTCCTTAATGGTGGTGTTTTAAGTGTGCTCATGTTAGTTCTTAATTCCATTTTGTTTCTGTAAAGTTGAATAATGTAATATGGAAGTGTTAGAATTTGAGAGGGGGAAATGGAATCTGGAGGGTATGTTCTGCAGAAAGTGGGATAGAGAGAGGCTGAGGTGGGAGGTGCAGGAATAGTGTCTCTTAGGAAATACATGTGTTTATGAGCACAATTAAATACTTGGAAAGAAATACGACTCTGTTTATATGGAAGGGGAAGCAATAAATGGAAATGGGTATCATTGACAGGGGAACACAAGCTTGCTTGTTTTGTCCTGCTCTCATGGAATGAGAGCAAAGGAAGTTTCTCACCCTTCTCTACCCACAGTTTCCTCCTCTGATCTCCCCCATTCTCCTCCCCCTCCCACTCGTCATACCCACATGCACATTCCCTTTTGGAGTTGTATTGGAAGCATTTATTGTATTAAGCAGGATCTCTCTGCTGGGTCTGAGGGAAGGGTGTGGAAAAGTATCCTGGTTATTATGGGAACGTGAACGGGACCAACCTCAGCAGCTGAGGAAACAGAACTGTATGGTCTGGAAGAAGCCCCAGAGGAAAGAGGTTTTGTAAATTATTCATGCTTGCTAGTGTGAAAGCAATCAAATCAAATTAAAATTGAAATATAAACATTGTGTTAGATTTGTGTAAAGAAGGGAACTTGGCCACTGCTGCTGGTGGGGTGCACTGGAGGTTGCAGCCCACGGTGGCATTTCTCTGAGCAGCATCCAGAGAGCTCAGAAGGTGGGCTCTGATAACCTGTGGATACTTTACATTTCTGTGAGACTTTGAAGCTGCTGGTAGCTGGAGACCTTGAGACCTGGCTGCCTCAGGATTGGCTCTGCTTGATTTGATGGAGCTGCCATTTGTGTGCAGCAGCATCTTGGTTCCAGGTTCGGATCAGAAAGTGGATCGTCCCCCTATTAAGCCATTTTTCATGCCTTGTAAAGGCATGAAGCTGCAATCTCTGTAGCTCCCTGATGATGGGTGCTGTGGGGTGCTCTTCTGTATTCCTTTCTGTAGCAGTGTACAGGTGCTTTTAACATTTCTTAAGGAAAAGTGATTGCAGATCTGCTCAATACAAATCCCTTAAGCCAATATTGATGGAGGTGCTGGTGAGAAACTTCTGCCTGGCCAGGAATTTGAAGCATGGATACCATCTGTGTTCCAGCCACTCCTTGGCCAAATTGCATTTCCAACCTTTCTGTCCCACACTATTATTCATTAAATGAATTGAGTTTTCCTGAAAGTGTCTGTCCATAAATACTCCTTCCCACTCAGTGCACTCAGGTTATTACTGCTCTCCTGGTCAGAGCAGCAGAAGGTAGCCAGCAGTCTTTGCAAAATGAAAAACAGGAGTTGGGAGGGAAGTGGGATGGCTGAGAACTGTACAGAAAGACTTCTTTTCTCTCTTTAACTCTGGCCATAAATCTTTTAATAATGGTAGTGAGAAATGAAAGAAGAGAGGAGGGAAGCAAGTTTAATTTCCTGCTTTTCTGCTAAGAGAAGCTGTGGAGGGAGGGTGAAAAACAGATCCTGCAGAGTGTCTGTAATTTCCTCATTCTCAGTTTGAAGGTGAAAAGCAATTAGTCCAAGTGCACACTAAGCAAAGCTTTGCAACTTAGTGCAGAACTAGAAGGGGTCTCAACTTATACACAGCAGCAAAGCTGGAGCTGCAGCCCCCATGAGGCAGGTGGGTATCAGGGTGTTGCTGCCTCCTTTTCAGTCCTGCACCTTCTTTTGGGCTAAAAGTTGATAAAGACTAGATGCTTGTTCAGTCTGTATCTGTGTCCTGGATGGGAATTCCAAGTCCTGTTAATTTTGTGCTTCATCAGAACAAACAGATATCCAAGTGGAACCACCTCTAATTAGTCTTTGTGTAGGTAGGTACAATGTCAAGGGTATCGTTCTAGAGGTTAATTCTAGTGAGCATTTACTACTTGAAATGAATAATGCACTTATTTTTTTGGCTTAAGCATCTGTGGTTTACATGCAGTATGTAGTTATTGTTGTTGCCTTTATTTCTCTATAGTCTTGTGAATGATTTATGTGCAACATCATGATGTATAATTATGAATTTTAACTGCTTAGATTAGTCTTTTGTTCCTTCAGGACTTTTTTCTGTTATGAAGTGATACTAATAATCTCAGCCTGAAAACTGCAAGTGAGTGACTAATGGAGGGGCTGTAGGTTTGAGATCAGACTCAGACTTGATCAAAGTTATTACTGTCTAATGACTAGGGAAGCTGTGGCTGCCCCATCCCTGGCAGTGTTGAAGGGCAGGTTGGATGGGGCTTGGAGCAACCTGGGCTGCTGGGAGGTGTCCCTGCCCATGGCAGAGGGTGGGACTGGATGAGCTTTAAGATCCCTTCCAACTCAGCCCATCCTATGATTCTGTGATGACTAGGTGTCAGCAGCCAGAAAGTTTTATCTTGGTTGGTGGGCTTAGAGGGACAAGAAAACTCTTGGGAACAGGGTCTTCAACTGCCCTCAGAGTGTGGCAGCTGGTGCTGTCTCTGGTCTCTCCAAGGGCAAGTAGAGTCAATGCTTTCCATTAAGCTGAAAAACCCTATCATTAATGAATACTAATAAATCATCAAAATGATTCCTAGCATTGACCCACTGTAGGCCCTGCAGACCAAGTGTTGCTTTGCCTCTGGAGAAAAGCAAACTCAGCCAACAAGAAAATGTCCCTCTGATCTGACCTGCTGGTGGTGTCTGGGTTGCTCTTGCAGTGCACCTGCCGCAAAGACATGGTGAAGATTTCCATGGATGTTTTTGTGAGGATTCTGCAACCAGAACGTTATGATTTATGGAAACAAGGAAAAGACATTGCTGTCCTGGACCATATGAAACCCACAGCTCTGACTAGCCCAGAACTAGATGCCTGGAATGAGACAAAACCAGAATTGAAGGCTAAAGTGCTTCGCAGGTAAAGAGGAAAAAAGAAAAACAAGTTGTGTCTGAGCAGTGTGGTTTGTTTTAACTCCTGTAAATCTTAGTTTGGGATAGTTCAAACTCTATTTATATTTGTTAATACTTTGTCTTGTAATTTTTCTTGGGTAATGTTCTCCCTCAGTGGTCTCTTTCCTTTAAATGTTACAGAAGTGCATGTTCTCTAGAAGTAGGACACTCTGTGTCCTCTCACATCTCATCTCTTATCCTGGAAGACAAAAAAGTCTCTAGTATAAACATTTACAGCTTCACTTATCAGAAAGCAGGAGGAAAAAAACCCATCAATTGCAAAGGGGATTTTATGCATGCCTGTCTGTGCTTGCTTTGATCTCTGTATTAATTTTCTACAAGTTTGTGGTTTTTGTCTGTTTTCAGCATGCTTGAGTTGAGAATTTGGCATGCTAACCTTTTAATCTTGGAATCTTGCTTTATAGGATAGGAGATGAGGAAGAGGACAACAAACACCGGTATGTGACTTCCCTCATCAACTTAAATGACTTCATTCTTATCCTGTCAAGTTTTGTAAAATAACAACTCCTTTTTCAGTTAGTTTTTTTCTGTGTTTGCTTCCTGGAAAGGGCATGGAAAACCCTTGGGCATTGGGGTTTCTCAGACCTCTTCTTGGTTTTGTGTAGACATGGGAGAACTTCCCTTCCTCATCAAGCTTGCTTGAAGAAAAAGCCTCACTGTCCTAAAAGCTGAGTGAGCACAGGGCTTTCATGTCCCCCTGTAATGTGTGTGCCCTTCCATGTGCTCCCTCCCTTTTTACATCACAGT
>NW_009952000.1:210066-241933 GCF_000747805.2 Chaetura pelagica
GCAGCACACAAAGCTTTCTGCTCTCATCTGCTCTTTGTTGCATTTCTGGTATGAGTGTTGTACAGAAATGGTACCTTTTTGTCCAGGTGTGATAATTCTGCTTGTAATTTCAGTTCCAACATCACTTCTCTGAAATCCAGGAAAAAAGCTTTAAATACACTTCAGGTTTCTGGGGTCATCTTTGAGAGGATCCTTTGAGTAACAGTTTAAAAGCTATTGAGCAGATCATTTGATAACTGATTTATTTAGGCATTCTATCAAAGATAAAAGGTAACATACTAGTTAGATTGTGTCTCTTTCTCTAGAACTGGTCTTTGTCATCCAGTTTTCAGTCACCTGGAGTGGCTTTGGACTGGTGATCCTGTCCTGCCTTTTCTATATGAAATGACTTGTCCATTGTTTTACAAATGCTGAAATGGACAGGTGTATTCCCCACCAAATCCATGCTCCAAAAGCCATAACAAAAAGGGTATTTTGACAGAGAGCTCATCTCTGCAGTGCTGCTCCACTCAGGTTATCTTCCTAAAATGTTTTCAGCTATTCCTTCTGTAGTGACCTTCAGGAAAACCAGTGTATAAGAGTTAGAAGTTGTGATTTCTGCTCTATGTACTATCACTGTCTGAACTTCAGTGGGTCCCTGGATATTCTTCTTCCTCATCTGGAAACTGGGAATCTCTTTACTGCCTGTGGCCAGTAAAGTACTAATATTTGCACAGTGCTAAGTACTGAATGAACACCAAGGATTATTTTCCCTCTGCTTAGCAGAGGAGCCTCTCACTTAACCTGAGCTCTCACAAAAGATGCAGGTATTTTATTTCCTCCCTTATCTCTTCATAGTTTCCTAGATTATGTCACTATTATCCTGAAGCAGTTTTGAAGCTGTCAAATACTGCTTAGCAGTCATCTCTCCCCTATGCTTGGAAAGACATAATTTTAGTTGAAGACCTGCTTTTCTCAGCAGGATGGACTTACTGGAAGAATGGGATTCACCTCTGCTCAGACCTCTTCACAGTTGTATCTACTTAAATTAAGTCACTCTGTGGTCTGTTCTTCAAAGGACACAATTGCTCCTTTTTTTTTTGCCAGCTCTTTTGGAAAATGGAGCTTTTAAACTCCACAGAGAGAGATGTTATTTCTTCTCTAAGGTCATTCATACTTACCTTGAAAAACTCAACTTTGTTTACTTTATGGCTGCAGCAAGAGACTGTTTTAGTCTAGTCCACAAAAAAGCCCCTTTCTGGTATGGAATGATATCAGATTCAGAACATTTTTACCTCTGGAATCCTGCAGCCTTCAGCTGCTGTAGGGGAAGCACACTTGCTTTAAATGATGTGTTTTCTGCCTGTCTGAATTTTTCCACAACTTCAGAGTCAGAAGAGCACTGCAAAAAGAGCTTTTTTGACCTGCTGTGAATAGAAAGCTTTGTGATTTAATTTTTGCCTGGCATTTCTACACCCCAGGAATAAAACACATACTGCACTAAAATTAGCTTGTAATGCTTGAGTCTCCTCCCCTGTTTTCTTCACCAATGATGGAAAGTTCCAGCTGCAATGGGAAAGTCTCACAGGTTTCTCTCCTCCTCCCACCTTGCTTTTCCCTTTACAGAGAAGCTGATGTGTAACTTAGGGTATGGGTGAAGAGAAAAGTTGATCCTTCTGGGTTCAGCTGAGTGTTCCTGCTAATGAATGTCTTGCAGGTGTGAAGTTAACATCCATACTTGGAGAGCTACCATATGGTTAGAGTTTAGCAATTATAAATTACTCTGCATATGGATCAGCTTTCTTTTCTATTAATCATTCACCTGGGGTTGAATTTTTTTTTCTTCCTTCTTTGTTGGTTACCTGATTAAGGGCTCTTCACTCCGTTGTGCTCCAAATTAATTAGCAGCTGAATTTCTGGGCTCTGAGGCTGGGAACCTGAATTTCAGCTTTTCTAGAGCTTTGGGCTGATGCTGTGATTGCATTTTAGAGTTTGTGACATGATGGTAGATGCAAAGGGCCTGGAGCAGGGAGGCCATATGGAAGATTCTACTTTCAAAATAATCCCTACGTGCTAAAAATGGTGTAAAAAATGCAGGTTTCTGAATCAGAGCTTTTTTAAACTCAACATTCAAGCAGCTGTTTGATAGATCCTGTAGAATAAATGGCTCTGGGTCTGCTTGGGATGGAGTTAACTTTCTTGATAGCAGCCCAGGGGGCTGTGTTTGGGATTGGTGGCTGCCCCCAGTGCTTTGGCTCTGGCTGAACAGGGTTTGCACCATGTCCAGAGTTAATCTGTTTCCTGCTTTTCCCCCTGCCTGGTGACTATGCTGGGGCAGGAGACTGGGAGGGGACACAGCTGACCCTGAGTGGCCAAGGGGTTATATTCTGTACCATAAAACATTACACTGAGCAATAAAAACTGGGGCAGAGTTAGAAGGAAGAGGATTGGCTTCCAAGGTGGCAGTTGTTTGGAGACTGACTGGGCATTGGTCTGCCTGGGGGAGATGGTGAGTGGATTTCCTTTGCTGATTTCTTTATCTTTTTATTCTTTCCTCTTCCCTTCACCTATTAAACTTTGTCTCAACTGACAAGTTTTGTGACTGTTCTTCCTGTTCATCCCCTGTCCCACTGGAGAGGCAGGGAGTGAGTGAGTAGCTGTGTGGGCACTTGGCTCCTAATACAGTTCCTAACCAAAATACATGCTCCTGACTTCTGAGTCTGCATTTGTGTATTGTGGCCACTGTCACCTCTTTGTCTTAGTGGCACTGACTCTTTAAAAGGAACAACATTGCTATTGACTTGTTAGTGTTTGTCTGATCATATTAATATGCACTTTTTTTAGTTAGACTTCCCCATGGGCCTTGCACCCTGTGAGTTGTGGTGCTGAGAAGTCACAGACTGCCTATTGATTATGCATCTATTATAGTGTGTTCTTAGAAACTGGCAGTGCTGGGTCATGTTTCAGAGCTGGAAGGTGATGCTTTGCAGACTTGCAGCAGTTTGCATGTCCAGAATGAAAAGAAATTATGGGATGGAGGCAAAGGATGAAAGGAATTTTCATCTCTGTTTTGACATACAAACAAAATAGATGTAAAATACAATGAAAATAATTTTCACTGCAGCTCATGAGATCCTTACATTGGGATCAGTGGGAAAAGCTCTGCAAGAAACCCAGGCAATTAGTGGCTGCTGTGAATGGATCTTAAATGTTGTGCTATGCAAGGCTCATCTGTTCCCTTTCAGATATCTGGTTTTGACCTGTAGCCATTGTTAGCTACTTTGTGGTTTTTTTCTCCAAAGAAGATTCTTTTGTTTTGCATTCAGCATTTTAAGGCAGTGATAATTGTGTGTGTTGAAAGCTGTTCTTTTGTGTCAAATCACACTTCTGTACTTCTAGGTCTCACAGAAAAAGAAGTCAACCCAGAAGACATAAAACAGAGGATCAGAAGTCTCTTGGAGATGTCATGGCTATTGAAACTGCCTTGGAAGATGTGAAAGTGAAGGAGGAGCTGAAAAGAGGGGCAGATTTAGAGGAAGAGGAGAGAACCAAAGTGATTGAGGGAGAAGGTGAGGGCCCTGCTCCCTGGTGGCAGATCAGTGGAGAGCTGGGGCAAGACAGCTCTCTAAAACACTTTTGTAAATAACTTTCTGCTGTTGTTTATTTCTGTTGAAGTACCAGTGCTTTCCCAATGCTAAATCTGTGCTCACTGAAAGACACCATCATTTACAGCAGTAATTGATTTTTCCCTCTCTTTAAGGATTCAGTCCAAATAGCTTTCTTGGCAGGGCTTGAAATTTCTGCCAAAACTATTACAGGTCTGTAAAAATATGTATTAGGGGAGGAATATTTTAAAATATTCCATAGAGAAACAAATAAATATATTTGGTGTCTTACTCTGAGAAGGAAAGATTAGTGCACTCCCTGGTGCAATTAATCTTCTCCCTTTTTCCTTCATTCCTTCCTCTCAGTTACTTGCAGAGACTGTGAATAAAAGCAGCCTTAGGTTGTGTGGGATCCACAGTCCAAGTTGAAGGTTTGGTTTTCTTCAAGCCTGGCTCTTGGAGAGAAGCTTCTTTACTTTCTCTGCATGGCTGAAGTTCACACCAGGCCATAACAACAATCCCAGTCCTTTGTTTTCTTCTGCATGAAAGCACAGGTTCCAAACTGCTTAGAGGGCAGAGGAATGGGAGCTGATAAAATGACAGAGCTGTTTGCACACATCTGTGCCTAAATTTGTGTGCACCCTTTGATAAGTCACTTTACTTTTCTCTGCTCACTGGCACTTCTGGACATCATGTTTTAAATATTATGGTCCTGTAAGAAACAATGTCTTCTAAAATTCTTTGAAGCTGTTTCTTTGAATACACCAAGACTTAAGGCAAAACATACCTGAAGGCCTGTTGCAAACCCAGAAAATATCTTGTTTTTTGTGGTTTTTTTCATGCCATCTTCCTAATACATATTTTTAGTCCAAAGGCCTGACCACAGCCATCTGGCTGGGCATGATTTTGTGACATGTTCTTTTCCTTGGCTGTGTGTGAAATGTTGCAGTTCTTGCTGGAAGGAAGCTGCTTTATTGGTTTTTTTCCCCCTCTAATGTGAGTGATTCAGTAGTTGATGTGTCTGGGATGTGCTCTCTCTTTGAGGCACTCTGGAGGATTTCATAAACACCAGTGGATTAAATTTCAGATATTGTGTATATGCACTGTTTGTTTAGCATTTGGAGCAAACTGATGCTGCAAACTGTTGAGAGAACCTTGATCATGATTTTAAAAGATATCTGTGGAAGCTCTGGGAAAAGAATGGAGGTCTTTGTTCAGTGCCAGAGTCTCTCAGCTCCACTGTGGGTTTTCTCTTTTCATGGGAGATAAGGAGTTTGAATATCATTGTTGTACAGAGCAGGAGTAGCACAGTGCAGATAGTTCATTCCTATTGCCCTAACCCTGGGAGGGTCAGCAGTGTGTTAAGTTGTGTGCTCTTAGCTCTTGTACAACTTTGGGTAGTAATAAATAGCCCAAAAATGCTGGTATCCCTTCAGAGGCAAGTGGTAAGTGACAAAGATGGACCCGAGACCCTTAGAATGGCAGAGGAACAATAAAGACTCTGTTCTAGCTGAATAGGTGCCAAATCATACACTCAGACCACATGTTAAGAGCTCTGTAACTTAGCACAGGAGGGAAAAAACTGTTTTTCAGCACCATTGCAGGAAGTGTCACCAGGACCAGACAATTTGCTTTGCAATTCCTGACAGGTCTAGTGTTCCCTGTGGCTGTTAGCAAAGGTACAAGTTTCTTAATGCAGTACAGCAATTAAATTCCACTGGATAATCTACTTTTCTACATCTTACTGCCTGCATTACCTCTCTAAAGTGTCTAAGGCTTTCATCTTGAAAAGGAAAATAGCGTCTGTTTGGGTGGCTCTGCTCATGGCAGTTTAACTCCCCCCCTCCACCTTTACTTCCTTTTTCTCTTCTTCTGATTTTCCTTTGGCTTCATTTCTGACTTACACCACAAAAGATGACCTTGAGAAGGAGGAAGAATCAAAGTAATAATTGATAGTTTCAAAGTAGGTCTTACAATTTGTGTTGGTTATTTGGACTAGTTGAGTATTAATAACTTGTAGTCAAGATTTGTGACCCATATACCTTAAGGTGTTTTCTTTTGGCTTTTATGACTCAGCCTTGTATTAATAATTTATTATGTTGCTATTAATGCATTTAGAATTCTTAGCAGGTCGTCTTGGGACTAGAAATGAAAAGGGAGAACCTGTAAGCTCTGCATTTCTCTGGGTGTGCTGAGCAGCAGAAATAAATCCCAGTGAGTCAGCAGGGTTACCTGTGGGGCTGTGCCTGTTCAGAGTCCTGCTGTCCTGGGCTACAAACCATGTATCTTACAGGAGGATTCTTTTTGTTTTGTTTTCAGTAATGTGAGAAGCAGCAGGGCAACACCAAACTGCAAACCAGTCTGTCATTTTTCACCACATTTCATGATGCTCTGGAGTGCAGCTGTAAACTAGTACATCATGACATGAAGTGGTGCTGTGACCAAGCTGCCTGTAAAACCAGAACTGAAAACTTCTCTGCTGTCATCTCTCTGTAAGGGCAGATTGGTGCAGAATTGATTTCTAGATGACCCTTTGCTGCAGGAGGATTTTACTTCAGGCAAGATCTCACGAACTGGCCAACTGCCAAGCAGTGACTGGTCTCTCACTGGTTTTTCTCCAGTGTTGCTTAATCTGGTGGTGTAAAGTCATTAAGAGATGAGACTGTGCAAGGATTATCATCAAACAATGTCATGGCCCAGGGGTTTGTCCTGGAGGCTTTGTGGACTTTCTGGCATCATGTAGAGAAAATAGAGCCTTGTCAGAATCTGCTGGCAGTCCCTGTGGCCATCTCTGTGTTTGTAGCATGTGCTGCTTGAAGTTCTGGTAATGACTGAGCAGACACAACTCTTAGGAGGAAGCACAAAGTGTTTTTTTACCACTTTGGCTTCCTGCTGTTCTCTCAGTTGTGTTCCCATCTTCTGTTAGCATAGGAGATAAATCCTGGGTGGGTTGGGGTTGCTCTGGGGTAATATTCTCTGTTTAAGTGAAAATGTGAACTCAGTGTTTAGGAGGAACTTTGGGATGATGGAGTGGTCTTTGTGATTGCTTCATCTTCTGCACCGTCTCCTGTGTGGATTAAAGAAAAACCTTTGAGTGCAACTATGAGACAAACACAGACACTTGAAGGATGCACTGCTTGATTAGAGGCTTTCTCCTGTGTTTAGCTTCATCTTATCTCTGTGCTTGTGCTTCTGCTAGATTAATAAGCCTAATTTACAGTTGCTTTTTGACCTGCTGACAGTACAGATAATGTAACTGAAGGAGTGGCTAAATGATTGATGCCAAAGCCCATCTCTAATTGTCTTTGCCTGCTACCAGGGGATATTGATGTAGCAGATGAAGTTCAGAAGCTTTTTACAATCTTGCTGCCCAAAGTTAAGGTGTAAGGTCCTATGTAAGTGATTTCATTTCCCCATGTAAGTGATTTGATTTCCCCACCAACACCTCTTCCTCTCAGAGCTAATATATATAGCTGCAACTTCAGTGAGCTCTGTGTAGTATTTCAAATTATCTCTAAACCAGCAAGTCTTCTCACCATGAAAAATCATCACCCCACTGCTGCTTCCCACATGTACCAGCTCTGCTACCTGTGCCTTTCCCCTTCACAGGACACCTGATGGGTTCCTCTGCTAACCTACCCTGCTGACGTGGGCATCAAGTTCCCTTTCCTTTCTGAAAGTATTCATGACAGCCAGATAGGGACTTGGAATTTTACCTCACATTTTCCTGGCCTCTGATTTTATAGATCCACTTGCCAATGAGTTTGTTCATCTTGATGCAAAAACTTTTAAGCAGAGTTCTACGTGCCAGCTGCTGTCACATTCCCCATTCACAAGTCCATAAAGCTGGTGAATGGCATTTGTTTTGTTGTTGGGCAGAGAATTCTGCAAGTGTATAGAGAGTAAATATGATCTGGTTTTGTGCAACTGGGGAAAAAATCTAATTTGCCTTTCATTCAGTATGTTTGTTTCTCTAAGGAAATTCAATATTCCTTTCTCTGTGATAGAACAAACCAGTTTATGTGAGGGGCTACCCACACAAGTACAACACTAACTATTTGGGCTGGCCTTGTTCCCATGTTTATAAATTAGTGTAAATAAAGTCATCAAACCAAATTTCTGGGAAGTGTCTTAAAATCATAGAATGGTGAAGGTTAGAAGGGACTTTAAAGATCATCAAGATCCAACCTCCCTGCTCTGAGCAGGGACACCTCACTGCAGGTTGAGGTATCTCCCAGGAGATTTCAGCAGAGAGTATTCAATGGGGATTATTCACCTTCTCTTTTCAAACCCTTTCTCCTTCAGATCCCTGGGTATTGTGTGATGGTTGGTCTGATTTTCTGCTTGCTGAGTTTGGCTGGTTGGCTTTGGTGTAGTCCTTGGTGGAGGAGTGTGAGAAGGTTGGGCTTGGTGGAACCTCATTGTTAGGGTGAATGGTCTGTCTGCTGTTGCCATCAGCCTTCCTCCCCATCCTAGTAGTGGGAAAATGACCTTTTGC
The DNA here is from genome assembly GCF_000747805.2 of Chaetura pelagica. NCBI lineage: Eukaryota > Metazoa > Chordata > Aves > Apodiformes > Apodidae > Chaetura > Chaetura pelagica. The sequence continues at coordinate 218,149 of NW_009952000.1, forward strand.
AGCAGGTTGATCTAGTCACAGCATCTGCAGGTGAAAAACAATCTCTTGTGAAACAAATAGAGCCCTGGCATCAGTCTGTGGAGCATCTATTATTTACTTCCCTTTGAGTGAACTGATACCTTCAGTCATGAAGTGGGGGGGATAGCTGGACAAAGGGAACATGCATTTCCTAGATGGAATAAGGCAGGATGTGAAGGCATCTCCTTTCCTAACCTAGAGACACTTGCTTAATGGCCACTAGGAATTTTAATCACTGCTGTAAACTCAAGATTGTGTGGCTCCTTTGAACAGAGTGCTGTTGGGAAGATGGATGGGGAGGACTTTTATGGGTCATTACTGCCTCTGGTAAAAATATTGAGATGTCTGGCTGCTCAAGAAGTGTTTTTGTTGTCACAGCCATGTAAGAGACCTGCAACACTTTGCAGATAAGATGAATGACAGTAAGCTCAGAGAAACAAGGACAAATGGAGTGAGTGTTAGGAAAGGATATCTCAGTAACCAGTGCTGGCATTGTGTCTGTAACAGACTTAGTTCAATACTGTACTTGATTTATGCTTTAAAGGCATCTTTTTTAAAAGCCCTTACAGTAGAAATCTTTTGGCAATAATGAATCAGGGATCTTTATTCAATTCTTCATTTCCTTGGGCTGGTGAATGCATTGATGCACAATAATACTCAGATAAGAGCTGTGCTTGCAAAGAGAGGGAGCAGAGAGAATGGGGGTGGCCCAGAGGTTGGGCCAAACTAGTGCCACACAGCAGTGGTCTCCAGACTTTTTTGATTGCACCCCCTTATCAGCACAAGAATGTTGAGCACACCTCCCAATATGTGTATACTTACTTATAAAAATCCATGCATGTATTACTGTACTAATACATTATGTCCATTTTTTAAAAAGCACAAACGTTTTTAAAAGGAGGAGATAAGATAAAATACCACTTAAAAGATCTGTTTATCAATGGTACAAACATATTTTCTTCTTGCAGCCCAGGGGATGGTCTTGCACACCCCACTTTGGAGGCTGGTGATCCAGAAAACTTGGAGCACAGAGTCAGGGCTAATGTCAGATATGACATCTTTTTGGCACATTCTCCAGTTTCTTAGGGTTTTAGATATTTTCCCTCCGGGCAACATTCATTTTGGCAGCCTTTCTGCTCCACTCAGGAATTAAATACTCCATAGAAATGACACGAGTCTTTTTCTTTCTAAAATGGACTTTTTAAGGCAGTGCTGAGGTGCAGCTGAAGGTGTCTGCAGCTTTCAGTCTGCCTCTTGGAGGGGAGAGGTGGTGCTAGAGTGTCCTGTGTTAGCCCAGCTATTTGATAGAAGGAGAAAAAAATATTGAAAGCCCAGAAGTCTTGGCATGTGAGCCTAAATGTTGCCTATTTCTTGAAGCAGGTGACTGCAAAGTGAAGGCCCGTCCTCCAAAAGTAAAAGGGGAGAGGAAGAAGAAGCACCTTTTCCATCAACACCAGCACCACCTGCAAGGACCTCAAGCTTCTCTGCAGCAGCAGCAGCCGCCGCTGCCCAACCCACCGGTCCCACCGCAGCAGCTGGCAGAGGAGGAGGTGCCACCAGCACGGCCACCAGCACCTGCCACAGTGCACACAGCAGAAAAGAGCCTGCCCCCAGCTCCCCTGAACATCATCCAGCCCTTGGAGGCACCAGTGGAGGAGGATGACTTCAAACCTCGGCCCATCATTCCCATGCTCTACGTGGTGCCACGGACCAAGAAGGTGGTGTTTGACAAGGAGCGCATGTCCTGCCAACAGGCTTTTGAGCAGTTTGCCACCCAGAGGAGTCCAGGCTGGAGGGAGCAAACTGTCCCTGTGGACATCCCTGGGAAGGAGGAGAAGGCAGAAGTAGAAACTCCAGGGATCGCCCCAGCGGTCAGTGATGTACAGGTACGTGTGGAGGAGGTGACTGTGAGACTTGCTAGTTTTAAGGGTCAAGTTGGGGACCAAACGTGGAATGAGAGGAGGCCTGGATTGTGCCTGAGCCTTCAGTGGGGCCATGCCATGTTGGTGACCACAGGGTGCTGTCATGGGACAAATTCTCACAGCTCAGTCCCTCATTGCACTGGGGCTGGAGGATTAATTGAACCCATTACTGTCTTTGAGAGATAAAAGAGAGAATCTCTTTTCCTGCTGCTAATACCTAGTCTAGTGGGAGGTGTCCCACTAGGGGGGAGCAGGGGGTTGGAACTAGATGATCTGTAAAGTCCTTTGCAACCTAAACCATTCTGTGATAATACTGGTCTCAAACAGTATCAGGAAGACCCAGCACAAGCAAGTGGCTGCTGCAGGGCAACTATTCTCAGAGTGGTAAAACCAAACAATCCCTAGGGGAACTGTGATGGCACCAACATTTTAATAATTCCTCTCCCTTGTTTCTGACTTCTGCAGCTGATGAGCTTTCTGCTTCTCCAGCATGTGCTTTGTGCTTCTAAGTGTTGGCCTAGGTAGTGCTGCCTGGGGATCTTTTGCATCATGAGATGACAGCATTGGAAAAGCTGGCAGAAAACATGGGCATGATGGTTCAGGGCATGTAACCTGTCACAGGCATCTTCTTCCTTGGGAAGTGGTTGGTTTCCTGAAGGAGGAAGATGTGTTTGGTGCCCATCACAGAGAGGCCTGTGAGCCCCTGTGAGGAGGGTGCAGGCAGTACTTACAATGTGGCCTGGTACACAGGGCAGTGGGTACCAATATAAATATACTTGTTCTGGTCCTCTCTGCCCTGCACATGATTCTCTTGCTAGAGTTCCTGGCTCTTTATGTGATTGACCAGACTTTTCATAAGCTAATGGAATGGACAGACTTAAAGGCTGTTCTGACTTTAAGATAACACTAGTTTACCCAACATCCAAGAGATAGCGTTGCCTTTATCTGCTGCAGTAATGGGCTTAGGGGGCTTATTGATTACAGCCAAAAGGCAGTGGAAAGTTTGCTATGGAAATTCAGGAACTCTTTATGACAAGGATTCTGCCTCTCTTGTACTTGTAATCCCCCTTGCTTGCCAAGATATTTTGGGGTTCCCTTCCAGCTGCCTCTGGTTTTTTCCAGGCTCTTTCTGGTTTGTTCCGGGCTCTTTCTGGTTTGTTCCCGACTCTTTGGTTTGTTCCAGACTCTTTCTGGTTTGTTCCAGACTGCTTCTGCTTTTTCAAAAATGAAGATGGAGATAAAGAAGAGTCGTCGACATCCCCTGGGCAAACCACCAACGCGCTCCCCGTTGTCGGTGGTGAAACAGGAGACCTCGAGTGATGAGGGTGAGTTGCAGCAGCATTAAGGATGCTTGTGTGTCTTGTCTGAGCTGAAAAAAATTGCTGAAGCTGTTAACAGAACTGGATGATCTGAAACTTTTTGTGTTACACTTAGCTGATAGAAGATGCAGCATGTTCTCATTTTCATAACCCAGCTGGAAATGAAATTCAGCCGTGGGAGGTGTCCCTTCTCACCTCCCACCCTTTTTTTCTCTCAAGAAAAATATTTTGCTGGCTGCAGAATGAGGCAGCATTTTGGGCAAAGGGAAAAAAGAGTTCACAGAAAACAACCTCTTAAAGTAAAAGCTCCTTCTTAGATACTGCATTAAAATGAGATCTGTTCACCTCGGAGGGCAGTAGAGGTTGGGTCTGCTGTTGTGTGTATGGGGAAAGTTAATTCTGAGTTTCTGGATGGGTTTTTCATTTATGTCAATGTTGGGGTCCAGCTTTTCTTGGCAGATCCAGAAATGAGAATTAGAAAGTCTCTCAGTGTTTAAATGCACATCACTGGTTTTTCTTTTCCCATGTTCTAGTCACTGTGAATGCCACAGCAGTCTGAACCCAGAGAAAACAAACTTCTCTTACCTCTCACTTCTCTTCTGTGCCTGTAATTTACTGCTTCTGGGTCTTGCCCAGGTGATAAAGTACTCAGAATATATAGAAAAGCCCACAGTAAGAAGCTTTTGCATGCTGGGACATGTACACAAAGGTGTAGCTGGCAGCCCCTGCTTTCAAGGTACTTGAAACTTCAAATTCAAAAGGAGAACATCCTTGGTGTTTGCTTTCCTTCCAAGGATTTTAGAGAACCTTTGAGAAGGAAGTGGATACTCTGCACATACATAGCTCCAGTTCCTTACCAAGGATGATGCATCTGATGTCTTGCACATCTGTAAAGCAGAGTGAAGCACTGAAAGGCAGTTGAGACTAGTAAGCTTGTTTTGGTGTGGGACCTTGCAGCAAACTTTGTGTGAAGGGTCCTCATTAGGCAGCATCTTTTCACAGGTTTGACTTTGGGATGGTGTGCAGGGGCTTTGCTGCCTGACTCAGGAGCAACTTTCTGTGAAAGCTGGCATTTCTTGGGGGCTGATGTACAGCACTGGTGGGTAAAATCTGATCAAACAGATTATTTTCTTCCCTGCCAGGGAATAGAAGCAGCTCTGTGCACTCCTTGCTTTTTCAGGGCTAACGTGTAAGGATGATGTGGAGGCTGCAGTGAGGAAGAGTGAGCATGTAAATTAAGGGAATGCAAATGTCACACTGAGCTTCAGTTGACACAAATTGGTAGTCTTTTCTACTTGTGTATAACTTGCTTAAAATACAGGAGCCATCCTGAGTGCTGTGTGTCACCCAGGATCCATCCTGGGATGAGTGCAGGTGATGATAACATAGCTGCAGTTACAACAGTCATTTCCTTTCTTCTGTCACTCTGGATTATAATCCTGGTTTCATTGATTTCACTGGCACCATGGATCCCTGCCTGTCTCTTTATGTGCCTTGACTAAAATTTGGACAAACACATGGTTTGTTTTTTGGGTCATGTCTTAAAATGTCATTAAAGGTGCTTGATCTCTTCAAAAGGTGAGGATTGAGCTCTGCTTTGAAAGTGAGACATCTTGGAAGTATCAGCTGGTCTTTCAATTTTATCTGTGCCTTCCATGATATGTGGAGTAGATGCAGCTGAAGTTAAGAGTGTAGAACATATCCCTGTAAATCAGTTTTGATATGTGGGCCAGCTCTGCTCTGACACACCCTGTACTGGCCAGTCAGCTCCTGGCACAAGCAGGACCTTCCTCTGGGAAGGAAAGCTGGAGCCTGATAGCAAGGCTGGCTCTGTTTGTCCCCCTTGCCAGCAGAATCCTGTGCTGTGTTGTGGAAAAGGCAGTAGTACTACCAATTACTGTTTGCCTTTGGGTACCAAGATAAAAAAATATAGTAAGAAAAGACACTTTCTAGGAAGTGACCTTCATGTGAAGTGTGACAGATACACAGTGTTCATCATCTCAAAAAAAGGATGAATTAAACACAATAAAATTTCCTCCATTTGGCAAATATCAGATTAGTTGAGAGGAACATGTAAAATGTGAGATGTAAATTTAGCCATTAGTCTTTTGCTACAACTTCCTTTTATCCTTTCTGTTCACCTAAGAGTCTGAAACTCTAAAAGGGAGGTAGGAATGGGGAGGAGACTCAGACATTAATGACGAATTTCCAGTAATTAACAGTGAAGCAGTGAACAATTTGGCTTAATGTGCTGAGCTCTGGGGATAATGTTCTACTAAGATGCTTTTGAGTTCTCCTTGCCAAAGCTGTTCTTTTGGAAACTTTGCAGATTGACAATGCAAGGAGTGATTTATACTTAGTCTTGTGTGGAAAATTTATTTAACGCTTACAGTGATTCAAAATTCCTTGATAAGGAACGGTGAGAAACTTGGAGTCCCAAACTGACACAAATGGATTCTGCTGTGGTTTAATCATAAAATACCAAGGGCCTTTTTAAGGTTTTGGGAAAACAAAGAATTAGCAAACTAATTAGCACAAGCAGTACCTATCAGAGCTGTGGCAGAAGAAGAGGTGGTGCTGAATGCAAATGGGAGGCTTAGTGGTGTCTGCTTGGTGGAAGCAGCTGCAGGAAAGTAAAATGAGGACTTGAGCTCAAGATACCTCATGGCCAAGATTGGTGTTGGCAGCAGGAGCTACTGGATGCACTTTGGGAATGTTGACACAGGCTTGCTGCTGACTGGTGGGACTGGGAGCTGGCCTGACCAAACCAGCACCAGCCTCTTCCAGAGAATTCATCTGGAGGAGGGGAAGGGGGATTTCTTTGCACGTACATCATGCAGTTTGGACTTGGCTTCATTAAAAGGATGTTGTAGGTTCCCACAGCCAGAAAGTGGAGATACAAAGGCAACAAATCAAGGTTCCCTTCCTTCTTCCTCAAGGCCAGTTCCATTAGGTCATCGATGTCTCTCTTGGAGGGGGGAGATTGAGGTGAGACATGAGGAGGAAATTCTTTACTGTGAGGGTGGTGAGAGCCTGGCCCAGGTTGCCCAGGGAAGCTGTGGCTGCCCCATCCCTGGGGGTGTTGAAGGGCAGGTTGGATGGGGCTTGGAGCAACCTGGGCTGGTGGGAGGTGTCCCTGCCCATGCAGGGGGTTGGGATTGGATGATCTTGAAGGTCCTTCCAACCCAAACCATTCTGTGATTCAAGGAAATATTTGAGGCACACACAAATGAGGAATCATGGGTGAGCTGAATGTTCTTACTCATTGAACTTCTTCTGTTGTCAAAACATCAGCTGTTTAACCCCACCTTGCTGCCTTTTGCCTCTACCTTCTGTAGCCTGTTTTGCTTCTACTGACTGTCCATTGTTTGGGGATTTATTTATTTTTTTCTTTCTTCCTAGAAACATTTCCATTTTCTGGAGAGGAAGATATGAGTGACCCAGAGGCTATGAAATCTTTACTTTCCCTCCAGTGGAAGAATAAAGCACATAATTTCCCAGCTGAAAGAAAATTCAATGCAGCTGCTGCCCTGAGTGAGCCATACTGTGCTGTCTGTACCCTCTTCTACCCCTATAACCAGGTAACTGTGTTCCTGTAGGATCTGCTCTAGGGGATCCTGCTCTAGCAGGGGGTTGGACTAGATGATCTCCAGAGGTCCCTTCCAACCCCACCACTCTGGGATTCTGTCATTAAGTAAGAAAACTCATATACTTTGCCCACCAAAGAATTGTCTTTGGATTTGGTAGAGGCAGTGGATGGAGCCTTTTTTGTTCTCTTTCGCAGCTTTTCTGGCTTTCCCAGCTTTCATATTTTAAATCACACACAAAGAGCTTTGCACTGCAAACCCTGTTTCATGCAGGAAAACTGTGCCACGTGTGGCACATGAACCCTCTTGTTTAGATACAGACCCAGAGTTCTGAACATATACAAACAAGCAGCAAAAGGAAAACTTCCTGAGTAAGCACATCCATCATATATTTTTTTTTTGGGAAACTACCAATATGCTTTGGGATATGTTATGAGCAGGAAGGCAGAATTTATCAGATGAATTAGTTATTTGCCCAGTTGTGTATTGATTTGTTCTTGCATGCTTTATAGAGCCAAATCTGGCTTTGTGTGTCCTCCAGGAATACGTGCCTTAGATGCATATGTATCTGTTGGAAGCTTTTTCTGGGCAAAGCAGAACCAACCTCCCACTTCAATAAAGTCTCTTGATTTATTATACAGACTGAAAGTAAAAGATCTGTTCTGATTGCTGGGTGTTGCTGTGTAATGGCTGGAAGGAAAACTGGGTACAGCTGAGGCTGCTTTAATCCATTGCTTTTAACTCTGGTTTGCTACCAGTAACCTTGAAATGTCCTTCTGAGGAAATTCTTGCAGAAAGAGCAGGGAAGGATGCCAAAATGATGGGAGAGGGGGAGGGAAGGTCTTAAGGTCTTGCTTTAATTAATATTTTCCTTTTTTTTTCCTTGATGTTTTCAGCTGTGATTTAGGAATTTAGATTTTGACAGAAGAAAAACAGGGAAAGCTTCTCATTGTTTGTTTTTCTTTGTTGAACTTTCAGAATAAATGACTTTGAGCTTTCAGAATAAATGACAGATCTCAGGACAGGCCTAGGGAAGAGAGGGGGGAGCACAAGGCAGGGCTGGGGGCCTGCATGAAAAGGCAGGATCTAAAGTTCATAATTTGCCTGCATGGGGTCAGGTATTGGGTGACTTCTGTTTTTCAAGGGGAACACTCTGACTTTAAGGTTAAAACTGTGAGCAGGGAAGAAGTGATTCCATATATTGGCATTTTCTCTTTAAGTCCTTACAGATGGTTAAAGAAGCTGTCCCAGTCTCTGTGGGGGAGACCACCTCTTTCATCCACCTTTCCAAGTGTGGACAGAAGACCAAGCCTCTGATCCCAGAGATGTGCTTTACCTCAAGTGGAGAAAACACAGAGCCTCTTCCTTCAAATTCATACATTGGAGAGGATGGAACCAGTCCCTTGATATCCTGTGCCAAATGCTGCCTGCAAGTTCATGCTAGTGAGTGTTTCCTTCTTCACTAAAGCTTTTTGGGTCCTGAGAAACTCCCAGGTTTCTCTGCATGTTGCCTGTGTTTGAATTCCTTCTGGGCACACTTGTTATAGCTGTGACTCCCACTTCTTCCTTTTCTGGTACTAGTATGTGTATGTTTGGGTCTATCTGGGCAGTCACTGACCTTTAAAATGCACTCAAATATTTTTCTCTGTTTGCTTATTGGCTCATTCTCACAGAAAAGATTCTTTCCTTTGTCATCTTTAATTTTTTGGTAATAAAGCAAGAAATCACAAAGCTGCTGGCATTCTTTTCCCTTGTTCAAATGTTGGTGTGCTGGGTAAGGCCCTGGTGTTGTCACGTGCATCAGAGATTGGAGTAGCTTGAGATAGGTTTTATTGGTGTCTGTGTTACTGTTGGTAGGAATGGCACTTGATTGCAAAAAGAAACATATGTCTGTTTGTTTCCCTGCTAGTCACGTCTAAAAGAAGGTCTGATTAATCCTGGTGGGGTGTACCTTCACTGTAGATTGTACATCTAGTTAACATTTACACTGTATTAGGAGATGTGAGGAATTACTCTTCAGCTGTTTGATCGTGACAGATGGGAAATCTTATTTAACTTGCATCAGCTGGAATTACTTTTGTTGTTCCAATTTTACAGTCAGCAGGTCCCTGTGCAGCTCAGCAGGATTGTTCTGCATGGAGAACTGGAATGCAACTTTTATTTCCCTACTGCATCCATGATTGTGGTCATTTCTGGCTAATAAGGGCATGGGATGCAGAGTGAGTGTGGGGATAAATTCTGCTGTCTTCAGAAATCAAAATAGAGGTGCTGCACCTTCTACATCCACGTGTCCTCCATCGTCCAGTCTATCCAAATGGTTTCAGTGACTAAAGTCAGTTTAGGGACAGAGGGATGTGGGCAAGGTGATGTTAATCTGCAGTCTCAGGGTGTAGAGAAATTTACCTTTCTATTTTGGCTTTGTTCAACCCTTGAGGATAGGACAGAAGTGAAATCTGGTCTGAGCTGGTGTCCAACATCTTGTTTCCTTGTTGCTGTTTTTACTTCCAGACTGTGATATCCCTTTGACTTTGCTGCAGAGAGTCCTTTTGCTTTTATTACAGGATTGCAGTGCTGAGGTGTATTTTGGTTAATCTGGCAGCATGCTGCAAAACCAGTTGGCAGTCTGCTTGTTCTTGAGAAGTGCCCTCACCCAACTGTGCTGGGTTAGGACAGCAGCAAGGACACAGAGAGAACAAAGCTCCCGTGAAGGTTTCTGGGCTTGAAAGGTGGTGACAAAATTCCTAAAAAGAGCATATTTTTGTTGTTCTGGTTGGATCATAGTTACAGGACAGCCTGGTGTTCAGAAGTGGGACTGTTTCTCTTCTCACATCCCATAGTCCAGCTTGCTGTGGTCCTGGAGCAAGGAATCCCTCCTGCAGTGTCAGTACATCCAGCAGGATTTCAGGGGCTGTTTCTCCTTCAGCTCCATCACCAGCTCAGCCCATCACCCCTCTCACCCCCCCTTGCCCATTTTCTAGGACTGCCTTGGATCTACTTTCTTGCTTTGCCATATGATGAAAAGAGACTTCAGATGTGGAAGACAGCCCTGGATCTATATTATTGACTTTTTTTTGACATCATGTTTCTCTGCTTAAGTGGGTGATTTTTATAAATCAGGTTCTTGTGGCCATCTCAGTCCTTGCTGAAAAACTTCTTTTAAGTCCAATTCAGTCACTGGAGATGCTCCAGCTGCAATTTAATGTTCCATTTTGTTAGGATAAGTAAAGGCCATGGGATGAACTTTGTGTTAGCCAGGATGCTGGCCAGCAATTTGTGCTATGTTTAATTTTCTCCTCCAGGCTTTTTTTGCCAGCTGGTGAGAATCAAGTAGATCCAGTTTTTCAAAACTATTTGTATGTCTTGTCCCTGTTGTCTTCAGTATCAAATCTTGGTGCCTTTTACAGGATTTTAAGGGCTTTTTTGTTCATATTTCTCTCTTGATAATTAGTATTATACCACTTTATGATTTTGGTGCTGCAGAGAAGTATGTAGGAGGATTTGGTGCTTGCATGTCACAGTCACTGATGCTCTATAAAGTCTGATGTTTCTAACGCTTCATGTAACCAGAAATTACTGTTAGTTTAAATGCTGTTTAATAATGTGAAACACATTTATTTACTTTCCTTGTGTCAGTATACACTGTAGTATTATGTACAGTATTATTATTTATCAGTGGGCTTGTCCTTCCTCACAATACAAAGATGACTGCTTCAGTCATGCTAAAATTCAATGGTCTTTACTGGTTTGATGGGTGAGCACCTTCCAGCAGTAGTAGCATCACTTTGAAGTCTATTTCTTACCTGCAGGATCAAAGTACTACAATTATGGTCCTTGCAAAAGAGAAGGAAAATGTTGTGGGTGACCTCTGTGTTGGCTTTCTGTTAATTTTTAGACCTGCTGCTCCCAAATTCTTTCCCCTTCCTAAAGCTGATGTTCCTTATGACTTTTGACTGAGCCTGCTCAATGCAGTTGCACCTGATTTCAAAAACGCTTCTGAATTTAAAAGTCAACCAGTCAGTACCACAGATATGTCAGCAAAACTCTGAAGGATATGACTTCATTTCTTTCAGGCTGTTATGGGATACGTCCAGACCTGGTGAAGGAGGGTTGGTCCTGCTCACGGTGCTCGGCCAACGCGTGGGCTGCGGTAAGAGCCTCCTCTGGAGACAAAGGGAGACTTCCTCATAGCATCATAGAATGGTTTGGGATGGAAGGGACCTTAAAGAACATCTAGATCCAACCCCCTGCATGGGCAGGGACACCTCCCACCATCCCAGGTTGCTCCAAGCCCCATCCAACCTGCCCTTCAACACTGCCAGGGATGGGGCAGCCACAGCTTCCCTGGGCAACCTGGGCCAGGCTCTCACCACCCTCACACTCCACAATTCCCTCCTCATGTCCAACCTCAATCTCCCTCTGCCAGTTTTAATCCATCCCCCCTTGTCCTCTCCCTCCCTGCCCTTGTCCCAAGCCCCTCCCCAGCTTTCCTGGAGCCCCTTCAGGCACTGGAAGGTGCTCTAAGGTCTCCCTGGAGCCTTCTCTTTTTCAGGCTTAACAGACCCAACTCTCCCAGCCTGTCCTCATGGAGCACCTCATAGCAGATGCTCTAGCACCTCTGGGAATTCCTGAGATACTTCACCAGAGATGGGTGGTGGGAGGGCACAGTTTGCCTCTGCATCCCAGATGTGGTGATGTCATTTTTTGGGAGAGACAGGCAGTCTAGCAGAGTTTTTTGCCCCAGTTCTGAAGCAGTTTTGTTCCCACAGGAGTGTTGCCTATGCAATCTCAGGGGAGGAGCTCTTCAGATGACCACTGATGGGCGGTGAGTGATGGCTTTGAGTATTTTTGTCAATATTTGTTGAGAATTTGGTCTTGATGCTCAGTGTAACAGCTACTTCTGGCATTCTGGAGGTAACTGCTACTCACTAAATTGTCCGAATGAGCTTGAATGACTGTGTTGTCTTGCACCAGGCTTTTCAGGAGCAGGGATAATGTTGCTCTGAACACTGTTAAATCTGGCTCATTCTCAGAGAAGTCTTCTCAGAGAAGTCTTCTCAGAGAATCTTTAATATCACTTGAAGATCAGACACATAGGAAGGTTGATCCCTGTTGTTCCAGAGACATTTACCTTGTGTGACTGTGATTAACAGTCAGTTGATGATGTTGCCAAGGCTGCCAACCACCATAAATACACCTTGATACTGAGGGAGGCAGGGAAATGTTAACTGCCCTCTTGAGTATTTAATTCAAACAATGATAGGCTCTGCTTTCTCTCTGACTTTTCCAGGTGGGTCCATCTAATCTGTGCTATTGCTGTTCCTGAGGCCCGTTTTCTTAACGTAATAGAGCGTCATCCTGTGGATATCAGTGCTATTCCAGAGCAGAGATGGAAACTGGTAGGTGTCTTTTAACTGGAGAGAGTCAAGAGCCAAAAAAAAAAAAGGAAAAGGCTTTAACTAGACAAGGAAACATTGTGTGTGATCATGAAATAGCTGAGATGGGAGGTGATGGAACCCTGATTTCCAAAGGAAGCTGTGTTATCAGGATGTCTTTTGAGGTACTGTCTCAGTGCTTGGACACACAACCAATTGTGATGATCAGATATGTCTTTGCATTCCAGGAATGTGCTTTTCCCCTGGGCAGAGCCCCTTGGACACTGATCCACCAAGCAGTCAGGGCTAAACCACCTGAAAGCTCCATTTAGTTAAAGTTCTGCATGGCAGGAGTGTGAAGGGACGCTGTGACTGGAAAGAAGCTGACATGTTGCTGGCTCATCTTTCTTTACAATATTTTCCCCTTTCTATCCAAAAATCTCTTGTAGAAATTAATAAACATTTCTTTGTGGCTATGACTGCAAGGTGAGACTGCAAAGATTTTAATCCAAGTCCACCTACAACTTGTTATTTAGCTGCGTAGCCTCATCTGAGGGATTAGTAATGGATGGTTCATTAGCTCAGAGCAATTAATCTTAATGTTAGTGAATGCCCCATCACTGTAGTGTGTTATTGCAAAATAAATTGTGCTTTTGCTGCTTTTATTCATTCAGAAGTCAGCTGGGAATGTGGTAGAGGGGAAGGTGAGGCAGCAGTGATGCATTGGGTAGCATTGATGTGTGTGTTAACTGGGCAGGCGTTTAGAACCAGCAGCCCAGCCAGGGCCTGGCTGAGAGATTAGGAAGCATCTCTGTCTGCTTCCAGAGTTATTTCTCTGTTGTGCAAATGGGTTTTGTACACAAATGTGAATGTAAAAAGCATTCATTATTCAGGTGGAGTGATGGAGCAGTGTGATGGGAGAGTAATAAATATTAAGAGCAGTGGTTCTTTATGGATCATCTGACACTTCCAGCATGCACCCTCTTCATTACCAGCACTTGTAACAAACTAAAAATCATTTTACACGAGACTCACTTGTATTGCTTAATGGAGCCTCACAAGGAAACAAGACTTTATTCTTTAACTCTTCTGTGGCTGCCTTATAGTCCTGTAGAGCCAGGGTGGTATTCATGTGGCTAAAACACTGTTGCTTCATGCTCCTCTGAAGCATTGGCTGCTCCATCCCAGACCTGCTCCACATCTTTCTCTTTCATTCCTGAATTAAAGCTTCACAGCTTTGTTGGTTTCTGCAGTGTTGTGTTCCATTTGCATCGTGGTTTGTTCATGTCTCAGGAAAGGTGGAGAATTTTTACATGAACTACCTTGACTTACACAGTCCAAGGGTGTGATTTACAGGCACCAATTCCTTGTGTTGAAGGTAGCAAGAGCCTGTCTTGCCACTTAATTCTGGTTGGCTTTAAACTCTTCATTTGGAAGGTGTTAGCATGGCTGGTGCTGTGCACAGCTTCATCAGATTCAGGGGGACTTTTCTAGAGGTCTGATGCTGTTCTATTTCTGCCAGGATCTGTCATGACCCTGCCTGCAGGGAATGTTGGTAGTACAGGTAGATTTGGATTCAGGTTCAGGCCTTGAGCTGGTATTTCTGTCATCATGCCAGTGTGATCCCCTGTAAGGGGTCTGTGCAGCCAGGCCAGCTGGTAGGATGTGAGAAGCAGACTTCCAGCCTGGTTACTCTGTGCTCAAGAATGTCATCAGGTGAATATTGTTATATTTAGACTGATTATAAAAATCTTTCAGCTCTGTTGGTCTGTGTTTGTGAGCACCATCACAGGATGTGTGCACACACCAGCCATGGCTGCTGAAAAGTTGGTTGGTGGTGTTACCACCTAGAGTGTGGCATTATTAGCATCATTGGCCACAGGAAAGAAAGCAAATCAATCCTCCTGAGCCTAAAGGCTGTTTAAATAGGATAAGATTGTGTGGAGAAACATTCATGAGCCATCATGGAGTTGGATTTCTTTGTAGGATGTTGCAGGTAATTCATGGAACTCATGAGGAGTCAGGAATTGGGGGGGCTCTGGTTTTTGGAGTTGTGCAGCTGCATATTTAGGAAGATAAACTGAAGTTTTACTGAAGTCAACTGAAGGTTGACTAAAAGGTGGTGGTGTTGGACCTGATGACTTTGGCAGTGATGGAGCTGATGCAGTACTAGGTAAAATTGGAAAGATGTCCTTTGATGGAACAGGAGAGAAGGAATGACAGGAAGGTTGAGGACAATTGAAGTGAATGGATGAGGGGAAGAGGAGGCAGGAGGTATCTGGGCAAGAAGATTCAAGGTGCACCAGGGGAGGTTTACATTAGATATTAGAAGAAACTTCTTCCCTGAAAGGGCTCTCAAACCCTGGCCCAGGCTGCCCAGGCATGTGGTGGAATCACCATCCCTGGAGGTGTTTCAGAGCTGTGTAGATGTGGTCCTGAGGGACATGGTTTAATCACTGGACATGGTAGAGCTGGGTTAATGGTTGGTAGAGTTAAATTATGGTTGGACTCGATGATCTTAAAGGTCTTTTACAACCAGAAATGATTCTGTGATTTTTTTTATTATTTTTTTGGTATTGCTTTATATGTTTGCTACTGTGAGAGGGCTGAGGTGACAAGGAGCTGCAGTGATGTGTTTAAAGGCTCCTGTTCTCTGAGCACACACCAGGCCTCCCCTTTCAAGCACAGACCTTTCAGTCCATTTGTGGATGTTGTATCATTTTAAAGACTGCATTTTGCATGTTTCCTGATGAATGGCCTGTTACAGGCCTGTGAACCTAAATTATTTATGACCTGGAAATTTGGAATAATTAGCTGTCAGTCCTGGGTGAAGTAAATGAATTGCAGTGTTCATGGTGCAGGAGATAGCCCATTGCTTTATTCTCAGCTAGGGCTTGACTCTCCAGTGTGCAGTTATTCTGAAGATGCTTTAGACCTTCTCTCTTCCTGCTACCTCCCCTCCAACAGAAAATGTCTTGAAATCTGCATGTGCTGCTTTACCACAGCCCATCTCCCTGGTCCTGTCACTGGACACCACTGAAGAGAGTCTGGTCCCACCCTCAGGACACCCCCTGTAGATACTTGTTTTCACCCTTTCTACCATTTTCTGCATTTCAGTCTGACTGCAGCTCATGTTTTTTCTTTATCTTTTGATCATGTTTGCTCTGAATATATACAGGAAAGCTGGGGAGGGACTTTTGACATGGACTTGTAATGAGAGGACAAGGGGGAATGGATTAAAACTGGCAGAGGGAGGTTTAGGTGAAACATGAGGAGGGAATTGTGGAGTGTGAGGGTGGTGAGAGCCTGGCCCAGGTTGCCCAGGGAAGCTGTGGCTGCCCCATCCCTGGCAGTGTTGAAGGGCATGTTGGATGGGGCTTGGAGCAGCCTGGGCTGGTGGGAAGTGTCCCTGCCCATGCAGGGGGGTTGGATCTAGATGATCTTCAAGGTCTCTTCCATCCCAAACCATTCCATGATTCTAGGATATTATTCAGTTCCATTGCTGTAGCTCTTTTGCCTGTCACAAGGAGTTTGTCTTGTCACTGGGGTGTCATTAGGTGCACACTAATCATCCTGGCTTGGAAGAATCCTGTTTTGCATCCATGAAGGCAGATTCCCGATCCTGGAGGGTTAATACTCCCTGGAGAGGCAATATTGAGCACGCTGTATCTCAGCAGTTGTCCCTGCTGGCAGCAGAATTAGGTATTGGCAGTTTAATAATGAGATCTTGTTGCTATTGACTTGCTTTCAGTGCCCTGTTCCTGCTGTGCACTTTGCTGTGGTGCTTATCTGCCTTTTGAACATGGTTTACAGAGCGATAAAGGAAGAGCTTATTAAATACTAAAAACCACATTCTGGCAACACTAAGGCTCTGGCTTTGAATTTCCTGGCTTTTGTTAGCTTAAGTACAAAGGCCAAATTAATCTTTGATGTAAACACAGGGACCTGAGTTAATGCACAGGAAGGGAATCTGCCTTATTTCATAGACCTGTGGGGCAGACCCTGGTGAGGAGGGGTGATGTTGGACAAAATGCTTCTCCCTTTCTTTTGTCTGCTTTGCTTTCAAGGAAGAAAAGAGGAATACTTTTTGGAGAAGGAATGGGCTTTATCTTGTCAATGTGTTCCAGTTAGCACGGGGGGGCCCTGCCTCCCAGCTGTGCCAACACTAACACCACACTGAAATTTGGCACTTCTCATTTTGCATTTCCTGGTTAGTTTATAATAGGATGCCACCCATTGTATTTTGGAAGGTACTTTTGGTAAGGTGGCTCAGCTCTAGAAGCAGAGTTTGTCCTTCTGGGGGTGGTGTTGGTTTGGTGTGTGATCTCGGGCAGCTGACGTTGCATTCCTCATCCCATGGGATGTACTAATTCATACTGATCCTAAAATGTAGGTCATGTGTTGTGTCATGTTGCATGCTCTGAGCACTGCTGTCATGGGAGTGAGGTAAAGCAGAGGCCACGAGGGGTGGGAGAGGGGAGGAAAGGCTCTGGTTATTGTCAGACAGCAGAGAGAAAAAAAGAATCTGTCGTTTGTGGGATCAGAGGGTGTTTGTAGGAGGTTTCTGTTGAGATGAGTGGGTGGGTTGGGAGGGAGGGAGTCAGACCTGGGGGCAGAGTGCTTGAGAGACAGTCATCTAAAATGGGCACCAAAACCCCCTGCCTTCTATATGTCCTCCTGTCCTCCTTATATGTGGACATTTCTTTGAATTAATAAATTACATAGCTGAGTAGTCAGATTCCTGGGCATATAATGTTGATCAGGCTTTCATTTCTATGAGCTGTTCCTTCTAAGAAGTAAAAATGCATCTTTGTCTCACGTGTGTGATATTAATTTCCCTTGATTGGCCTTGCCCAAGCCTCAGATAAGGTGAAGAACCTGCCACCCATCAGTAACAGATGCCCTAGACGTGATATGTTAAAAGCTAAGAACGAGGTTTCCATCCAGCTGCCTGGAAACATTATGCAAATCTCCAACTTAAATTTCTTTAGATTGGGATTCCCAAAGTCTTCTGTACTTCCGAGGGGCTGAGAACAATAATTTGGTGCTGTTGGGGCATGGGGAAATGTATCTCATTGCCCACTGACACCTGGAGCTTGCTGCCAAGTCTGTGGTGCCATAAGGCTTGTGATTTTTAGCTTTGAAAAAATTCAGATTTCTTTTTGAAGCAGTCACACAGCTTGGGTTGCTGACCTGTCCCCCTGAAGTGCTGTCAGATTCCATTAGCCTAAGAAGTGGATCTGTTTTGCAGAAAATGAGTTTAAAAACCACCAAAAACTTAATCCCTTTTTTTTTCCCCTCCTGTAATTCTGACGCTTGGCACAATATTTTCCTTTTTTCTGTTTGCAAAACAGTGACTGAATTAACTACAACAGCTGAACTGACAGGAAACATTTAGGGTTGATGTGTTTATATATGTAAAATAAACATGCAAGATTTTTGTTCCATTATATAAAATTATATTCTATTAGATCTAATAGGTATAATGTTCCATTGAATATAATAGAACAAATTATTACACAGTTATTCTGTGTTTTGTTCTTTCAAAAATTGAAAACATTGTTTTCTAGCAGAGTGTCTGTGAAGATCCAGCTGCTGTTTGAATTCACTTGAGTACATTTCATGTATCTAAGGAGGAGGATTGAGCTGTGAGAGTGGTGAGAGCCTGGCCCAGGTTGCCCAGGGAAGCTGTGGCTGCCCCATCCCTGGCAGTGTTGAAGGGCAGGTTGGATGGGGCTTGGAGCAACCTGGGCTGGTGGGAGGTGTCCCTGCCCATGCAGGGGGTTGGAACTGGATGATCTTTAAAGTCTCTTCCAACCTTCACCATTTGATGATTTTATAAGGAAATACCTCTTGACTCTGAGGCTAACAGAGCCCTGGGACAGGCTGCCCAGGGGGGTTGTGGAGTCTCCATCCCTGGAGACATTCCAAGCCCACCTGGATGTGTTCCTGTGGGATCTGCTCTAGGGGATCCTGCTCTAGCTGGGGGATCTCCAGAGGTCTCTTCCAACCCCACCGCTCTGTGACTCTGCTCCATTGATATCTGCTGTACTTCCTTGACTTACAAATCACAGCAGAAAACATCACCAGTTCTGCCTGTGCCTTCTGGGCCGTGGACACTTCATACCAGCGACATCCCCCCACCACCAAGATGCCATCTGTGATGCTGGAGCTGCTGGTGGCTGCCTGGCTAACCCTTCCCTGTGTTCCCTTGCAGAAATGTGTGTACTGCAGGAAGAGGATGAAGCGTGAGGCTGGTGCCTGCATCCAGTGCTCCTACGAGCACTGCTCCACCTCCTTCCACGTCACCTGCGCTCACGCGGCCGGGGTGCCCATGGAGCCCGACGACTGGCCCTACGTTGTCTCCATCACCTGCTTCAAACACAAAGCAGCTAACCAGAACGTAGGGAGTTTTTGGCTTATTCAGAACACTTTCCCTAAGCCTCTGATTTTTTTCCTGCAGTTTCTGTGACTGCAGATTGAAATTCTTCCCTTTTCTCCACGACGCAGATTCCCTTCCGGAGGGAGGTGACCCTTGGGCAGACTGTGATCACCAAGAACAGGAATGGACTCTACTACAGATGTAAAGTGATTGGCATGACCACACAGACCTTCTATGAAGTGAACTTTGATGATGGTTCATACAGTGACAACGTTTACCCAGAAAGCATCATTGTAAGCAGCTCTTTGGTGGAGACCATTGAGGAGTACAAAGTGTGATGTGTGCATTAGACATTAGGGGGAGATTCCTCCCTGTGAGGGTGGTGAGAGCCTGGCCCAGGTTGCCCAGGGAAGCTGTTGCTGCCCCATCCCTGGCAGTGTTGAAGGGCAGGTTGGATGGGGCTTGGAGCAGCCTGGGCTGGTGGGAGGTGTCCCTGCCCATGCAGGGGGTTGGATCTAGATGATCTTTAAAGAGCAGAGAGGTTGGAACATGATGATCTTTAAGGTCCCTTCCAACCTTCACCATTCTATGATTCTGTGATTTCTGGTCTCTCACTGGTTGATGGTTTTGTTTGAGATGACTGCAATTAAGCACAAGTACAGCAAATTTCTCATACTTCATTGCAGGGCTGTGTAGCAGCTTCCTGGGGTAGTGGTTTTGTAGAATCATAGAATGGTTAAGGTTGGAAGGGACCTTAAAGGTCATCAGGGTTTAACACTCCTCTTCACCCACTTCTTGAGCTTTGTGTTGACTGGCTGACATCTTTTTGTCTTCAGAGCAGAGACTGCATCCAGCTGGGACCCCCTCCAGAGGGTGAGTTGGTTCAACTGCAGTGGACAGATGGAATCATCTATAAGGCCAAGTTTATTGCAGCCCAGATCAGTCAGATTTACCAGGTGAGCATGGAAGAGAACCCACCCACTTCAGGTCGATGTGTCTGTTGCTTGAGTTGTTGAAAGTTGTAGTGATTTGGAAGGTACACTTTGTGCAAGTTCTGTATGCTGAAATTTGCAAATAATTGTTATTTTAAAGAGATTGATACCCCTGGACAAATGGCAAAGAAATCCCATATAATGTATTTGTTTGAAATGGGGTTCTGGTTTCTATCCCTCCCACACAAAATGTTTCACAGTTGTAGAGACCACAGGAATCATCCTTGTCACTTAACAGCCTTTTTTGGTGTGTATAATGGACATTAACTGCTGCAGAGAGGATGTGATCTGAGGTGACCCAGGCTATGAAGAAGCACAATATCTAGTTCCATCAAGATCTATTATTATGCATGTTTCCCAGTTTAATCACAGTATAGGAAATTGTCATTGATTTCTCCAAGGTACCATCATTTGAAATTGGCTATTCTGTCAAATGACATAAAAATATGCATGAGGAATCTGTGTTTTTCAAATCATGCAGTTACCTCGAAGTAAAGCTCTTCTCCATGGGGAAAATAACCTGAGCAGCTTTCCACATTGGCTCCCTATAGATACTTTTCCAGCCATCTCTTTTATCTGCTTTGGAATAGGATTATATTTAAAACACAGAGACAGTTGTGTTGTTTTTTTATGAAGTGTGTTCATAGGAAGACAGCAGGGATTAGCTTTTGCAATTTAAACTTGTCTTATTTCATTTTACAAGGGCTTGTAGTGAGAGGGCAAAGGGGTGATGTGTTAAAACTGGCAGAGGGAGATTGAGGTGAGACATGAGGAGGAAATTCTGGAGTGTGAGGGTGGTGAGAGCCTGGCCCAGGTTGCCCAGGGAAGCTGTGGCTGCCCCATCCCTGGCAGTGTTGAAGGGCAGGTTGGATGGGGCTTGGGGGAGCTTGGGCTGGTGGGAGGGGTCCCTGCCCATGCAGGGGGTGGGACTGGATGATCCTTAAGGTCCCTTCTCACCCAAACCATTCCCTGATTCTGTGATTTTGCAGTGTCTGCCCAGGTCACATCCCTAAGTCTGTAGTTTGTGGGCTAAGATGACATGTGTATAACTTTCAAAACAACTAAGCCCAGAAGACTGTCTTGTAACTTGTTCTAATGTATGTTCCTACTGGGTGTCTAACCCATAGCAATAACTTAAATAAACAAGATCAAACCACTCTGGGATAGGTTAAGATGTCCTGCCTTTCTGTGAGAGGTGGAGCTGGTGCAGTGGAGGAGGCAGGCACCAAAGTGCTGCTTCAGAACTGTGTTCCCTTCTGGCTTGTGTCACTGGTGGTGCTCTGTAAAGCCAGGCAGTAAATGAGACTGGTAGCATCTTAAACCACCTCAGCAGGGCTCAGCAGAGCTCATCTTTCAAAGCCTGTTCTCCCACCTGCATAGTTGCTGCAGCTGATGGATGCTGCTCAGCTTGGGGAGCCCAGCAGGCACTGCTGAGCTCCCATAACTGATGAGCTGCACAACCTGGGCAGGGCAGGAAGGGAATTCAGAGCACTGCTTTCTTCCCTCTGAATGTGTCCATTCTCAACCTGACATCCCATATGAAGCTGGGGTGTGTGTTCTTTGGCATTATCCAGAAATGAGTCATAAATCTTGAGCAAAGGAAATGAGAATTTCTTCAAAACTTTTAATAGTTGTAACATTTTTATACACACGTTTCTGTGAATAAACATTCCTGCAGCATCTGATGCATAATTCATGATCTAATCAGTGCTTAGGAGGAAAGGTTTGATGGGAGGAGTTACCATTGGTTTCTTGGACCTGGCTGATTATTTCTGCTTATTAAAATACAAATGTATTTTAGGAGCTGGAGTTGTTTCCTTGTGATGTGTGAAAATGCTTTGTTTAAGATGAAAGAAATTCTTCTTATCATACTGCCAGGATCCAGAGCTGCCTGTTATTGTCAGTGAAAAGCAGCTTTTTTTTCAGGGTGTGAGTCAAAAATCAGTGGAAATCTCTAGTGCTCTGACTGGGAGGAGGGAGCAGAGGTGCTGCTACAGCTGTAGTAATGACATTGTAGGATCCACAGGACCCCTAAATGAAACCACATGGGTCAGATAAGACAGAGGGGGTCTGAGCAGCACTGAAACCAGCACTTTTTGGGTTCAGCACCATTGAAACAGCTGAGGGCTGCTTATTCTGCAGCAATCCTGGAGACAGGCAGTGCCAAGAACAGGACATCATCCATAGGAGCTGGTGCTTCCTTGGTATTTCCATATGTGGCACAGTGTGGGAATGGATTCTTGAAGTATTATAAATGTAGAGGCCAAGTTCTTACTTTATCTTCTGCCTACCCTGCAGGTCGAGTTTGAAGATGGTTCCCAACTAATGGTAAAGCGTGGGGATATTTACACCTTGGAGGAAGAGCTTCCCAAGAGAGTGAAGTCTCGCCTGGTGGGTATCAAAGGAACAGAAGGAGTAGAATGGATGTGTCTTGCAGTTATTACTTTTTCTTAGCATATTGTTTAGACATTAGGTGACTGTAGCCTGCAATTTCTGTGGCTGTGAAACCACTTGTCATTCACAAAATAGGTAGAGTAGAAGAAATCCTTGCTGCAAGTGCTTGAGAAGCATGTCAGGGATTTTCCCTTTCACATCTGGTTTTAGTTTTCTCTGGTTAAAAGATTATGTTCATATCATTTTACACCTGTGAACTTAGTTGTACAGCCTGCCATTCTGTCTGAATACTGCCTTCATCACAAGTGGGGTGACCTCTTCAGAAACCCCTTCCAACCCTGATGACTCTCTGAATTGACCTCCAGCTGGGTGGTTCCTGGAGAACTGATGAGCACATGGGGCCAAACCCCCATTTCTCATTTAGAATGTAGCTCTTCCCTATGAAGCTCTTAATCTGAAAGACCAGGCTGTCTTTCCACTCCTTACAATGGAATTATTGAGCCTAGAAAATATGAGGGATTTATTTCATAGCTTTTCTCATTCCAAACCTGCTGGTTGTTTTCAATCCTGGTGCTTTAAAGCCATTTAAACAAATATGGGGAGTGGTTTCTCTGCAAATGGAGAATACCCAGTTTTCCTCTTCATTCTACATGTAGATGCATCCACCTCAGGACAGGGGTGGATCCACAAAGTTAACCTGTGATAAGGTTCTGGCCTTCTTTCTCTCATGGGACAAAAAGAAGGTGGGCCAGCCTTCCCTTAAGAGTCTATGAATTGCTGTGCCAGGTTAAACACCCTGTGGATCCTTGGCCACCAGCAGAAGTGTGAGATGCACATCATCAGAAAACAGCCTGGCACCCACAGGCAGTTCTGTGGAAGAACTGATGACAATTTGGAGGAAACTATTGTTTGATTATGCATGAAATTTTCAAGGGCTTTACCCAAAAAAGCCACTTGAAAAAGACTTCCTGTAATCTAGCTCTGGGTGGCTTCTCCATCTTGTTTGAGGTTGTTTATCTCAATAAAACAGACCTCATGGCATACATTGTAGAGGTTAATAATAATTTACCTTGTTATCCTTGAAAGGTTTTGGTGGCAAAGAAGCACCTTTGAATTAATTTCTTGGATGTGCACAATATTCCAGTTTATTTAAGCTTGTCTAGTAATAAAGACAACATATTGGAGCCCTGAAATAGAGGAGCTGGAAAGAAACACAGTGGAGACATCAGGCTTTGTAACAGTTCCAGAGAAAGGAATCCAAGCTGGAAAGTGAATAGGAAGTTTCAGGTCTGGTTGAAAGCTTTTCTCAAGTCCTTCCTGCTGCCAGAAGTGTTAGACTCTGCTCTGTGGACGTGATGCTCACGGGGCTGTAATGCAGCCCAGCCCAACAAAGGCCACAGGAGATGATAATTTTCACCAAGCAATGCATCTCATTTGAGTGTCAGAGCAGGATGAACAGCAGCAGTTGTTGGTACAATGAGCTCTGAATTCTTTCTTGGGGTCTTTTATTTTAAAGAGATCAGCAAGAGCCCCAATGTCCTCTGTGCCATCTGCTAGGAGTGAGTAACCTGGAGAGGCAGAGGAGGGTAGGAGTAAACAATTGTCAAGGCAGGAGCTGAAGTGAAAGATGTTCTGAAGCAGAAAGAAGGCAACTTGAGGCTTTGGTTTCAGAAGCCTGGAGTTTTAATTGCAGCTGTGCCCTTGGCATGGTTTGGAGTTCAGCTTTTCCACCAGAATTCTCTGAACCAGGTTGTCCCCTGGCTGCCCTTGCTGTCTGATCCCACAGGTGATCAGACCCT
>NW_009952000.1:242050-243996 GCF_000747805.2 Chaetura pelagica
TTCCCTGCTGTGCCTCTAATGATTGTCCTTTCTCCTGCAGTCCCTCAGCACTGGGGCTCCTCAGGAAGAGGTATTTTCGGGAGATGAAGTGAGACCAGCCAAGCGTCCCCGGCTGGGGAATCCCAGACATCCCGAAGAGTATGGACAAAACCCAGATTATTTGGCCTTTATGGAGAGCCTGTTGCAGACACAGTACCAGCATGGAACTCAAAGCAACATGTTTTAACCAGGATTAAGGAAAAAGATTAAATTAACCCTTTTCAAGCCTGTGGAAATGTAAAGAGGGAACTGTGGACTAGAAGACCATCCTTGTGCAATAGACTGCTGTGAATTTCCTTTTTCTTTTTCATCTGCTCTTGGTTTGGACTGCAAGAAGCTCCTGTCTGGCTGCACGCTACCTCCACTGGGCCAGATGTTGCTGACCTATAGAGTAGGGACCTTGAAAAACCTTGAGACAGCATTTCCCACCAAGACTTTGGAAGAGGTGGCCCGGCTGGAGCTTTGTGACGGGCTCCTTCCCGTGAGGCTTGGAAAGGGTTAACGTGAAACAAAGTGACTTTTTAAAATATGTCAAAACTCTTTTTGTCTTTAAAAGGTGCTATTACATTGACTACTGAAGCAGCCTTTGGAATTGTGTTTTTCTGTACATAGACGTCACCTTTGTGAAGTTTTCTATAAATGAGCATTATTAAAAAAAAAAAGCAAACAAAAATAGGAAAACGAAGTTTCAACGAAACATTTTTCTAGATTATGGCTTTAAAACAACAGAAAATTCTCCCTCCCTCACCCCCCAGATGAAATGTGACTAATTACAGTGGGGAAGGAGAAAGAGAGCAAGAGCAGATGTCCTGGAAAGTTCTGGGTTCTTTTATTTTGTAAAGAAACACTATCTTCTTTGTAAGCTGGGGAAGATGGGGGAAGAAATGTTTCATAGCTGGGATGTTTCTTACCATGAGTTCTCTTAAAGACCTGTGAGAGACCTGTGCATTTCTGCCATGTCACCAGGAAAGGACTTGAGGGAAGAAATGGCCAGGTTATGGTCATTCTTGTCATCTTCCTTCCCCATCTTTGCCATCACAGTTGCTTTCTAGTTCAAACCAGCATGGCTTTCAGTTCCAATGTGCCACTCAGTTTGGGCAAGTGTTCTGTTGCTGCTTCTTGTGTTAGTTCCTTTACGAGCCATCCCCCTTCCCCACTGCAGACTAGAGCATGGAGGGGTTGCTCTAGCTCTCTGGTAGGCATGTCTCCCATAGGAACCTTTTTCTTTCCTTTATCTCCTTATTTTTGTTTTATTTCCACTTTGAATTGTTCTCCTTACAGTTGTGAGAATCATTCCATGACAGAAGCCTTGGGAGGTGTTTGTATGTTTTTCTTTTATCTTATTAAAGAAGAAATTCCCCAAACATCTTTGATTGTCGTGACATCCTTTACTTAAGTAAAGACTGAGCCTTTGAGATACTCCTGAGGAAGAGAAACACAAAGCCCTTCATTTGATTGGACTCAGTTCACTGAGAATTGAATGAGTATTAAAGGCAAAAAACCAAAATCCTAAAGTATGGAGTGGGCAGTTCCCACTTGAAAATCACCTCCGGCCAAAGAGCTGTCCTGGAGCAGTGTTTTTGTAAAAGAGCCTGGTCCAAAAACCCTGCTGGAGTCACTGGAAAGTCTTTCCACTCTTTTTTGGAGGACCAGCTCAGTGGGAAAGAAAAAGGCAGCCCTAATGTGGAGTTGGGAAAGGGACATTGGCTTCAGGGACGTTGGGGTGAAGGGGAGTCAGGGCACATCTCCCACCCCCCTCGCTGCCTTGGCCTGGCAGAAGTTGCTGTGAGGTAGCAGAGCTATCCAGAACACTGCACAGCAATCTTTGCCACTTAATTCCCTGAAATTACTGGACAGAAAGAGACAATATTCTGGTTTGGGGGGGGGGGGGTTAAGCCTCTTCGCCA
>NW_009952000.1:244107-305807 GCF_000747805.2 Chaetura pelagica
TCTGGAAAAAAAGAGACAATATTCTGGTTTGGGGGGGGGGGGTTTAAGCCTCTCTGCAAGGTGGTCATGGTTCCGTGGAGAGGTTTTTAAGCAACGTTACAGCTGGATCTTTAAAGGGAATAAGTGGGAAGGATTTGTGGGTTTAGCAGATGGTAGATTAGCATCTTAAGAGATTCCATTGGTATTAAACTGTCCTAGTGAAAGAGTGGAGATAGAATAAAGCAGTTTGGGAGGGGGGAGGGGTGTTTCAGTTTGATTTTGGTTCTCCCTGGAGAGAATTGGAGTTCCCTTTGCTGCCTCTGCTACGGGTTCTTTCCTCGTGCCTGTTTGTGAGGTGTTGGAAACAGGGTGGGTTTGTTGGTTGGGGCTTGGGTTGGCTTTTTTTTAAAAAAACAACAAAATTCTGAGGTTTTGACGTTTTCAATCGTTGTCTCCAAGGTTAAAAAAACCAAACTGAGACTAATAAAAGTTTTCAAAACTGGCAAGGTTCTTCAAAGCCTTGGTTGTTACTCCTGCCCAGCCGTGTCCTGTTGGTTCAAGTTGTATAAGAGAATAAGAATGTTGCCAGGCCAGAAGGGAAAGATTTAAAACAATTGACAGAGAATTTAAACAGCAGAGGATTTCTAATTTTTTTATTTTATTATTTTTTTTTGGAGGTGGGAGGGGAAGAGTGGGATGGGATGAGTGGTTGTTGAGCAATGGGAAGTTTCCTCTGCATGTTGAAGTCCTGACTGAAACAGCACCATGACTGTATTCATATGTAGTACTTTTTTGAAAATACTATTTATATTGTAAAAAGACAAAGTGTGTTTCTTCACCCCATATTCAGATGCTGAGTTCTGTTGAAAAATGAACCTGGAACTGTAGAATGCCCTTCCTTGTTGCAAGGGCTCTCCCTTTTGGTTTATTTTTACATCCCTCTTCTTGGTTTAGGAATGACTTGTGCAGGTGATAGTGACCATGTTGATGGCCTCTGGGCATCAGAGCATTGAAAAGGAAATAGGAAATGCACATTCCTACCCTCCCTTTCCTCCAGTGAAATACATTTGTAAGTGTCTGCTTATGTGCTATAAAAATAATTATTTTTTCCCTCCCCCTAGATTAAGGATGTGATGTATTTTTTGCCTATTTTCTCCTCTGCCTCTAGGTTCATAATGAATTAAAGGCTGTTGAGCACATCAGAATTGCACTTGTTGGGGGGTTGAAGTCTCTTCATTTCTAAATTGAAAGTCTTTTGTACTGCAGGAGGAGGTTGATGGGTAAAACTGGCTGATAACATTGAGCCAAGAGGAGCTGGGACTGATGAAGAACGTGCTCTTTGCCTTCCTCTCTGTTACCCATGTAGGAGAAGAGGTCTGTCATTCCACCCCTTCCCAAAATTAAGAACCAAACTTGCAGTGCATTTTTTTCCCCAAGGTCCAGGATTTGCTCCAGCTGCCTCATTCTTGAAAACAGTGGTTGCTCAATAGTCAGAGGTGGTTCTAAAATCCTTCCTCTTTGAAATCACCAGTTTCTGGACTCTGCTGCTGAGCCTTCCAGTTGCCTTTCTAGCCCTCAGAGGTCATGTTGACATTGAACCTCTTAAAACAGCATCTTCCTGAACCTTAATTTAAACCTCTTCATGTCCCACCCTGAGCCCTGATACTATTCTACAACTTCCTCTCCAATTACTGCAGCATGAAGCTAATCCTGCAGATGATGTGCAAGAAATCTCCAACTTCCAGTTTTTTGAAGCTTCCTAGTTTTCCTTGAGATAATCTGAGGCATCATACTAGTGGGAAGAGGCTGCTGATACCAAGTCTGTTGGACTTTGCACACACAAAGCTTACCTTAGAATTTAAGCTCTGCTCTTGTTGCTGCAGCAAGAACTAAGGTAACTTTTCAAATGTTTGAAGGGGCAGTGCAGGTTTCCAAGTAACTGCCTGGATCAAAAGGCAAGGATCAAACCTTTCTGTCTGGCTCTCCCAGGGTGGAATAGACATTTGCTCACAGCCCCATCAAGTCACAGTGGGTTTCTGTTGCTCGCTGAGATTGCTGCACTAAAATATGGAGGATGGAGGGTTGTAGGAGATGATGTTGTGCCCAGGGAGTCCTCAGGGAGATGGTGTGGCTGCTCCAGCTGCTGTGGTGAGGAGCTTTGCTTCCTTTGCCATCCCCTGGCTGAGCACTGTTGGGGCTGAATGAGAGAGTAAATGAGCACAGCTCATTAGCCTCTTCTTCTGACCTCCCTGGGGGTTATCCCTGGGGAGAAGGTGTATTTGTGTGTACCTTTTAAACCTGTGCAGCTGAGCTGCAGCTCTTTCTAAAGCATGTCTTGGTTTCCTCCTTTTGTTTTCCCCTGTTCTCTGGCAGCTCCATCCAGCATGTGCAGCTCCCTCCTGCAGGCACCTGCTCCTGTCCTGCAGAGCACCTTGCTGAGGACTTGGCCTTGACCAACCTGGGTTGCCAAGGTAGGGACCAGACACCCAAAGATGGTGCTTTGATGCACAAAATTGTTCTTCCTGCTGCTTCACACCTGCCCAGCCTGCTGGGGCTGGTGACACTGAGGGGTCCTCACGCCAGCAGATGTTTTGAAACCTGGAGCACAGAAGCTGCTAAAGCTCCCTGAGTCAGTGTCACCCACTGTCACATGCACAATAAAGTTGTTTTGTGATAACTGCTGGCAGCAGTGAGAAGATGGGGATCAAGAGGCTGCTTAGTCCTGCCTGGAGGCCAGCAGAGATTTTTTGCTTTGTGCCTGGAGAGTGGAGCAGTGGGTGGGGATTCATGAGCTCCTTGGCTGGTTGGAGAAAGGTCTTTGGCTTGGTGAGAAGAAAGGGAGGAGACAATTCCTTTTTAATTTTTTTTTCTTTGTAAAGGACAAGATGATTTAGAAAACTACAAATTAGCAGTGTAGACTGGGGGGAGGCTCTTCAGTGGTGGGGCTGAATGGACAGTCCCAACCTCCATGAAGCTGGATGAGGTGTCAGCCACTTTGCCCTTTGCTGTGTCATGGTTCTCTCACTCTGGGTGACTTCTTGTGGTAACATCTGGTCCTGTTGAAACAAGTCTTGCAAATCTGCAGTCTGCAGATCTACATGAACATGATCACACAGCTTTCAGGCACTCGTGGCCTTGCTCCTTTTTTGCTTTACTTTTGTGACTGTTCAGCTTAGGGAAGAAGCAAATGGTGGAAAAAACCCTTGTCACATGCTGTAGACATCTGTGCTTTGGCCAAGTTTGCAGAATTTCTATTTCTTGAGGTTATTCTGTGGGGATTTTTCTCTCTTCCTCTTCCCTTGCTGTTCGTATTAGTTTCTTCATCAGTAGGTTCTCCTTCAACTTGAACAAATTGCACCAGTTTCTAAAACTATTCATTAACCAGGTGCAGTTCCCTTCTGGAAGAGTGCCCTTGTTTTGGCTGGAGTGCTTTCCTTCAGGAGGTTTAGCTTAAGGTAATCAGGAGCTGTTTTAAACTCAACTTTGCTTAGAATCTGGGCAGGGTATTTTAGTTTTATAGCAACTGGAGTTGAACCAGTGGAGTTTCTCAGGAGGGCATGTCCTCTGTGGTGGTGGTGACAGAGCAGCACGTTATGTCAGGTCTCTCTCTGGCTTGAATTCCTTCCCAGCACAAGGTGAAGCCTTCCCTGCAGTAGCTTCCTTTGCTGGTGCTGCAAGAGACAAGTCCTTGTTACTCATCTTCTTTGGGCTTCTTTTCCCTGCCATGCATCTTAGCTAAAGGTGCTCTAAGCAGCTTTTTGCAAGAATTCAGCTGATTTCTAAGTCCTGACCTGCAAATTAACCAAATTGGAAAGAATGTGGGTTTGTAGAAGAGCTTTTTCAGGCATAGGATTGGCATTTATGGATTAAAGCAAGGAGCAACACTGTCTGCATGGCACCTGCATGGTCCCTGTCCCCAGGTGGGTGTGATACAGGTCCCTGCAGCTATTGCTCTACTGTCCCATCATCTGACATGTTCCTGCTGCTTCCTGGGTGCTCTCCTGCCTGTCTGTCTGTGGGATGCACAGGGGAGTTGTGTGACAAGCACCCTGCTTATCTCCTGTCACTACAGGTTCATGTTAGAAGGACAATTTGTCCCTTTGTCTCATTGCAGGTTAATGAGGAGACACTGGGAATGAGTTTAACCTCGTGCAATGTAACCAGTGTCTGCTTCAGAGACTCAGGTGATACCTCCCACTGCTCCTTGAACTCCCAACAGGAATTGAACAAATCCCTTGAGATTCCAGCAGAAACACTCCAAGTGAGTTGCTGTGAGTTCCTGATTTCCAGCCCCACCTTCAGGTCACCACTCTTTGCTTTTGGTCCCATCAGCAGCTGCCCAGGCACACACACAAACACACCAAAAAAATGCAAACCACCTTTGGCAAAACACAAAGACTCAACTGATGTTGAGCTGGAATTATTTGGCAGCTTTGCTAGCAGCAAAAGACAAGTACTTGGGGGTTGGCTTTGCACACTGATAGAAAATGACTGGGAGTTAGTTATTCAGCATCAGAGGAGTGAAACAATTATGTGTTTCTCCTTTCCAAGAGGGGGTATGTAAAGGTCAGTGTGCAAATATTGTTTGGAATTACAGAGTGACCCCAGCTCAGCCACTTTTCCTGTGGAATCAGTGGGAATTTGGCTGTGTCTCAGCCCAGTTGACTTTGGCTTCCCCCTGTACCCCAGCCTTGCCACTTCAGCTGCCAGCTGCTAATATCCCCCAGCACATGAGCTCGTAGCCAAACTGTCTCTGAAACAGGAGTGATACCCTCCCCTCTGTCCCAGATGCTGGGTTAAAAATAAAGACCTGGACAGATCCACTGCTCATCTGCTTCCCTGAGTGGAGCCATCTCTGGAAAACACAGCAAATTGTCTTTGATTAGGAATGAATGGTCAGTTCCCCTTGATACAAGCCAAGATGCTGCTGCTGTTGAGAATAGCAAGGGTTCATCTGTCTGACTAGAGGGATCAAATCTGAGTTGGTTGTAGGTACAGAAGGATCACTGGATCATTTCCTCTGTGGAGAAGCAACAAGGTGGGGAGAAGGGCTGTTGTGCAAATCCCATTTCATTGCATCTCCACTTAGATCTCAGGTTTCTTTCTGTTTTGTTCTCTTAATTGGTTGGAGCCACTGGAGAATATCTAGGCTGGGGAAGGGGTGCATCTGATGAATCTGGGATTGGGATCTAACATGGAATTAACACTGCAATCCAGTAGCTTTGTGTCCTGCCTTGGGTGATTATTGTGCCAGTTTTGTCAGCGTGCAGTGAAAAATCTGCCCAACTGCAACTGTTGCTGGGAGATCCCACTGCTCTGGGCCCTGGTTTTACAGGAACAAGAAATCATCCCATTTTTTATGACTTCAGAGCATAGGCAATTGCCTGCTCATTAACTGCTTTGTTTACTCTCACCTCTGTAATGTTCTCAAATCAAGGAGCTGGTCCATTTTGTCTGAATTAATTTCTCTGAAGTTTTTCCTTAGCAGGAAGGGATGTCCTCATTTTTTTTTTCCAGCTTGGATTGGGATGTTCATGCTGTGTCCCAAGTGCCAAACACTCTGTGTTCAAACACACCCTCTGGCCCATCCTGTGACCCTGTTTTCAGAACAGTGAAGTGCCTGAAGGTGACATGGTCTTTGTGGAGCTCTGCAGTGAGAGACTTTGTTCTAGGGGCCACACCAAACCTCCTGTTTTTGGGTCAAAAGAAATGTGGCCAGCAGGTCAAGGAAGGTGATTCTTTCCCTCTGCTCTGAGACCCCACCTGGAGCACTGGGTCCAGTTCTGGAACCCCCAATATCAGAAGGACATGGAGCTCCTGGACAGAGTCCAGAGGAGGCCACAGAGATGATCCAAGGGCTGGAGCAGCTCTGCTCTGGAGACAGGCTGGGAGAGTTGGGGTGTTCAGCCTGGAGAAGAGAAGGCTCCAGGGAGACCTTAGAGCAGCTTCCAGGGCCTGAAGGGGCTCCAGGAAAGCTGGGGAGGGACTTGGGACAAGGGCAGGGAGGGAGAGGACAAGGGGGGATGGATGAAAAGTGGCAGAGGGAGATTGAGGTGAGACATGAGGAGGGAATTGTGGAGTGTGAGGGTGGTGAGAGCCTGGCCCAGGTTGCCCAGGGAAGCTGTGGCTGCCCCATCCCTGGCAGTGTTGAAGGGCAGGTTGGATGGGGCTTGGAGCAACCTGGGCTGGTGGGAGGTGTCCCTGCCCATGCAGGGGTTTGGAACCTGAGGGTTCCTTCCAACCAAACCATTCCATGATTCTATGACTCTGTGACAGTTGCCCAGGGCTTGCTATGAGGCCAGGCAGGGACCTGGACCCTCCCGGCCCCTCTGTGATTTCTGCTTGTGCAGGTGCTGCCCTTGGCTTTGAACATCATTTTATGTTTTGAGAAGATTTACTCTTCAAGCACTAAGACCAAACTTCATGTCTAGTTATGGCACAGCTTGAATCCCTGCAATATCTCCCTCTCAGCAGGTGAGTGACTGCAAAGGGGCAAAGCAAAACATATTTCCTGTTGCCCTGGGTTTTTCCTCCTGCAGCTCCCACTGTAGCCTGGGCTCTCTTGGCTGCTCCTAGGCCAGAGCATTTTTAACCTCACACTCCTACCTTTCCCCTCACCAAAAGCCTAATAAAAGAGAACATCTCCTTGGCTTTCTTTTGTCAAACCACAGCATGTTTGGACCTTTCCCATCCTCAATGCCATGTGGATACATCCTGTCACTGTCCTGTCACCCTTCTGATGTGCTTCTATTTACTGCCCTAATCAGCAACCCTGAGAGGTGAAGCTGCACTGCCACTCTTAAATGTAATTGTCACTGTGACAGGTCCATTGTGGGGGAGAAAATTTGTGCCTTTCAGAGCTGTCTCTGTGATGAAAAGCAGCAGTGAAATAGGAAGTGAATCCCCTGGCACCAGAGTGACACAGGGACTGGGGGGTGGGCACTTTGGGGGCTGCAGCTGAGTTTTCTTTCCTTCTCCCACATCTGAATTGAGAGAGGCAAAGCATTAACTGTCTTTTTTTGTGCTTCTCTCTGCAGATGTGCCCAGCTTGGATGTGTTGTGTCCCCCTGTGGACCCTTTGGTTTTGTTCCTACAACAACTTTTGGGCTGAGCCTGGGGCCACGTGTTGGCCCCACAGTGGAGGTGCACAGCTCCAGCTCAGGTGAGTCCATTCTCTTCTGCCACCAAGCTCTTGGGGTGGGGTCTCTTTTGGTCACATCTGATTGATGTTCCTCACTGAAGAGCAGGAGGAACCCATCCTGGGGGCCTGGGCTGAGGCTCTTCCCTCCCAGCACAGCCGTGAGATTTCAGATGCTGGCGCTTAAATTAAAGGCCAATTGCCACAAGCTCTCAGAAGTGCTGGTGCTTCCAGAACACTAATTATAGGTCTCTTACAACCCTCATTTCAAGCTGTTTTTTGGTACATGAGGAAGATAGTATTGAAATGTCTGGTGATCTTGGGCATCAGATGTATTTTGGCACCAAACTTTGGTGAAATTCAGTTTCTCTCTTGCTTTTCCTCTCCTTACTTCTGCCTGGATACAGCTGAGCACAAAAAAAACCCTCAGGTGAGAAGTTTTTATAGTTGCACCAGGGTCTCAGAAACAGCTTCTCCTCAAATATTCAGGCTTAGTCACCAGTGTGAAGGAACAGGAAAGTTCTACAGCCTGGGAGCCTCGTGCTGGTGGAAATGCAGGGAGCGCCTCCGGCGTCGCAGCTGGGACCTGAACCCCTGTCAGCACGGGGGGAAAACCAGAAGAAAATGAGCTCCTGGGGGGCCCAACCCAGCTCTGGAGCAGACAAGTCCCAACCCAGCTCTGGAGCAGACAAATCCCAACCCAGCTCTGGAGCAGACAGCCCCTGGAGCTGCCATGTCCTGAGGCAGGTTCCCCACACCAACGTTCTTCCCGCCGTTCCTTCAGCTTGATGCTTTCAATCCTCCCATCCTTTTCCTCCTTATTTCTTGTTGTCAGTTCTCAGTAGGGGAGATTTCTTCTCTTGAACAGCCTGGCTTTCCATTTAACAGCTCTCTGCTTGCCCATCGAAAGTTGCAAATAGATTCTTGCAGCTGCTTTATTCCTTCACAAGGTTAATTTCTTTCCTTGGGACTTGGCTGCAACGTGGTGGGTGAGGAGGAAGAAAATGCCTGGCAGGATCAGGCTGGTGGTGCTGAGGAGCTTCTTCAAGCTCCTGGTATTTCCCTCAGGGCTTCTTCCAGTCCAGAGCAAGGAATTAAAACAAGAAAAAAAAAAAAGATCATGTTAAAACCAAGGTAGTGGAACCCAGCACAATATTTTACACTTGTTTTTTATTTCAGTGTTTTCATGATTCATTAACTCCTGAGTAAATCAGGGAAATTTATTGCATTGCATTTTTTTTTTGGTGGTGTTACAGTAGCATCCTGCATCCAGGGCTTGGATGAAGAGGGGATGATATAGGAATAATAAAACACAGTCAAGACAAGCTCGTGCCCTGAGAATGCTTGGGGAGATACACCAGTTCTGTCTAGGAGACAGTGAAAAAAATGATGGTGAAAATAATAATGTGGTTTGCAGCAGTGGGTAATTACCAGCCTCCTGGAGAGCTTTAGTGACACAGCAGACAAGTGGGGGTTACTTTTGCAGAAGGATTTGGAAGCTGACAGTCTCAGGGTAAATCTGGGGGCATTTTTGGTGTTCCTGCCACCCTTTGCAGCTGCCTCCTTGCAGGGATGTGCCCTGGAATGAGATGATGAAGGCATCAACTTCTGCAGAATACATTTCTTTGAAGTGATTATTTGCTTCCAAATTGTCTCTGCTGTGCTCTAGACCTACAGTGCCCTTCCAAAGAGGTGGGTAAGCTCAGGAGAAAAACCAAAACAGGGCAGTTTTTTTTGGTGTGGTAAATGTCTGGTGAGTCAGAGACTGTCTGGGATGGGAGGTGCAAGAGCACAGATCCAACATCACCCACCAAGGAAAGGCAGAATTGCCCAGGACAGGGACATCAGCTGCCCAGCCCAGGCTGGATCCTGCCTCTAGCACCATTCTCCAAGTGAGAGACCATTTTAGATGTCTGGTTTTGTTGTTGTATTTTTTTTTTAAAGAGTAAAACCCCTGTGGATTATGCAGGGCCCCTTCTCAGGAGCTGAGGTTCACCTGGAGAGGGGCTGGGGTGACAGGCAGCTCCTGCTGCTGGCACCCAGGGGACACAGAGCAGGGGTTGTGGCCATTCCCACCTGGCTGGGACCCCCAGGCAGGGCTGGGGAATCTCTGCCTTCCCCCCTGGAAACAGAGGAGCAGACAAAAGCTGCCAAGATCTGCTAATAAAATCTGGTCGGAACAGCTGTCTGCTGACAAGTATAATAAACTGTATTAATTGTGTCATTATTATTCCCTAATTAAAAGCTAATAACTAAGAGTTAATTGCCTTTAAAAGATGAAGCAGTGCTATGGCAGGGATTTATCTCTGTTTTTCTTTGCTTGCCTGGCTGTGCTGATATTTCCAGGCTAATTAATTGAATCAAATCTTACTGAAAACTAGTCCTAATCTCTCTGTGTCGATTCAACCAGTTGAATTAAAAGGTGTTTCCTGTGTGCTCAGTTTAACTAAATGTATCTGTGTTCCTTGTGACTTGTCACCTGGGGTGATGACAGTCAGCAGGGGTTAGTGTTAGAGGGCAGAGGCTCTTGGTGGCAAAATGTGAGGGAAAAGTTTCCCCTGATGCTAGGAGGGAACTGGAGCACCTGAGGAGCTGGAGGTGTCCCAGTGCCTCCATAATTGCTCTGGTCTAGATGGACACAGAGCTCCTGCAGCCTTAATACATGGATTTTTATCCAAAAACAGCAAAAAAAAAAATTAATAAAAAAAATCCAGCTGTTCTGAGGGGTTCTCTTTGGATGTTGATGAAGATTTCTGTGGTCAGGGCAACCTGGGCTGGTGGAAGGTGTCCCTGCCCATGCAGGGGGTTGGATCTAGATGATCTTTAAGGTCCTTCCAACGTTAACCATTCTATGATTAAGATTTTTATTTTCATTCTATGGGCAAGAATCCATTTACAAGTCTTTGAAGGACAAGGACTGGGGCCTTTTGCAGGCAGGGGTCTTGGTGTCCCATCCATGGCCATGTCCAGTGTGGAGCTGTGCAGGAAATTCCATCCCTGCCCCAAAAAGCAGCACATCAGCATCCCCCTCACCAACTCCTGATGCCAACTGAGAGGCACCAAATGTTCTCTTTGGAAGTTCACTTTATCAGTGTTAATCTTCTCTGTGAAATAATTTTATTAAAGTATCCCAAAGAGCAAACTGTAAATTCATTAGTGCCCATTTTGGACTGTACTCTCCCTCATTTTGGGTGAAAAAAGAGATTAGAAGTCATCTGGGCTCCATGATAATGAAAAAGAAGATGCTCAAACATCATTTTTAATTAAAGAATAATGAGATAAGAACTTGTGTAGTCTGCTTTTAGTCTGTTGGAAAGATGCAGAGGTTCCCATTGTAATTATGTGATTTATGATGCTCCACACAAAAATGTAATTAGCTTCCCCCCCCCTCCTCCTTAAAATTTAAACATTATTTAGATAAAAAATGGGGCAGCAATTGGAATCTGCTTGTCCTGGTGGGATAGTGATTTGTTTTGATTTATCTTTTGGTTTCAAGCTAAAACATTCCTCCATAGCTAAGGAGGACACAAGGCAGACCCAGCACGGAGGGGACACCAGGTTGTTGGGGTGGCAGCAGGAGAGGGGGAAGGAGATGTTTGAGGGCAAGAAATTTTGGAAGCCTTTTTTTTCCTGCTTAAAAAGGTGAAATTTGTGTTTGCAGGTGACACCAGTGATGCCTCCCCCAGGGTGTTTGAGGTCAGGTTGGTGCCTGAAGAGCTGGAGGTCTCAGCATGGAATAAATGTCCAGGTTAGAGGGACGTGGTTTGGCCCCTTCAGCAGAGCAAAGCTGAACTGACCTTAATAGAAATCAAATAACTCAGACCAAATCTGCAGACACGGGCTCTGCACATGGCAAGGATCAGGGCAGAGGTGGAAAGACAGAGACTGGGATTTGGTCAAGGCCTGTCCCTGGTTTAACCCTGTTTTAAAGAAGGAATTTCTCATTTATTGCATCACCCCGTGAGCCATGAGGTCCCACCTCCCACCCTCCTTGGCACTGACACAGGTGGTTTATCTCCTGCCCTTTCCAGCTGGACAGACCAGGCAGGGGGTTGGACTTGATGACCTTTGAATGTCCCTTCTGACCCAAACTATTTTGAGGTTCTGTGACACAAAGATCCCCCCTCCCTCCTGGCACCTTCCTCAGCCAGGGGATTTTTCAGTCTCTTCTGGCACTTTCTCAGCTTGGCTACAAATATGGTTTGCAAAACATTGCCTGGTCACCTTTGTGTCCTGTTCCTCAGGGAGAAGAGGGGCAGAAGAGATGTCCTTCCATTCCTCACAAACACCAGGACCTCTCCACCCACCAGACAAAGAGTTTTCTAAGTGTTGTTAAAGTATCTGGGAGTTTGAGCAGCATCTTTTGAACAGAAAGGCCAGAACAGGAGAGTCAACAACCAGTTTTCATTTCAGAAGTGCAGGTTTCTGGGAATTGTATTCCTAAACATTTTTAAGATCCTTTCTTTGTCTCACAGCTGTAGCACATTTTCTCTTTGCTTTTCTTTCAGCTGAAGAAGCAAAGACCATTAATTCCTTTGTTCCAGGCCAGGAAGGGGCTGTTAGTGCCACCAGCTGCTTTGCTGCCCAAATCACACACCTGATGTCACTTTGCCCCAGCTCTCTGCTCTTACCCTGCACTTGCTGGGCCAGGGGGTGCTCAGGCAGATCCACTGGGGCTCATTGTCCCTGAGAAGCTTCACTTTCCCTGTGGATGGAATTTTGCTGGAATGGGAGAAGGTTGATGGTGTTTGCCTTGCAAGATGTGGATCTGCAGGTCCAGGTAGGACCAGTCTCTTAGCAGTAGCCCCCCCAACCTGTTCTGCTTTGCCTTGGGCCTCCTCCATCTTCTCCCAAGATATTTTTCCTTTTCCACTGCTTATCCCACTGGCAGGGAGGGCTGGGGATTGAAATGTCTGTGTCTCACCCCCCAGATCCAGGTTGGTTGCTGCCAGGAAGCCCTGGGGCACCAGTTCCTTCCAGAGGCTGAAGGGTGGGTTTGGTGGGGGTGTGGGAAAGCTCCTGTGGATCCACCTGGAGGTGGTGGTGACCACAGGGCAGCCAAGGAGACCCCCTAGTGCCACCTAAAGCCAGAGGGAGCTCCTGGGGGTGGGAAGCCTGGCACCAATCCCCTGCCAGCTTCCTAAGCCCCCCACACCCTGGCATTGCTTCTCCAAAGGTGACTTTTCAACATCTCCCCAGCCCTTCAAAATATCCCCTGGGTAATTCCTGCAGGGCCCATGGTGTGTGTGTGGGGGGGTTTATATATAATTTACTCCTTTCTTTTGTCATTTGCATTGTATTTCTGGCTGTGTGAGTCAGTGAGGTGCTGTGTCTTGCCTCTCCTCTCCAGGCCAGGCAGTAGGAAGGGTCTGCACCTCACCCCCAGGGCAACTGCTCCTGGAGCTGCTTTCCTTGTAGTTTTGGAGGAAGTGAATAGAGATGCATATTATGCTGAAATTTCACCATCTCTTCCTCCCCCACAGTCTAAGAGAATATGTATAAACCTCTGCTGTGTCCTCTTCTCTCTGCTAAATGCAGTATAGAAAATATTATTTCAGTTTTCTCTATTTTTAAGTGATTGTGTGAATTAAGAAACTAAGCAGAAGGTCTCTCTGCTGCTGCTGGTTCACTTGGTGTCACTTGTGTCCTTTTTGGAGGTCTGGTGGCTGCAGGGCCCTGGGAAAGGGCTTGATTGTGCTTCTGCTTCCCCAGATGTTGACAGGAATGCTGGAGGGGCCAGCACCATCCTGCTTGGAATACCAGCTTGGTTTGGAACACAGTGGAGATGCCTTCAAAGAATCTGGCCTTGCTGAGATGTCCTGATGTGATTGTGTCACAAGGAGCTGTGTTAGGAAGCAGGGGGCAAGTTTCATTGAGAGCATTCCCTTTGCTTTCTGGCAGGAAGGAATGAGGTTGCTGTAAGGGACTGAATTAAAAGTAGGAAGGAGAAATGCACATTTCCACTGGATTACTTTGTCCTTTGTTGGTTTTGTCTGGGTTTGGCCAAGGGAAGTGGGGGAAGTTGCTCTGGTTTGGTCCTGTCTGAGGAGCAGCTGAAGCCAGAGCTCCTTAGCAAAACAGACCCAAAGCATCTGAGTTGGGTTAAATGAACAGCACAGGAAAGGTCTCATTGTTCCCCTTGAGCCACATCTGTCTTTAAAAGTGGGATATGCCCTTGTTTTAATGGTGAATCTAGAAATGCAGGAACTGCAGTGAGCTGGGAGCTCTGCAGTCCTGGGGCTGTCAGAGCTGGTCCTGGAGCAGCCACCTCCTCCAGGCATCTCCACTGGCACAAGAAGGCACCAGAACCCCCCTTCCTTCCTTCCACTGAGGCTCAGCACCCACAGCCACCTCCTCAGCCTTCAACGGGGCAGTTCTTGCCCTAAAATATGCACAGCCCTGTCTCCAGGGAGCCTTGTGTTGTGATCCCAGACCATGGGTGTGCTGCCCCCATCCTGCTGTAGGGCTGCTGGTAGTTCTGCTGGGAAGGGCTTGGTTGTCCCAGCCAGGAGGAGATGGAAGGAGGGTCCAGTGGAAGTGGAACCTGAATTAGTCATGTTCAGATTAGTCATGTTCAGATTAGTCATGTACAGCAATTTCCTGAACAACACCTTACATGTGGCTCAGGCAGAGTTTTATGTATTTAAAGGAAAGAGTTGTTTGGGTTTTTTAATCATTTGGACACAATTTTATTATTTTTTTTTTTCTTAAAAAAGGGGTTTATTATCCTCAGTAAGCCTGGGATAAAGCCCTTGTGTAACCTGTTAATCTAGGAGTGCCATCTGCATGCATGTGTGTGGATGGATCACCGTGTCCATGCCCAGATGGATGGAGCCCCAAACTCTCTTAATCAGGGATCTCTCTTTAATGACTGGAAGGGAACTGTGGCTCTTGTTCTCTCTCGAGATAAAGGCAGGATGAGATGGCAAGAGGGGTGTTTGATCTCAGTACTAAGTGCAGGGGGATCCAGAGTTATCACCTCTGTGTCTAGAGGGCTGGAGATAAGTAGGCAGGAGAAAAATAGGCAGATGAATGAGCTGGGGTGGGAGTTGTTCCATGGCTGGAAGGAGCACAGTGTTAATAAACAAATGGGAATGGAGAGCTGCTGTTTGGGCTTCAGCCACCTTCCCAGATTTGAAAGGATCTGGTGATTTGATTTGATTTGATTGTGCATAGTTGGGCAGAGCCAGCGTGTGCCTGGGTGCAGCTCTGAGCTCTCACTGCCCTGTTTGACCTGCTGGGGGCTGGAGGGATCTGCCCTGGGGAGACACCAGGACAGTTTTCCTCAACTCCTTCCCAATTCTCTGTTGTTTATCTGCTGTATCCTAAATGTCACTAAAAGACATGCCCCCCCTCCCACTCCAGAGGTGTTCTGAGCACAGGGCTGTGCCTTGCCCTCCTCCCCAGCCTTCCCCACACACTGGTCAGGGATGAAGCCACCTCCTCCAAGGCTGTTGAACACCTCAAACAAGGAATTCTAGGTCAGGCAAAAGCAACACTTGGGATTCAGACTTAGATTTATCCTTTGGTTCCCCCACATTGGCAGAGCCCAGTCTCACTGTTAACCAAGAGGTCCGTGTGTGCAGAGGGAGCCCCGTGGTTGGTCCAGATGCATTTGGTGATGGGAACACTGGGATGTGCAGGAACCATCTCTGCTGAGCCTGGTTCAGCCCCATCAGTGGCTGCCAGCCCAGGGGGGAACAGCCAGGACAGCTCTGGCAGGCTGAGGACAGTCCTGGGAGGTGCTGGAGACAAAGGTGTTGGGGTGATGCTTTTTGCATGGATTAGGGTCAATAGGGAGCAGGGCTCCTCTCCAGGCTGGTGGGGGTGTTTGGTAGGAAGGCCAAGAGCTGCCACGTGGCTCTGGGGTGGCTCCAGTTGCTCGGGGAGTTGCTGTTGGATGAGCTGAGGGACGTGAGCAGTTGGTGACAAAGTGGTTCCCAGGGATGGGCTTTTCCTTCAGACCCTTCAGCAGGAGGGGCTGAAGCTGAGATGCAAGGAGGGGAAGCTGTGATGGTTCCAGCTTCCATCATGCTCCAGTGTGGGCTTTGCTGCTGGAAAGGGAGCAAATTTGCTTCTGTGCAGGGCAGGGGCTGTGGTGTCTGTTCAG
Source organism: Chaetura pelagica (assembly GCF_000747805.2). Taxonomy (NCBI): domain Eukaryota; kingdom Metazoa; phylum Chordata; class Aves; order Apodiformes; family Apodidae; genus Chaetura; species Chaetura pelagica. The sequence goes on from NW_009952000.1 coordinate 259,335, forward strand.
GTGCCTGTTGTGACACTGGAGCAACTCCTGGTTTCTTTGGAAATTGAGGAGCAGTCTCCCCCCTCCCCCTTTCCCAACAGCTGAACTCATTGAGCTACTCAGACAATTTTCTCAGTGCCTACCAGGGTATTTACTTCTTCCATTTCACTTCTATGTCTGTTCAGTTCCTGACTTGGAATTTGCAACCATCTCATTTAGGAGAAGGAATTGGTTTCTCATTCTGTTCCTGCTTCCCTTGATATAATTAAAGCATATTGCAACATGAAGACTTTCTCCTGGCCTGGGAACTGCTTTGTCACTTGGGTAATTCTGTAAACCAAGGAAGGCTTTTCCTTTTCCTCTGGAATGTAAATTACAGCTACATCTACTTGAAAGTCTTTGTTCTGCTGGGGGGGGGGGAACTGAAGGGGCTCTTGGTTTAGGTTTGTGCAGAGGCTTTTGCAAACCAGTCCCTTAGAGATTTGCCATCCAGGCTGTTGGAAATGAAGAGTGATGCATGAGCTGGTTTTGCTTGGTGTGGTGTAAATGAGAGTGGGGCCAGAGCTGCTCCCTCCCAGCCCTGCTGCTCTGAGCCCACCCACCAGCTCCAGGCTGCCCTGGGAGGGTCTGGGTGCCCCTCATGGACCCACAGGGGTACCATGGCAGAGGGAGGGACAGACACAGTGTCCTCAGGGGCCTCCCAGCAGCTGCACTGGAGCAGAGGGAGGGTAATTCAGGATGGACCTTTGGCTGCAGGTTCCTGCTGGAGGGAGGGGGCTTGGAGGCAGTTCTTAAATTGTGCAAAAAAAATCTCTTCAGGATTTGCATTTAAATGACATCAGAAATGCCACGGGAGCACCTCCTGCTGGGGGGCCTGGGCAGGGTGGGGGGTGAGCACCCTCTGAGGCCTGTGGGGGCTCCCCCCGGGGGTCCTGGGGGTGGGACCAGTGTTGGTCAGGGCCAAGGTCACCACAAAATCCTGCCAAGGCTCCTCCTGGCTGAACCTGCTGCTGTGGGATGCTGCTCCTCAGAGCACCCACTGGCATCCAGAGAGTCATGGAATGGTTTGGGTGTGAAGGGACCTTAAAGATCATCCAGATCCACCCCCCTGCATGGGCAGGGACACCTCCCACCAGCCCAGGTTGCTCCAAGCCCCATCCAACCTGCCCTTCAACACTACCAGGGATGGGGCAGCCACAGCTTCCCTGGGCAACCTGGGCCAGGCTCTCACCACCCTCACACTCCACAATTCCCTCCTCATGTCTCACCTCAATCTCCCTCTGCCACTTTTCATCCATCCCCCCTTGTCCTCTCCCTCCCTGCCCTTGTCCCAAGTCCCTCCCCAGCTTTCCTGGAGCCCCTTCAGGCCCTGGAAGCTGCTCTAAGGTGAGATTCCCTTGTAAAACCAGGGACTTAAGCCTGGTCCCTCTGTAAGGAGCAGTGTCAGATGATCAGGGGTGACAGCCCTTTGCTGTAAAAATATGGTCTGCAATTATTTACTCCTTTCACCATGTGCTGGCACCACCAATAAACTCCCTGTCAAAGCTGTCGGGGCTCATATTAAAGAAAGAAAAGAGTGAGACAGATTTAAAAAAGACCCTTGGATCAGTAAGAAACAAGAGCCTTCCCTGCTGATAATGGGCATTAATGGCCAATCACTTAGTGTTTAATTAAAAGGCAAGTCAGCTTCATGCCAGGGGTCAGGCTGGTGCTGGAGGGACAGAGCTTTGCAGCCAGAGCTGTGGGTCCATTTGCTCTGTGCAGTGAGGAGCAGGGCTGGGGGGCAGCCAGGATGAGCCTGGAGTCATTTGTGTTTGGTTCCACCACTCACCCATTGTCTGTTGCCTTCAGAAACCAGGAGCTGGAGTGTCATTCCAGCAGTGTTGAGCCCCAGGGAAAGGCTGTGGCACTGGGACCATCACATGCAGGTTTCTCAAGGTGTTTGTGGAGCCTGAGGATGTCCAGGTCTAAAGCAGGAACCAAGAAGGTAAAACCTGCTGCTTCTCTTGTGTGATGAAACCAAGTCTGTGAAAAGCTTTGCAGTGTGAGTGACAGAGACAGGTCAAGGTAGCAAGAGCTCCAGCTGGGATGTGTTTATGGAGCAGAGATCAGGTCTCTGCAGATCCTCCACTATCCCTCTTTGCCCTGAGGAGCTTGTAGGTGATACCTGCTCTTTGCTTATGACCCTTCTGGCTTTGCTGCTGTGAGCTTTAGGTACCTCAGGAGAACTGGTGCAGTTTGGCTTGGATGCTCCAAGTCCTCCCTGGCCCTGAGGGATGTGAGGTTGTTTGTTTTTTTTCCCCCCAGACAATTTAGTTTTGGCTGCCTGTGGTACATCCAAACCAGCTGTCCCCTCCTGTCCTGGCTGCTGGGAAACAGGGATTTACTGGTGATGGGAACTTGGGCAGTGGGTGTTTCTCTGGATGGCTGGATCAGGACTCTTCAGATGGGTTTTTCTGTGCCAGAATCGTTCTCCAGAGCATCCTGGGTCAGTCTGTTACTCCACTGACCTGTTTTTCTCATTCCATCCCTGCAGGCTGGGAGCTGCTCTCCAGAGCCAGGACAGCACCTGGGCAGTGGGTGTTGGCAGCCTCTTCCCACCCAGACTCCTCTTGCCCTTTTGAAGCAGAACTGGAGCTTTTACACCTCCAAGGTAGGCACGACCCACACCCCTGAGGCTTCTCAGGTGGAGTCACAGACTTGTTCTGGCTGGAAAAGACCTTTAAGATTATTGAGCCCAGCCAGTCAGGACATGGGTTAGCAGGTGCTGTTGGGCTGACAGTTGGACTTAATGATCTTAGAAGTCTTTTCCAACCTTGATGATTAACCCAACTCCACCCAGTCCTGTGCTGCCCCGTGTCCCTCAGCACCACATCTACAGGGCTTGGAAACACCTCCAGGGCTGGGGATTCCACCAGCTCCCTGGGCAGCCTGGGCCAGGGTTTGAGAGCCCTTTCAGGGAGGAAGTTACTCCCAACATCCAGTCTAAACCTTCCCTGGGCAACTTGGGGCCCTTTTGGCTTTTTCTAGCACTTACCATGTGGGACAAGAGACCAACCCCCTTTCCTCCCCCAGTGCTTCTGCACCTCAACTGGCAGGGAGCACCCACCTGTGCCACTGCAGCCATTGGCCCAAAACCTCTCACAGGAGCTTATTTCTTTGTCACCTCATGTTTGGCTGGTAAAAGTGCCTATTTTTTAGGAGCAGGAGCACAGCAGAGACACAGCAACCTGGGCAGCAGCAAGAAGGGTGTTGCAGTCTGAGTGTCACTCCCCTCCCAACTGCTCCTCCCAACAAACAGGTTTCCACTCAAGGCCAGACAATTCAGACAATCTTCCTTTAATACAAAGTCAATATATCTACATACACAGTGGTATGAAAACCACTTAACTGTTTCAGTTTGAAATAAACAGTGTGAAAGCAACAGCACTTTGCTCTCATACAAAAAAAAAAAATAATAATTAAAATAAAAACCAAACCTCCCCTCCCTCCCACCCCCAACTTGTCCAGTAAGATTTTGTTGCAACATACTTAAAAATTTGGGCAACTTTCACACAAATAAGAAGTAAAATCTTGAAGAAGCCTTTCATTTGTTTCTCTTTTGTTTTTTTCCTTTTTTTTTTTGTTTCTCCTCAGTTGAAGACAGGCCCCAAGGTCATGGTGGGGTTTTCTTGGTAGCACTTGATGGCCATGATTACCCCTTCTAGAAAAATTAAAAGTAAAAAAAAACAACCCAAAAGAAGTCACAGGCAAGCAGTGTTCAGGGCAGTGTCTCTTTTTCCAAGACTTCTGCAAGAAACCTCCTTGTCATGGACACTTGCAAGAGCATTTATATCTACAACCAGCACATGGACAGACTTGGGTTCTTACCTACAATCCACCTTTGATGGTTTAAAAAAAATGACCAAACCCACCTCTCTGTGTGTGCTGACAGGTGCCACAGCCCCCAAATCACTTTCCTTCTGTCTTCAGCAAGACACTGGGATTGGTTTATCTCCCAGTTCACCTCTGGGAAGACCCCAGCTGAAGGGCAGGGGGTGGCACTGCTGCCATGGCCAGTGCCTGCTCCCCCCACCCCTGCCAGGGACACCTGATATGTCTTTAAAAAAAAACAAACACCCCAAAAAATAAAATAATATCCAGAAAGGACATTTTGTTGTTGTTGTTCTTACATGAGCAAGTTAAACCTTTTAAATGGTAGAAAAGCAATATGTAGAAGTAGCAATTTGCACTGCATTTTTATATATCACAGCCATTACACATAACATTTCTACAGTGAAAAAATAGACTTGTCTTTGAACATAATATGAACAAATAAGCAAATTTTTTTTGTTTTAAATTTGACCAATATTCTTTGTCTTTTTTTAAAAAAAAAAAAGGAAAAAAAATTACACTATTAAAAAAAAAGGTAATGTCACTTGTTACAGGTACATCAACACTTTAAAGAAAGCCACTCCCAGTCTGTGCCCCTGAGGGTGTCTCACTGGGTGACATCTGTCCAGCTGGGGCAGGGTGGTGGCTGTGCCAGTGGCCTTAGAGGGGACATGGGACAGTCCTGAGAGTATCTGCATGGCTCCCGGGCAGGGGAGGGCTGGCAGCATGGGAGAGGTGCCCAGTGGGGAGCAATTTCTCAGGGGGGCTCCTCTGGGAGCTGCTCCCACAGCAGGACCTGTGTGTTGCACAGGGTGGGAACTGGGGGAGCTGCCTTTTTTTGAAGGGGGGGGTCCCAGCCCTGCTCCAGTGGATGCCTTGATGTAGCTGGAGGTGCTGAAAGGGGGAACAGAACCAGCAAAGCCAGCCCAGGGGAGCTGCTGCCACCTCTACCTGTCCCTGTGCAAGGGGAGGGGCTGCACCACCCAGCTCTGGGTTTTCTCTCTGTCTCTCAAGTAGCCTCAAAAATAAATTTTGGAATTAGAAGAAATGAGGAATGTTCCAAGTATTCAAAAATGTGAGCTATAAAACCTGTGGCATGGCAGGGGCATTCAGTGAATGCTGTCTGCAAGGTGCCTGTGAGCCCAGAATCATCCCACTCTTGCTACTGGGGTTATTAAGACTCCAGCTAGAACCTCCTGACCAAAGTGTTGAGACTTAGTTCCTTGGTTTTGTTCTCATCTTTCACAGAACACCTTCAATGCTGCAAGTGACTTCTTTTAAAGACTGCCAACTATATTAGTAAATAAACTGAACTCTAATGATGTAACCCAAGTCGGTTTCCTTCCCTTCTCCAGCAGTGAGGGTTCAACAAGGTGTGTTTTTAGCTTTTGGATCTGGTTCATGATGTCCAAACGTCCTCCACAACGAACACCACTTGAGGTAACAAGAGCAGTTCACCACTTAAAGCAAGTCCTTCAGCTACCTCCTGAGCTGCCTCTTCACAGTCCAGGTTACAACATGGAGTTCCTGAAGGGGTGTTCCTTTCAATCCTTTCCCCCTGCTCCCCAATGCATTGTCCAGATGAAAAGGTACTTCTTCTGATTCAGTTTTGTAAGTTCAAGCGCTCCTCCTGGGTCAGAAGAGGCCTTCCAGGACTTAAGTGGTTGGTAGAGTCTGCACAACAGATGGCTTTTTATGTTGCATAGTGATCAAAACTCCCCAGGTACTCCAAAGCTGCCTGGTAACAAAACTGGTATTCATCCTGCAAACAGGGAAGAGAACCAGCTTCAGAGGTTTGAACGAGCCCTTGGGGATCCCTGTACCTGTGCAGGAACCATGTCCAGCCTCTTGCATTTTCCAAGAGCTGCCAAGTGCTGGGAATGGAAATCCCTTCCCATCAGCCCAACCACCTAACCTGGCTCTGCAGCCAAGCAGGGCTGTGGTTAGGGGAGGTGACTCCCCCTTATCTCAGGGGTTGGGATAAGAAGCCAAGATGAAATCTTTGAGACTTTCTAACACTGGGACTTGACTTTTTCAAGTAGTTAATTTTACAGCAGCACAGCCCTGGCTCACTCCCTCTTCAGGGGAGGTTTTGGAAGCGGTTGGGAAGCCAGGGTCTGCAGCCCTGGTGCTTTTTCTCAGCCCTCTGACCTGACAGAGGGCAGGTCCCCCCCCAGCTCCCACCCTCACCTCTGTTTGCTCCATTGCAGGTCGTTGTGTTCGCAGCATCTTCACTGTCTGGAAAATATCTACAACCCCCTCGTAGCGCATCCGTTCCAGGACGATGCTCAAGGTGATGAACACTCCAGTCCTGCCCACGCCAGCACTGCAGGAAGGGGAGAAGAAAAGACAAGGCAACTGGATGTTACAATGTTGAAATGCTTCCCTAAATGCTGAGGTGAGGGAACGGCTGAGCTGTGTCTCAGGAACATGAAGGTGTTAGAGGTGAGGAGGCTCAGGAGGTAGGAAAGAGTCCAACTACCAGGCTGGGTGACCCAAACAGGATGTTTGAGAAAGTGAAATAAAAAATAAATAAAAATCAAGAGCTTTGGGTAGTGTTTAACAGCATTCAGTGTGAAAAGAATTACTAATATGTAACATTAGGCTTTAAAAATTAAATTATTTGAAGAATGCATCATCTGCTGCTGTCCAGGGGCAGGGAGGGACAGTCCTTGCTCCCAGCAAACACAAGTGCTAGAGGTGCAGAACTCGTATAAAAACACTTCTCATTCTGCAGGTCAAATACTGCTGAACGTTTCCTTCAGAGGATCAGCATTTCATAGCCCTCCCATGGATTTAAAGGGTCAAGGACTTTGTGGGCAGTGCCCAGGTCTGAAGGGAGATGAGTCTGGTTGGCAGAAGCAACAGAGTTTGGTGACTCCCTCCAGACAGCCCTGAGAAATCTGCTGCAAAAATGGGGTAGGAAAGAGGGGGCAGAGCTGCAGGATCTTAATTCCTTCTGCTCTTCTGCATCCTCAGATGAGTTTGTGTTGAAGAAAAGGTGTTTCCACTCACACGTGCCTACCTGCAGTGGACAGAGATGGGGCCATCCTGGCCAAACTGTTCCTTGGTCTTATGTACCTGTCCAATGAAATCAATGAAACCTTCTCCTGATTTTGGCACACCTTGTTCTGGCCAGTCAGTGAACTGGAACTGACGAACAGTCCGTGACTGACCATCCTGGGGGAGGAAATGGAGACAGTTACAACATCCTCTGGGTGTGGTACTGAACACAAAAGGTGTAGAAAAACCCCAACCTGTTTTATTACTCAGTCATGAAAGGGCACAAAAACTTGGTGTTACAACCAAGTGAACATGTCTGTATCATCTATCTACCTAATGATGAAGCTGCTCATGTTGCAGGTGACATTTCTGGTGTTGGCTTGTCAGTACAGAGCCAAGCAGGTGAGATGAAAGCCCTGAGCACTGCAAAGCCTGCACAGATGGAGTCTCCAGCAAAGGAACAGTCAAGGTGAGGTCATGGCCTCTCTATCAATCTTCAGAAAGAGTTGCCACAGTGTCAGAATTCCAGCTGACAGGAAGATAAAATCCTGTTCTAGCAGGACTGATGAGGCAGCTTCCTCCTCAACCTTGCAAACAGAATTATCAGAAGCAGGAGCCTCTGCTGGGGGAGTGAGGGTTACACTTGCTAAACAAATTCCAGAAGGTATCGAAATATTCCTTCAGAGGAGAAATCTGGCTTGGAATCTGAGTTGTGTGAATGTGCCAGTCTGAGCATGACTAATGGTGGCTGCTCTTAAGAGCCAGAGAAGTGCACATTTTCTGTAGGGTGCAGAGGATGCACTGCAAGACTGGTTAGTTCATTTGCTGTTTGGGGAGCTCCTGTTTTCTGCTTTCATCTCAAATAAGCAGCAGTAAAACCCAAGATCTGGGTACATCTCTAACCAAGTGACTCACCACTGTGATTACTGAGCAGAGGCTAGAAAACTCCTTTCCATTTGAAGCAGATACAATGAAGTACAAGCTGTGTTTGTGTGTTCTCTTCCTTATCACCCCAAAACTCTCCTCCACTGATGATATTCCCAGACTTCCACAGACAAAGTGTTTACACCTCACTCCTACGGGAGCCAAAACGCTCCGAACTCCCTTGTTTTCTGGACAGCACTTGTGTGGGTTTGAACCTCTCCAGCCCCTCCCAAGCTCTGACTTCAGGTTGGGCAGCACTTACCCTGGCATCCGTGACCTTGAATTCCCGAAGGATGTACTGGGGCATGTTGTACTCAGCCATGGGATCCACTACAAAGTACTGGTACCGGGCCGAGCGCTCCGCTGGCCAGTACTGATGGCACTTTTCCTGTGGGAGAAGGAAAGAAATGGTCCTTGTCAGCCCTTGGATGCAGCTCCCCTCCCACCCCCCATCTCAGCAGGCTCCTACCCGCCCCATCTCGCGGAGCTTGGTCAACATCACGACGATGGTGGAGTTGTTCTCCCACAGCATCCGCCAGAAATCCTCCGTGGTCTCTGCCAGCGGCCCCTGGGTAGCAATGTAGGCCTTCTGCTGCCTGCAAGAGCACAGGGCAGGGGAGAACTGGAGCTTTGGGAAAGGCATGCAGAAAGCTGGAGAGCAGGAAAACCCATGAAGTGCTGAGGAAGAGCTAGCACCAAGATTCAAGTGGCAGGAGGTGACTTAGGTGCTCATGTGCAAAAAGCTGCCCCTGGTGAAGCTTTTCCTACAGCCTATGTTGGCAGATTTAGGTTGGACATGAGGAGGGAATTCTTTCCTGTGAGGGTGGTGAGACACTGGTGTGACACATCCATCCCTCAGTCCTTCTGCATCACAGAATCATTCTGGTTGGAAAAGACCTTTAAGATCGAGTCCAACCATAACCTAAAACTCTACCCACCATTAACCCAACTCTACCCACCATTAACCCAACTCTACCCACCATTAACCCAACACTACCAAGTCCAACCATTCTCCTCAGCTCCACCTGCAGAGCCAGGCACAGCAGCTGGGGAGGAGCAGGTCCTACCTGTAGCCATCGATGAAGCTGGCGTTGATGTAGTCGGAGCCCTCGACGCCCCGGATGGGCTGCAGACAGACCCGCGTGGTCTCGTAGGGCATGATGTTCACGAGGCGGTTCTTGAACTTGTTGCAGGGGAGGTTGGCACTGATGAACCTGGAGGTGTGGGCTTTGGAGTTGGCCAGTCGCTGAAGGCAAAAGCAGAGGCACAACCAGTTGTGGCACAACCACTGGGTTTTCTTTTTTTCTTTCTCCCGAGCCCCAGGCCAGCCCTGCTGGACTTGCCACGTCCCACCTCATTGTGCCTGGTGTGCCCTCCTGGTTTGTTGTTTTGTTTTTGGAATCTGAGATCTTTCCCCAAAGCAAAACTTTCAGAGGAAAGAAAAATTAAAAACCCCAGTCTAAGGTGGGAGCAAATTCCCTCTGGATTTGCAATGCCCTCCAGCAGGGGCAGGCAGGGCTCCTCTGGGAACTGTGGCAGCAGAAGTCAGAAAAGTAATTACTTCTCGTAACACAGAACCTAAAGTTCCCATCAGCCCTATAAATGCTTCCTGCCTACTGCCAGCACAGCAAAGCTCTCCTGAGGAGCATGGGAGCCTTCCCCAGTGACCACTGTCCCCATCCAAGCCCTTACCTTGAACTCCAGCTCCATGCCTGTCACGTGCTCTCCCACTTCGATCTGTGCCAGTTTCTGGATGTACGTGTAGAGATTCCTGGCTGGGACCTCTGTGTTGCCACAAGCAACAGCCTCGAGCAAGGCATCGTGGATAAAGCTGTACTGGTCTTCAGTCTGCACCATGTAATTGCGCTGGGACCTCATGAGGGTGACATGTCCATAAATGTCCACTGTCTTCTCATGTTTGATCCTCTCCAGCATCGCGTCGATCACGATGAAGCAGCCGGTCCGGCCAACACCCGCGCTGGATGACGGGGAGAAAAATGATGGATTATTAAGATACTCCAAAAGGTCACCCATGGGGGTGGGGATCTCTGCACTGCCACAGGAGCAGTGAACACAGGGTAGAACAGATGCCCGAGGCAGGGAGTGGACAACAAGTGCAGGGACCTCGTGAACACAGCTCCTGAGGGGCTGAGGTGAAGGATATCTGGGCAATCCTGGTCCAGCCATTCCATGAATTATGCTGTATTAAAAGAACCTGCCTCATGGGAGTGGTGCTCCAGAGTGCCACCAGCCACTCACCTCAGGGTGACCTGACTGTGTTGGAGGGTTTGGAGAGGTGGGCAGCAGTGGAGGGCAGTGGTGACACCAATGTCACTGCTGCTCTGAGCTGCTCCAGTGCACGAGCACAGGCTGCACTGGAGCTGAGGGTCTGAGGTTTGCTTTGTTCAGCTCAGTTTAGCTCAAACTTCCCAAACTGAGTTTGGTTTTATGTCACCTGAGGACATGATGGAGGGTGAGAAGTTGCCTCCGGGGATGTGCCTGCTGTCCCTTCACACTGAACTGTCCTGTTTCTCCTGCCTCTTCACCTCTGACATCTCCTGGCAGACACGACTGTGACAATTCTGGGTAGGGGGCTCTAGGCTTGAGCACCAAGGCCTTAAAAAGCACATCTAATCACTCAGATCTTTCAGCAGCTCAGAACTGGAATACTCATGGTGTAATGAGTAACATGTGTCACCTCTTTTCCTAAATGTTTCTGTGCCTGGAGGCAACATCAAACTTGTGTGTGAAGGCACCTGTGACCCAGCAGGGCTCTGTGCCCCGCGCAGCCACCGCTGCTAATAAAAGGTTTCCTTTTACTACCCCAGCACAGCCCCTTTTATTCATAAAGCCCCTTGATCTGTGTTAATGAGGCTGCCCAGCACCCGAACCAAACTGGGGACTGGAGCTTTGGCAAGAATGTAGCAGCTGCTCTGGGAGCTGGTTCCTGCCCGGGCTGAGCTGACAGCTCTTCATTCACTCTGGGAGGTGCGGGAGCGTTGCCAGCTGCAGGGCTAGTGAGAAGTTGCCCACTTACAAAGCCCCTTTAAATGACATCCTCTAGGAGAGGCAGGATTAGCTTCCCCAGCAGCCTGTCAAATTCAGATGTCTTCCCTCAGTGCTGAGTTACCTGCAGGCTCCTCCACACCCTCCTGAGGAACACAGGGGTTTATCTGAGTTGAGGCTGCAAAGGTTCCTCCTTGGGTTGTAAATTGAATTAGGGAACACACCTGCCCATGGGGGCCTTCAGTGGCATTATCAGAAGGGCTGCACCCCTGAAAAATCCCCCTCTTTCCATCCCTGTCTGCCCTCCCTTTGGCTGCTCTGCATACCAAACACTGATGCAGCAACAGGGAGCAGCTGCCTGGGCCCCACTGGATCTTCCTCCTTCCCTGCTGTGACAAGGAACAACCCCTACACACAGACCCTGACCCCAGCACAGCACAGGGGGCTTCCCAGCTAACAAGGTCGGAGTGACTGGGTGCAAACTGAACCACTCAGCAGTGCAGGAAAGTCTGTGCTCAATGAAAACCCCAAACAGCCTCCTCAGATGCTGGCTGGAAATCCACCTGACAGGACAGCCCTCACCTGCTGGGTACTTGGAGGCCATGAAGATGATCTGAGGGCTGGAGCAGCTCTGCTCTGGGGACAGGCTGGGAGAGCTGGGGTGTTCAGGCTGGAGAAGAGAAGGCTCCAGGGAGACCTTAGAGCAGCTTCCAGTGCCTGAAGGGGCTCCAGGAAAGCTGGGGAGGGACTTGGGACAAGGGCAGGGAGGGAGAGGACAAGAGGGGATGGCTTAAATGGAAGCCCCATCCCTGGCAGTGTTGAAGGGCAGCTTGGATGGGGCTTGGAGCAACCTGGTCTAGTGGGAGGTGGATGATCTTTCCACCCAAACCATTCCATGACTCCATGATTCTACTTGCTAAGAGTCTACAGACATCTCCTAGGCACAAACCAATGTCCTACTGAACCTCTGCCTCCCTTGCAGGTGGCTCTGCTCAAGAGTTGAAGGACATCAGTACCTGCAGTGCACCACGATGGGACCAGCATCAGGGGGGTTGCAGGTTTTCACCCGTCTCAGGAAGGCCAGGAAGGGGGTGGGATACTCGGGGACACCGTGGTCAGGCCACGCGGTGAACTGGAACTGGCGAACCTCCCGCTTCTCACTGGAGCCATTCTGCAAAGACAGAAGAGCAGCAAGAGTAGGGTGAGGTGCCAGCACACCCTGCCTGTGCTCTGCATGGACAGCATGGTGTAGCCCATCCCCAGGGGAAGCACGGGAGCAGGACAGGGCTCACCTTGTGAAGGGAGAACGTTCGGACGCAGAACGTGGCCAGTTCGATGGTATCGAGCAACGTGACTTGAATCATCCCATAGGTGTCTGTGCCTCGGCCTGGCCAGTACTGGTCACACTTTATCTGGAAGACAGGAAGCATAGAAAACCCTGTGCTGCAGGGGAAGCTCACTGCACAACTGCTCTGCCATTCCAGGAGAAGCTGGGCAGGTCAAAAAGGGGAGGGAAGGTGCAATAAGTGTCTTTTCAGAGCCCCACGATAGGGATAGACTAGGCTGGAAAAGCTACTGAGTAAGCCCAGGCTTTGATGCACCACATCAATCATGTAGACAACAGACTGGAATGATCCTGAAGATTAGAGTGAATGTACTGGGGCTTGTTAAACAAGAGAACTGAATGTGAAACTTGCCACATGATTAACTCTGAGACAAACCTACAAAGCATGCAATGCGATCGAGTGTCCTCTGCTCCTGGAGCTGCAAAGGAGGCTGCAGCTTTCCAGGGTGAATGGTTTGTTTTTTTAAAGGAATGAATCACTGAACTTTCAGGGTGCTGGCAAAGCAGGCAAAAATCCTTCCCCCTGACACAAGAGTGGGCTGCAGATCAAAGGGATTTGCTGTTCTCCCACCCCATCTCCTCCAATCCCCCCAGATTATGACTAACCAGCCATCTCTCTCGTGCATCTTACCCGTGATTTCTCCTCCAGCTTAGTCATCATAACAATAGTAGCTGAACGTTGCTCCCACACCATCCTCCAGAAGTCCCCAAAGGTCTCTGGCAGAGGCCCCTGGGTGGCAATGTAGGCATTTTGCTTCCTGTAGCCATCAATGTAGTTGGCATTGATGTAATCACTGCCCACAATTCCTGCATTAAATCAGAAAAAAAAAAGTCAGTGGACTGTGCAGGTGTCTGCAAGCATGAAAAGATCTTCACAGCAATGTTGGTAGAGGTAATTCCCCTGCAAAAAAAAAACAACCAGAACCATCATGGTTTGCTGGGTTGTAGTCACAGGCCCTTTGCAAGTACTTTCCAGCTAAAGCTCCTGCACTGCAGGGAGACACGAGTGGTCAGGGTTGGAAGGGACCTCTCAAGACCATCTAAGTCCAACCCCACTGCTAGAGCAGGATCCCCTACAGCAGATCACACAGGAACATGTCCAGACAACAAATATCTTATTGCAGAAGATACTAAAAAGACTGAGTATCAAAGCCTTGAAACCATGGTCTTCTTACCACTGTTGGCAACTGGGACAAAAGACCTGCCCTAGGGTTTCATTGCTCACAAACAAGACAAGTCCTTGTCCCAGATCACCCAGAGCCTGGGCAGCAAATGCACTATGGTCTGATCCCAGCAGTGAGCTACAGCTGGACAATGTAAGGAATAAAACCAGGCTCAATTCAGCCAATAAAAGCTTTGAAATTACAGGCTTGGACCTGCTTTAAATTGTCTGCTGTCATTTTGAGGAGTGGGGTTTTTTTTTAGTTCCCATGAGTTCCAGGCTATTGAGTTCCAGCTGCTTTGCTTGCCTGTGTCCTTGCTTGAGGGGTTTGATGCGAGTGGCAGGAGGTTCTGCCAGAGTGAAGAGGGTGATTGGGACATGAAAGAAAACTGCTCTGCAGTTAAATGGACATTGGCAAGCAGGGATGTTCAGGTTCAGCTTTAAGAGCCTCTGAGCTTGGCACGGGGGCTCTGGGCTGTTTGGCCACTTGGCCCATTGCTAATTGCAGCAGAGCAGCTGGCAGGGCTGGCAGGTTCCTGCCAACCTGTGATTAACTCAGTTCAGAGGCTGAACTCCTGTCTCCAGGGGGAGCCAAGGGTGGGGAGCAGCACTGGGATGGAATTGGGTTGCTAGTGCTCATCCTCCTGGAGCAAAAGGCACTGCTGCTCCCCTTGGTGAGGAGCAATCCATGCTGAATGGCCTGCCAGTCCTCAAGGGTACTTGGTAATTTCAGCTGCTGGTAGAAAGTGGCTTTTGATTAAATTTCTGGAGGGTTCCCTGCCCCCATCCCTTCCCAATCTGAAATTTCAGGAGGGAAGGTGGCTGTGCAGCAGCAGCAGGAACGTGATCAAGGCTGAGCTTCTGGAATTAATCTCCTCTCTAGCCCCCTCAGGTCCACTCAGTCATTTAAAAAGGGGGCCATGAGCTCCTGCAACATTTCCCTGTGTGACAGACCATGTTGCAGAGAAGTCACAGAATTAAAGTCACTACTTCTTCCTGACCAAGCAGACAGTGACAATCTGCAACCTTGACAAATCCAGATATAAAACAAAGAGAAAGCAACAACTAATTCCTCCAAGCTTGTTCATCTTACACCTCTCAGCATAAAATACAGCCTGGTAGGAAGGAGCACACCAGCCAAGACCTGTCAGAACCTCTCAGTTTCTTGAAATAAGCAGCTCTGCTCTGGAAATAGGCTGGGAGAGTTGGGGTGTTCAGCCTGGAGAAGAGGTCTCCAGGGAGACCTTAGAGCAGCTTCCAGTGCCTGAAGGGGCTCCAGGAAAGCTGGGGAGGGACTTGGGACAAGGGCAGGAGTGAGTGGACAAGGGGGGATGGATTAAAACTGGAAAAGGGAGATTGAGGTTGGACATTAGGAGGAAAATTTTCCCTGTGAGGGTGGTGGAGCAACCTGGTCTAGTGGGAGGTGTCCCTGCCCATGGAAGTAGGTTGGATCTAGATGATCTTCAGTCTCTTCCAACTCAAACCACTCTATGCTTCTACAAAAAGTAAACCTTGGCCTGTTGTACCTGCACCATTGATCCCTCCTGATGCTGCCTGGGCAGGGTGGGGGCTGCTGCCTGCATCCAGCTCTGTGCTTCTGCCTTCCTAAAGCCAAGACCAGCCCAAAGTGTCCTTCATTCTTACACTTACATTCTTCTCTTGTCCCCTGAATGACAAGGCAACTTTTAAAAGCCTTTCCTTTCCTTGGCTCATACAGTATTAATCTCAGAAGAAACACAAGCCAGAACACAGTCATCTTCAAAATGAGAAATGTTGAAAATCCTCTCAAGGCAGACAAGACCAATCCAGATTTGTGCAGCTTTTTGGCAAATCACCATGATCTGTTGTATCACAGAACAGCTCTTCCACTTCCCCCTGTCCCTCAGAGTTACCTCAGCAGAGGGAGATTATTCTAGCAATCCCCTTTTCCCAAAGGCTTCTGAATTAACCTTTCCATTCACCAGGAGGTTATGAGGACATCCCACATCCTCTCTGCTCAGTTGATCAGCTTTTGGTAACACAAGACTGGCCTTACACGCTTTGCCTCAGAGACTTTGCTCGTACAGCACAGCTACGCACAACCTGGGATGATGAAACTCAAATATTACCTGGGCAGCAGCCACCAGTTTGACAGAAGCCCTGTCAAACTCCATCTCCTCTCCTCCAAAAGCCCCTCTTATCCCAGCATGTGCCACAGCAATGCTGTCAGGAGCCACGAGTTGTGAAATTTAATGGGAATTTTCTGACTGCACTGCCATAAGCAGCTCAGGAATCAATTTATGACCTACCAGGCTAACACTAACCCTTTTATTCTTATTCTTGGCCTTTCCGGGGCCAGGACTGCAGCAGAAGCTGCATATCAAGTAATCTTTCTGTCTGTACCACTTGGCAAGCACATCTTTGCTATGGTGTGACACTCACACAGGTACAGTCAGCCCTGTGCTCACTTCTTATTCATCCCCCGTACAGATCCACAGCCACTCTGCCCTCTTCCTGCTCTCTAAAGCACTATGTGGTCTGAACTCCTCCCAACAGTCAGAAATGTATCGAACAGGGATCTCCCAAGTAGAGGGAAGACAGTTTCTTGATAAACCAGCCCTTGCAATGAGAGATTGCAGCTCCAGGGAATTTGTCAGTCACCAGAATTAACAAATGTGCGGTTTACGGAGGCACCTCCTGCTTGCTGAACTCCCAGGGAGATGCTAAGAGAGAATATAAATAGAGGGTAAGAGGGAAGGGAGAGGAGCATGTGCAATAATTTCCCTGCAGCAACTTCAGCCTGGTGCTAACAGGGAGGAGGACAGACACTCCAGTACCTTCAATGGGCAGCAGGATGACGCGCGAGTGGTCGTAGGCGATCACGTTGGCGTAACGGTTCTTGGGCTTGTTCACCTCCAGGTTGGAGTGTTCCCAGGTGAACTGCTGGCCAGGGTCAATGGACTGGAGGAACCAGGAAAGAAAACAGAAGAGTCAGAGAGGGGAAAAGCAGCAAATAAAGCTCTGAATCCCTTATTCTGTGTGGGACAGGTCATGGCTCTGAGGATCTAGGTGAGGAACGCAGTGCTCACCACTTGCTGCCCTCCAGGACCCACATGTGCTGTGGGAAAGTCCCAGCCCGGTGGCACAGGGTGTTCATGTCCCCTTCTCCCTTGGCCCCAAGCACACCCAGAGTGGTACCTGATGTAATTCCCTCTCTGGCACCACTGCAGCCTGGTGGCAAAAGCACCAGTGCAATTTCACAGCCCCGTGGCACCAACACCCAGGAACGCCTGGGAATGGGGAGAGCTCAGAGCAATCCCAGCAGGATGTATTTAGGGAGTGATGAAGAGGCTACATCTGTGCATGGTTAAACTACATTAAGAGGGCTTAAATGTCTTGGTCAGTGCTTCTACCTAGAGGAGATGCTTAAGCTAGGACAAGGTTTATAACCACCTGTGCAAGAGGGACATGGAACATGAAGGAAAACCCTGTGCCAGGGGCAGCAGCAACTGGGCTGCTCCACAGGGAGAGCAGGGACAGCACTGAGTGGGACCACACAGACCTGGTGCTCCACAGGAGCCTGGCAGGGACCTGCCTGTTGGGCAGGGTGGGATGAAGCATCTCCCTGGACAGAAGAGGGGAAGGAAACCTGGCCCTAGGAGCCTGCATCTACATGGCTTTTTCCTAGAAGGGATGAAGGAGCAAACAATGAAATGCACCAGAGAGATGAAGCCTCTCTGCCTGCCCTGGTGATTTATGCCAGGTTTGGTGGTTGGTTTGCTGGGGTTTGTTTGTTTGTTGTTTTTTTGTGTTTGTTTTTTTTTCCTTTTCCTAAAAGTCCAGCTGTCCCAGATATGGAAATTAGGTTAATTACGTTTACCTCCAAATCCTCAGCCAGAGAATTAAATAAAACAAGGGCTTAATTCCTTCATCATTTTGCAGAGCCCTGGGGGTTTGCCTCAACTGAAGGCTCTGCAGGAGTGTGCTGAGCTGCTCCCTGTGTTCACTCCCATTGTCCCACACCCTCCTTACTGGATCCATCCCTTTGAGCTCAGGGAGGTCAGTCCTTGCCAGGCACCCACTGCCCTCCCCTGGCTGTGCTGACCCTAGAGCCCCCTGAGCTCAGCTCCAGGGGTGGGGACAAGGCTGGCACAAAACCACCCAACAGCAGAGTCTTTTGAGCTGTGGAGCAACTGAACTGCTGGGTGTTCATGCTGCTGGAATGTGCCTGTTTTACTCCCTGTCCCTCTCATCTCCCCTCGCCTTCATGTCCTCACTGATGTTTGTTTAGCTCTGGCTCTCCCACTAGAGGAGGTTGTGCTGGAATGATGCCAGGGCACTTGGGAGATTGCACGATGCAAATCAGCCTTTGAAATCTGGATGGATCATATTAACAGGCTGCTGCTCCCCCCAACACCCCAATGTGGGGTGAGAAACCCCAGCAGAGCAAATGCCCCTTATCCTCCGTGGGTGCTGAGCTGGGAGCCCAGAGCTGCTCCACGCATGCTAATGTTTTACAAGCCAGAGTGGGCAGAAACCATCCCAGACCCAGCCCTTTGTTCAGGAAACATCCCCTGCAAACAGAGCTAGGCAGTCTAGACTAGTTATCAGTCTAAAAATATCGGGGCTTTTGATGTCTTTGAACAACAACAAAAAAAATCCAGCCCTGTGTTCACTCTGCACTGAAAGCAACCGGCCCCGGCAGCGCGTTCGCACGGGGATTAAGCAGGGCTGGGGCAGCCACAGCACCCCAGGGATGGGGCAGGGCTGCCCAGCACACAGCCTGTCCCCACCTGGGGACAAAGATGCCAGTGGGAGCTCTGATGCTCTTCACCTTCCCCCCTCAGTCTGCCTTAGGACTGGCCTGGCCCATCAGCCCCGGCAAGGTGGGATGTTACAGCCTGGGATAGACATTTGCAATGCTGGACCAGGGCTGGAGCCCATTTCAGTAACTAAACATTAGCAGGAAGGAGAAAAAAGGAGCATGAAACCCCCAGAGTACACAAAAAGGCACAACTCCTCCTGTTTTCTCAGCTTGAGCTCTGTGGCTGTTGATCACCCCAGCTCTAGAGGACCTACTGCTCATCTCTCCTAACTTCAGCCATCTAAAGCTGCCTGACTCCTTGGCTCGGTCCCCTCCACGGTCAGCAGCAAGACACAGGCACCCCCAAGGACAACCCCCCATCCATCTTCCAAAAATGCATCCCCCTTCATGGTGGGATGGGAACTGCTCATGGACCAGGGCTCTGGAACTTCTCTAGGATCTGGAACTGAACCTGGCAAAGCACAGAGCAACTACTTCAAATTTTCAGCAGATAAATAGCTTTTTTATTTCAACTAACTAGATAATGAAGCTATGTTTCCTTGGATGAGGGCCTGTCTGAATTTCCTAATTCCCTGGCTCTGCACACCCATGCACAGCACTCACTCTTGCTCATACCTCATACTCTTGGGACAATTTCAGGTTATCATTAGCTTTGAGATGCTCTGTGTGTTCAGCCAGCTCGGAAACAGGGATTGGTGGGTGGCTGAGCATACCTAAAAGACAAGAGAGCAGGGAAAGAATCTCAATTAATAATAACTAAAATTCACAACAGTTGCACATTTTATAAGAAAGAAGAAACAAGAAAAGGAAACAAAATAATAATTACAATGCAAGATCTGCAATGAAAGTAGGGAGGTTAGAAGAGAAGAATTCAGGGCTCGAAATTGTGTCCTTGGAGTAAAAAAACCATAAAAATCAAGGAAAAAAAAAACCAACAGTAAAATGAGAGTGCTCCCGTGATGGCCCCATTTCAATGTGTAAATAAGAGCAAAACAAAAAGGAAAAACCAAGAGCAGATGCACGTTAGCAATTCCAATAGTGGACTTAAAATGAGCAAACGCTGCCAGAGGAACCTACGCAGCAAATGTTACAGCACCTGCCATGATCATCAGCAAACCCAACAGAAAAGAAGGGAAGGGGCAGGGATCCAACCAACCATGGTGATGTGGGGCATGGGAAGGGAATGCAGATGGGGGGAAGCAGGGGAGGCTTTTCAGGAATTGTCCTTTGCACAACACTGGAGCTCCTTGGTGAGCTCGTGGCCGCAGCAGTGTGACTGTCACCGGGTGTGGAGATGTCAGCACTGGCTCCTCACTCATGGCCAGGGCCTGGAGCTCCTCCTGCAGCTCAGCCCACAGCTGGGCAACTGCTCTGTCCTCATCCTCCCTGTCCCCCCATGGGGCAGGTTGACCCCTCAGTCTCTGCTGGGGGTGGCATCACCTTTTGTCATGGAGAGACTAAAGATCCTCTTGCCTCTTAGTCTGGGGGTTGGGAAACAATTTGCTGGGGACATCAAGGCCTCGTGACCCCAGGTTTACCTGCTGCCCTTGCACTTCTCACCAACACCTCCTTGTGTTTTACTGAGGCAGCCAGAACTGCCAGGGAAGAGGTTCCATCTCCCCTGAGGTGCACTGGGGGGCCCACACTGTGTCAGACTGAGGGCACATCTCAGCTGAGCTGCAAAGGCAGACTGGGGGTCGGGTCTGAGCTGGGATTGCTCCATCCTGCTTCCAGCCAGGCAGCTGGAGCTCTGGAAGGAGCTGGGATCCTTCCCACCCCATCACCTCAAACAGCTACACTGCAAATGGAGGTGGAAAAGCGCTCCGTGCTTTGCTCATCTGCATTGGATGATGGGTTTCCAAAGGCTTCCCGTGCTGTCTGCCAGTCTGTCCACCAGGCATGGCAGGGGACAGGCAAGGACAGCAGCACACCGAGAAGCCCTGGGCAGTGTCCCCAATGACAAGGACAGGAGTGGAGAAGAGATGGAAGCCAGGGAGAATTTCGAGCCCCGTGGTGCTGGTGTGTGACAAAGCAGCGGCAGCAGCGCGGTCAGATACTCCGAAAACTCAGCACAGAGATGGCAAAGCAAGCATGACATCCTCAGTTTTACAGTGACTTCCAGAGAGATGCTGCCTCTCCCAGGCCTGGGGACAGGATGAGATTGCCACAGAGTGGGACTTTGAGCCACCACTCCCACAGGTTTCTCCTAAGCTAACTAGATCTCTATTTTCAGCACAAGGAAGGGGGGAGGGAGGGAATAGATCAAAAAAGCTCACAAAAATAACCCCAAAGCATTCCAGAGGCTGCACTGGTTTCATTCCAGTCTGCTGAGCATCAGGGCAGGAAGCATCTTCTGGCTCATGGAAGAAAAACTCCTGCTGAGTCTCTTGCTGTCCCGTAGCCCATTGCAACTGGAGAAGGATTTCTCCCTTGCCTCCCACCCTGGACTGGAAGGTGGCTGCCACCCACCGCAGTATCACAGGGGCATCTGCAGACTGGGGGCATTGGGAGGAACTGGTCCTCTCTGTGCCCACATGGGACAGGAAGGCCACACTGGCTGAGATGCCAGAGATCAGAGACCAAACCAAATGAATATTATTAACACTCTCCTCAGTGCCTGTCCTTCTGCCTCTGGAGGTTAAGGGCTGAAAGGGCAGCAAACATACCTCGAGCTGTAGCATTAGAACAAAGCCAAACCCTACACACAACAACTCCTGGCAACTCAATAAACCATCTCCAGATCTCTTTGGGTCACCCCTTCATTGACTTCTTCCCCCCTGGGCTCTTGGCCCAGCTGCCACCACCTGATTCTGCTGCAAAAAAGCTGGAGATTACTTGCTGAAGTGTGCTTAGAAACACAGTGCTGAAAATGAACCCCCAAATGATGAACACACAGGTTAAAAGGAAAAAAAACCCCAAACAACCCCATGATCAGAAAACCTAATAATGAGCAAACAGGAAAAAAACCTCCCAGGTTCTCTTTGGCTTAGAAGTCCTGGAGCCATACATGTGATTCCCCCTGAGCTGCATGGAAAAGGCCCACTGGGTCAATCTGGAAGGAGAAGTCATGTTTCCATTTCACAAGTTTGCTTCATAAAAGCTTCAGGCAGAGTCCTCAGTATGACCAGCTCCTGAAAACCAGCTCTGCCTCTTTGCTGGGGCACATCCTGCCCCACCTGCAGCTGCTGCAAACAGACCCTGGCTGAGAGCACATGGGAACCTGCCTTGTTAGAGACAGAAATCTCCTTGTCGGATTGATTTCTAGGGCTCTTTACAATAAAAAAAGACTTGAAACCTCTGCAGTGAGAGGCCCTTTCCTGGTCAAAATGCCAATGCTTTGGAGTTCCCATTAAGATCCAGGAGGAGCTGGATATTAAAGCAGCCCAGAGTGGTACTTCCCGGGGGCACCAGCAGCACTGCTGTGTCAGCTGCAAGAGCTTCTTTGTCTGCTTTAATTCAGTAACCTTTTAGCCAAGAAGGGCTTGCAGATTCCTCTGCTCAGTGGTCTCCTGGCTACTTGTGGGGAGGGTGGCAGAGGGGACAGTGCTGGGGGGTGAGGTTCACACAAAACCCTGCTAATACAATAAGGGGGTCGAGAGGAGGTGGCAGGTGGACTGGGACAGCAGCAACAGGACTATTCAATACCAGGGAGACCAATATTTGGATTTAAACTATTCAGAAAAATGTCCCAGCCCTCACTTCTCTGAGCATAAGCAGCATCTGTGATCCTTCACATCTGTCAGCTGAAACCTCACATCTACTTCCCTGCCCGGCATAAAAAAAATCAATTCAAACCCCAAACCCATCCAGCAAAGCTGGGATCTTGGCTTCTAATGGGGATGAAGTCTTTTAGAGCCAGTCTCATCTAACATTTCAATCACTTGAATCTCTCTAATCTTATCACAAAAGACTTGATTCTCTGTGCACCAGCCAGCTCGCCAGCAACGTCACCCTGAACATCTGCTCCATGGGCCAGAGCCCATTGATCTTCGCGGCGGCTGGATGGCACCCGGCACAAACCCAGGGGTTGGGAGGACCCTGGAGAGGCCTCTGGTCTTTGTGCTCCTGGAACACATTGATGCCAAGGAACAGACACCTGCCACAGATGGGAAATGGCCCTTTTCCCCCTCTGACATGAAAAGGTGCTCGTGTGGTTCTTTCCAAAGAGAGGGGAGCGTTGGCTGCAGCTCCGTTTTTCCCCCACCCCACGTTAGGAAGCAACAAACACAAAACCACAGGCACACACACACACAGAGCACACACACTGGGGCACAAAAACACTTTCTGCCCCTGAATAAGTAGGAGGGACATTTAGCCAAGCTTCAGAAATGAAACATCTTTGACTATGGGGACAAAAAGAAGCTTTGAAACAACCCAGCTCTTCCTTCCGGGACAGCAAATGGGACACAGAAGGATGAGCAGTGCCCCACGTTGGGGACTCTGTTCTGCTGCTACTCCTACCACTGGTGTCTTCCAAAAGGCCTGTTATTTGATACTGTAAAACTGGAAGTGCAGTTCAGACAAACAGATGGCACAGAAAAGGGATGAGATGGGCAAACACTGCAGGAATACAGAGAATTCGGCAAACAAACAAAGAAAAAAGAAAAAAGAAAGAACCAAAAAAAACCCCAGGAACAAAAGAGAATTGGAAACAAAGTGACAGAAGAGAAAAAAAATAATTATGGAGGGAAGGGGGGAAAATGAAACCAACAGGAACAAAAACACACAGGAACTAACTTTCAAAGTCAAACTCAGGGTCACTGAGAGGGCTGCTCAGACCAGAATCTGCAGAAAACAGTAAAAAATAAATAAATAAAAGGTACACTTTTTAAAAAATTTCATGCTAATAAAAAAACCAAAAAAGCCAACATAAAATCTAAAGAGGAAAAATAAAGTTATTTTTGGTGCTGATTGGCTAGGACAGGGTTATCTCAGCTGGGTCCCTCCCCTCTCTGAGCTGCGCAGATGCTCTCGCACGTTCCCATGCCCAGTTCCTCCCTCAGTTTTGCTGCTGGGGACAGGACAGAGACTCTCTGCTTGCTGGATCCTCTGGCTGGAGAAGAACCTACAGGTCCTCTTGTAAACCACAATGTACTTCATTCAAATAGCTTTAATTCAGGCAGCCCTGCAAACTGCACCACAGTCTCTCCATCATCACCAACACACTTCAGGCTCTGGTTTTTCATCCATTTCCATTTTCACCCAAGTGGTTGCTAAATTCTATGGGAGGCAGGTGATCAACTCCCTCAAAACCTTTAAAACCTCTTCATACTTTACAAACTATGTGGCAGAATAAAGTAGCTACATAAACTCTTTGGCTTAAACAAACTTCCAAAGCAAGGGTGGAAGCATCTTCCTAAACAAAGGAAAGACAAAGCCAGGTAATCCTTGGAGATTGGCAGAGCCTGACTGGCAGGTCTACGTGTCTTAGTTACTTTTTACAAGCCTCTTAGACCAAGAATTCAGAGGTACAGCATGACCAGAATGTCAGGGTCAAAGGAAAACAGACTTCTTAGCATCTGGATGGCCACAACCTTGTCCTTTCTATCCCAGCACAGGTTTCAGAGGAGGGAGTGCAGCTCTTTCTCCTGGGTCTCACAGCACCACCTGGAGCAGCCAGAAGCCAACCTGAACACTCACAGTGGGAGCTCCTGTTTGCACCCAGTATACAACAGTGAGCCCAGACAAATGCAAACTGCTCCTGAGCTGCAGCTGGGGCCACCCAAAAGATCACCACCTTCAGACCCTCCTACAGGAGCACCACTGAGTAAGAGCTATTTAGGGATCTACCTGCTGCTCAGCTGCTCTGCACTCAGTGCCTGCTGGATTGAACCCACTCCATCCCCCTCAGCTGAGACTCCAGCCTTCCTAAGCTTGGGCTGATATCAAGGAGTGCTTCCTGACTCTTTTTGATGTGAAAGCCTCAGTTCAGGGCTGCCTTTGTGCTTCCCCACAGGCCTCTGCCCTCTGGGTACCTACCAACCTCACCCTAAGAAAACTCGGACAACGCTGAGGACAGGACTGGGATGGGGAAACAGGAGCTGCAGAAACATTACTAACAAGCACAAAACAGCAAAAAAGTACAAACAAATTGAAAACAACAGACAGCCCCCAAAAAGCACAATAAATTCCCTTCCAAATCCTCCTGCCCCAGGAGCTGGGAGGCAGAGGTGTGTGCTGGTGCACTGCTCAGCATCACCAAACGTCTGTATGAGGACATGCCCGGGCTGGGCTGTGTCAGTGGTGGCTTCCAGAGGTGACATGCAGGCAGCTTGGACATGCATGTACATGTGGACACACGTGTAGAGGAAGGTGGGTGCACTGAGTGTCCTTGCCTGGGAGCTGAGTGCAGTCACAGGCTGCTCAGCAGCTGCACCAAGCCAGGAGATGCTGCCTTGTCTGTGGGCAGCAACCAGCTGCCTGCCCCTCTCTGCACAGCCCCTGGGGCAGGCCCAGCTCCCAGCAGGAATGTTCTGGCACAGATGCAGAAAGCCCCAGTTACAGATGTGACTGGAGCAGCATGTGCTGGGCAGCAGGCCAGCTGCTGGGCAGCTCCCACCACCCCAGGGAGCTCCCAGCCTGGTCACACTGGTGGGTCTGGCAAGCTCAGCATGGCCACAGCACTTGCAGCTGTGTATTTAGCTCTAAATGCCCCAATTCAGCTGGTACCCAGGAAAGCCCTAATTCCTGCCTTGCTAGAGCTGGGCAGAGCCTCTGCAAGGTTATGTCTGTAGTCTTAGCATGGCCTAGGTTAGTTACTGGGGTGCATCCTAAGTTGGGGCACCCCAGGTTGGGGCACCCCAAGCTGGCTCTTGGCTGTGCCCTAGGTCACCCCGGGTGTGCAGCAGCCCCCACAGAGGCAGGATGGGGCTGAGGAAGGGGCAGTTGCTCCAGTCCTGCCCTCCCAGTGAGGAGTGCTGGTCGGCAGCTGTTACCTGGAGTCTGGAAGTTGATGCGTCTCATCTCCACGGGGTCTTTGGGGTGGTGAGGGGTGATCTCAGCATTGTTCAGGAGGCACTTTGTCCGTGGCTCTGAGTCTTTTCGTTTGCTTTAAAAATACACCCAAACAAAACAAGAAGAAAAACAAAAAGACAAAGCATCTTAGCTTAACGGGCCTCTTAAGTCTTCTCAGCTACTCAAGCCACACTCAGACCTGACTATAGCTCCCAGCAAAATCAGGGCCAGATGCTGCTGAGGATGTAATCACATAAAATGCATAAGAAAAGGGTCTGGAAGGGTTTGTCAGTGGGTTTAGGACAGCCCAGCAGCCCCTCAGCAGCTTTCAGCCAAGTCTGTGAGTTCCCCTTCTCCCAACAGAAGCCCAGAGGCAGTGAGGAGCAGGCTGAGGTGCTGGTAGCTCAGCCCCCAGCCTCCCTGCACAGACAAACCTCCACTGAACCCTGCAGAGCTCTGCAAGCACAAACCTTCCAATTCTGGCCAAGCCATTTGCAGCCTGAAAGAACCAGAGCCAACATCATCATTTGGAAAAGTACAGAATCTCCTGGCCATGACCTTGGACATAAAGTACTGATGTTGCTCTGCTGGCTTGTTCAGGAGCCCTCAGTGCCTGGCTGCAGACACAGAAGTCAGAGCAGAGGTTTTCAATCTTTTTTCATCTGCAGAACCCTAAAATCTGGGTTCAAAAACCAGTGTAGACACATCCTCTCCCATCACAGCTGTGCCTGCTGAGATCTGTCTCACCTTCTTGCCAGAAGCTGAAGCCTGCTCCAACCTGCCAGCTGAGCTGCACATTTAAGTGGTTCCTAATTTATCTTGCTCAGGATGGCTTAGGTTGGCTGAGGCAGTTGAAAAGTCTTTGCTGACCCAGCTCATTCTCCTTGAAAAGAATTTGGAAGCAAAGCCCAGCACTGATCTCAGGCTGTGATAACCTCTGGCAAGGGAACAGTGACAAGCTGCTGGGAGCAGAAGTCCTCCAGAGAGCACAGAACATGTACCCACAGCCTCAAGCTTGCAAACACTGTCCCAGCCCTTCCAGCAAGACGGCTGTGGAGCTCCTCACCCCTCTGCTTGGTCTGCACAGAAGCCACCAATAATACACCCACAGCAATAATGGCAATTGCTTAGGAGGCTGTTCAGTCCATTTTTAGCTGTCTCTTAATGTCAGTAATAGCCAGAAGAAGTGGCATGAGCCCTGCCAGCACTGCATGGGGCAGCATTTTGGAATCACACCACTTCTTAGCCTGGGAGGTGTTTATTTTTGCTGCAGTTCTGAAACTGCTGTTAATTGTGCATTGGCTAAAGCCATCAGTTCCTTCCAGTCAAAGTTCTCCCAGCCTTGGAAATGGTTTGAAATAAATCTCATTTTTTGCCTTCATAAACAAATTATTGTTAGAAGTCCCTGGCTGATGGGGCAAGAAAAGCTTTTCCAAGGGGGTGGAGACAGCTCAGCTGGTCAGATTCTGCTTCCAGAGCACTGGTGGTTCAGGGACAACCTGCATGGAGCAGTCAGACATAGAGAAAACCTACTTTCACCTCTGCCTGCAGCACAAATGGGTGTTTCTCTGCTCCATTAACCCAACATTTTATGAGCCATTTACTGTCACTGCTGCTTGGCTTGAGAAAGGGCCATTTAGGAATGGATAAGCAGTAAAGTTGGGCTTTTTTTTTTTTTTTGCTTTCTCTGCCCTGATTCAAACCTGGTCCCGTGCTAGTCTGACACAGGGTGTCTGTTAGGAGAGATCTAATGGCAGAAACTGTGCCAAAAAAAGCCCCATCACCACAGACATAAACACTGCCTCAACACACAGCCAGGCCAGCAAGAAAAGAAACTCGTGGCAAATCTGGTGCTCTTACCTGTCTGGTTTATAAACACTGCCTCAACACACAGCCAGACCAGCAAGAAAAGAACCTCAGTAAGTGGCAAATCTGGTGCTCTTACCTGTCTGGTTTGCTGTCCAGGAAAGCAGTAAGTGGAGAGAAGACAAGACAAATGTTCAGGTTAGAAAGGACTTGCAGAGGAAGAGAGAAGTGTTTGCTCAGCTCTAACCCTGGTAACACAGGTGGAAGGTGGGACCAGCAAAGACTGCCCAGGAGATCAGTGCTGATGAGCACCAACAAGAGCCACCTGAGTCCCTGACCCCGGAGCTTTGTGTGTCCAGCACCTTCACACATGTGGGATGCACCAGCCCCACCCATGTGCATCAGCAGACACAGCTGTGCAGATGGAAGGTGGAGCAGGGTCAGGAGAGCTCCCTCCATCCTGCAAACTGCATGTCCCAACTAAGGACACCCTGGCACTGGCCAGAGCTGCCATCCTGCCCCTTTTCTGGATCTGTTTTGCTCAGCATCTGCTTCCTCTCCTGTCCTTTCTCACTGCACATCATGTCCTGAGTGTGCTCAAGGAGCCCCATATTCCCATCCACACACCATGAGCTGCTCTGAAGGCCAAGGACAAGGGAGAGATTTCCAGGGGTTGTTCCCTCCACTTTCCTGCAGGCTCACATGACACCCCTGCTCTCGTCTCCTAAATTCCAACTGAAAAGCAGTTTGGGAACAGTGGAGGTCTCAGGTGCTTTCTCTGTCTCACCCCCTCTGTGCACACACATCCTGAGCACAGGAAGGGGAGCTCAAGGCTTCAGCAGCTCTTCTGGAGGAGACAGGCCAGAGACCTGACAAGCTCAGTGCACACATGCCACCACAGGCTGTCTGTCAGGCAAGGAGAGCTTTAACCAGAAGGGCACAGGGTAGACTCTGAAGCAGAAAGTCCCTGCAACCCACTGCTGATCTCTCCTGTGCCAATCAGACCTTTCCACTGCAGCATTTGTGCCTCAGGGCTCCACTCTCTGGTGCTGGTGCAAGGTTTTGCTCCAGCTGACAACGTGAGGGCCAAGGAGGGAATTCCATGCAGAGCTGGGGACACTCGGAATGGTCACAGATCTGGGCAAGAAGCATCTCTTACTTTTTGTAGAGTAGAATGGCAATGACAATGCAGATGATGAACACCACGGCCAGGACAGGCCCGATGACCCAGATCAGCCCTTCTTCTCCATCGATGATGGGCTGTGGATCAGGGTTGTCCAGCTGGATGGGGTCGGAGAACGGACTAGCAGCAAAAGTCTGGAAGACATGGAAGATTGTGGAACGCAGTTCAGAGATGGAATGGGGACTGAAAACAACAGGCAAGCACACAGTGTTCCACCAGAGAAATTGCTAGAGGATGGGAGCTCTCTGCAGCACAAACCAGACAATAACAGAGAAAGTACCCTCCTCAACCTAGACAAAACTGTGACCCAGGAGTGTCCAGCTGACAGGTATCTTCCTCCTCCAGGCCAGACAGACCACTCAAAGACCACATTCACATGAAGCCCATGCCTATGGCTCATCTAATTTCGCAGCCAGGAAGGGGCTTTTAGCAAACCAGTTGACTCTGCTGCTGTTCGACCGCATCCCTGAGCCCTCTCCACTTCCACAACCACACAAATGCTTTCTCCAAGCTCTCATGTAACTAAAGTAATAAAATGCAGCATCTCTGCTGCTCCCTCTGCTCTGAGCTCCTGAGGAGCACCAAGGGCACACTGAAACTCATCAGGGTCCCACCTAATGAGCATTGCCTGCTTGTTCTCATGAGTGCTACCACCTCCTCACCCCAGAAAGGCTGCATTCCCACCTTACACAGAAACAAAATGCACAGAGAAGACCTGGCATGGCCTGGTTTGAGGGAAAAGTCTGGGACAGGACAAGAACAGATCTGGTCTCCAGGTCCTTGAACTCTTATCAGCTCTCAGTGAGACTGAAATGCTGCTTCATATTTGGGAGCTGCTGTGAATCCAGGTTGTTGTGAGTCAGTATGTGCAGTACCTTGCTCTAAAGCTGAAGTTACCACCAGCTGCAGTAATCCGATTGAGGAAGCCATTCAGAAGCCTGTCAGCCTAATCCTTTAATATCAAATACACAACTAAATGTTTATTTGGGAAAAAAACCAACAACCCTCTGAAAACCCCTTAATTTCACATAGCTCCCTGCTACAACTCCATAGGGGGATTTAAAAACAACAAAGTATTAGACTGCTTCCTATTGTGCACGAGGGAGGAGGCAGGTAAATATTAAAACAGTTGTTTTCATAAAGCCAAACACTTCTGGAGTCAGCAAAGTGCTAAGAAGAGCACACATGGAGTTTTCTGTAACAAAATGGTTCCCTCTCTGCTTGGCAAGGAACTTAGTAATGACCAGGGAATGTGACATGCTGCTCTTGGGTCACTGCTCTAAGGAATACAAGGACAGCCTTTACAAGAAATGACTCTTTTAAAGGGCATTGACCTGGGGATCTCTAAACTCAAGTGTAGTCCTGAGAGGACCATCCAGTACTCCCCTTTCTGGAGTCAAATCTGGAGCCACAAGTGCCTACAAAGACGAGCACAGTGCAGGAGCAGCCCCCAGGATCAGCCTGTCTGCTTGCAAGAGCACGTTTGCTGCATGCAGACACGAGCACAAACAGCTCCAACAGCCACATGCATAAGCTCCACACCTGCTAAAAGGTCTTTACAAAGAAAAGAACCCTCAGGCTGTGGCATCTGGTGGGAGAGAATTCTGGACAATGCCAGGAGGGCACCAGGGCTGCTGGCAGCTCAGGAGGGAGCAGCTGCTGCCTCTGGTCGGTAGTGGGGACAGAGGGACACGAGCATCTGGAGGGGCCAAGGGAAAGCACTTACGGCCTCGGGTTCCTGGAGCACTGCCAGGATGAAGATGACATATTTCTGCCCCGGCTCCAGGGCTCTGTTCTCAAAGTTGTCATAGTGCTTCATGTCTCCCAGGATGAAGTGGGAGGGCAGGGAGCGGAAGCGGGCGGCGATGTAGGGCTTGGGGAAGTCCAGCTGCCGGGAGTGGCGCAGGCTGCGGCGCCGGAGCCTGGCAATGTCCTGCACCAGCTGCAGGAGGCAAAGAAACACTCTGAGCCCTGAGTCTTCAGCACCATTAAGGGAGCAGGAAGGAAGGAGAGCCAAACCATCCCACTCACCTTAGCTACTCAGAACGTGGAGCACAAATACCCCCAAACCACCCTTCCCAGGCCACCATCCCAGTGAGCAGGGACAACTGCTCTCTCCTCACAACTGCCTTCAGTTTCAACCTCACTCACCTCCTCCAGGTCCATCTCCTCAGGGCTCCCCAAGGGGTTGAGGAACTGTCCTCCTCGGGACTTCCTTAGAGGCACCACCACAATGTAGTAAGCCCTGAGACGTGGGAATAATCAGAAGATACAGAAGGAATTAATCTCCTACAATGAGACACAGAGGAAGAGCAAACACACTGATGGGGAAGGTTTCCCCCAGCAGCCCCACTGGCCCAGCCCAGCAAGGCCCTTATGTTTTATTTAGCACAGCTGCTATGGCTGCTCCTGGAACCAGCCTGGATTCAGTGGCAGCCCCATAAGACATGTCTCCTTATCTACTCCCTATGCATTTCCTTAGCTCCCCTGTTAGCCCTGGGAAGTAGCTCCAACAGACAGCAGTAAGCAAGGCTCAAACTGCAGAGGACACACCCCCTTGCCACTGCCCTGGGGGGTTTGTACTGTGGCCTCCAGCCATCAGGGCTGACCCCCAACACATAACTGAACACCCCACCTCTGCAGGTTAACAGAAACCTACTGGACAGGCAGAGAGCTCTTCACGTCTGGGAGAATCACCACCACGTTGCCATCAGCATCAGGCTTGTAGGTCACCTCTGGCTTCTTTGACAACAAGTCAGCAGCAGTCCAGGCAGCCACGTTCTGCTGCAAGCCCCCCATGCTGTTGCCCCGGTTGGTGAGCACAAAGTTGTAGAACGTGTGGGGCTTCAGGTTGGTGATGAGCTTCTTGGTGGTGCGACCGTCCACGTCGACGTTCAGCCCGTTGTACTGGATCTGGGGGAGGCAAAGAGGCAGCAAAGTTGGGCCATGAGCAAGGCTGGTCCTGCTCGAGCCACCAAACTCCTTCCTCCCCATGGCTTTGGTCTGCAGAGTGCACAAGGCAGTCAGCTGTGCCACACTCCCCCCACCTCTGCCAGGAGTAGAAGGCATTTGAGTGAGGAGTTGTCCTTTCTCTTGTGCTCTCTGCAGGGCCCCCAGCATAAAGCAGATGCAGGAAAAGCCCTGAAATTTCTCTGAGAACAGACATTTTTATCTGGAAATGGGAAAATTGTGGTAACTGGCTTAGGGAAGCAATGATTTGGGATCAAGAGGTGGGAATGCCCTGATTTTCAGCCCACCTCCTCGATCCAGTGATAAATCATGATCTGACCATATCTGAGGCAGGAATACAGAATTCCTGCCTCTTACAACCTCTTATTCAAAGCAGCAGAGAAGAGTCCCAGGAAACTGGGAGGGAACATGGTTCTGACTCCTCCGTTCCACTTGCCTTGTACGGGGTGGGAGAGTTGTAATTCTCAGGAAACTCCCAGCTCAAAAGGACAGATGTCTTTGTCACCATCTTCACCTTGAAGTTTTTGGGCAAAACTGCTGAGAGAAAAGTGAGGAGGAAGGGGAGAAAGGAGAAGAAAAGGCAGCAGAGGGAAGGAGGAGCAAGAAAGAGAAGGAAGAGAATGTCAGGCACTGGCGAAAGGCTCTGCCAGTCTGGGTCTGGCTGCTGCTGCAGGAATGGAAGGGATTGCTCCCTCCTCCACACTGTGCTTGAGTTTTGCCAAGGTCCATCTCCCAGTGCTCCCTGTCCCCATGCCTAACCCCCGGGAGGGGTGAGGGAGGGTGGGTGGCTTTGCCCACACACTTATGGGTCTGAGTGGCTGCTGCAGGGACGAGGTGCTGGCTTTCTGAGCATGCTCAGGTGAGGAAACCCATCCCAGGTCCCATTTTGAGGCTGATTTTTTTTTCTCTTTTCTTTTGGCTGTTTGCAAAAGCTGAAGAAAATGCTCTTCCCACCTGTAACAGCGACTGGCCCCCCACCTCAGGTGCCAGGGCAAGAAGGGTGTCCGGACTTAACTTAGAAGAAAGCGGTAAAAGGGACTTACCTGGCACAAGGCAGAGAGGAGCTGAGGGACTGAGTGTGACACCAGAGTGCTCTGCATTTACTCACGAGCCTGGCTGAGCCTGGCTTGACCTCTCCAGCTCTGCCTCCCGGCACCAGGTTACAAGGAGAGAGAGGGAGGAGAAACCGGTAAGTCCTACCTTGATCCAGCTGGAACGTCCGATACTGGACAGTGGGGCTGTAGGGCCCGGGGCCTTTACTGGTGTGAGCACGGATTTTAACATCATAGACGGTGTTGGGTTTGAGGCCGTTGAGGGTGTAGGAGTTCTCTGGGGAGGGGGGCAGGTCTTTTTCCAGCGGGTTGCCGGGAGAACCGGCCTCCCGGTAGGCCACGGTGTATTTGACGATGGCTCCGTTCCTCTCGGCCAGCACGGGGGGCAACCAGCCAAACTGGACCGACATGGAAGTGATGTTGCTCGCCTCGAGGATTTGGGGGTAACCTTTGGGGATGTCTTCAGGGGTGGTGAGTTCCTGCACAGCTTCCTCCCCAAAGCCAGCCCGGCTTTTCACAGCCAGCTTGAAAACATACGTGGCGCCTTTGTGGATGCTGGGAGCCGTGTACTTATCCTCCAGGGCTGAGAACTCCAAGGTAGCCAGGGGGTCGATATCCTTGCGGCCAAACTGGAGCCGGTAGCCCAGCACTTGGCCTTCTGCATCCAAAGGAGGCTCCCACTTCACCAGGAGAGTGTTCTCCTCTGTCTGGTGCACGGACAGGATGGGCTTCCCTGGGACTGGGAGAAAAGATAGACCTTCAGTCAAACGCGGGGCAGGGTGGTTGGGGGAAGACGTGTGGAGCCTCTTAAGCTCCAGCAACAGGTTCCTCAAAACAGTGGCAAGGTTTCAGCTTGGCTCCCTGTGCTTTGATGTACTTGAGCTGCTGCCCACAGCTGGATGGTCTCTATCAAGCTTAGGAAATGAGGTGAATCTGAAATGAGGTGACTCTGAAATGAGGTGCATTGCCAACATGTTCAAGGTTGTACCAGATGATCCTTGAGGTCCCTCCCAACCTGGCATTCTATGATTCTAGGTCACCTCTGAGGTGCTGACACGTTTTTGGAATTATTTTCTTCCCTTTCCCCCGGACAGAAAGGTGTGCACAGCTCCTCCCTTGTCACTGGATCACATACTGTCCCATAGCTGGGAAGAACAAACTTAAGAATCCTGACTCCCAGCCTCCCATCCTAATCACCTGAGCAGATTGCTTCCCAGGACAGGGGAGAATGAAGGCAGGAGTCCCCCAGACTCCCATCCTCTCTCTCTCACCATTACACAGCACAGCTCATGCAGGAAGAGACTGGAACAGATTGGCTCAGGCCAGGAAGCCCCAGAGCAGCTGAGGGTGAAGTAATGAAGGATGGGAAAAGCAGTCTGGGCAGCCCCAGGTCCTGAGCAGCAGGCACGGGGCCAGCAAAGTGACTCTGGCAGGGATCTGATCACCCAGTTGGGTACAGAAAGAAGGAAACACAGAGAGTGGAAACGGAGCCCAAAACCTGTGCAAGGCGGAGGGCAGGGAGGGCTGCTGCTCACTCTGTGCAGTAGCTCTCCTCTGCAGGGAGGGAGAAGTCAGCTGAGTGTTGGTGTTCTCAGTCAGCTCCCTCCTTAACCTGTTAGCTAGTTAGTTTCCTCCACATCTGGGGGGTATTGTAGGAGCTCAGCAATGACGTGTCTGTCTAATGAGCCCTGGCACTGCCCGACTGCTAAGCAAGCCCACAGCCACAGCTAAATGACACGTGTAGGCCCAGAGGCACCTGGAGCTGGAGAAACCAGAGCATTAATTCCAGCAGCTCACGCACCATTTACACTCAACTCCACTATTAGAGATCTAATTCCCTTCTCTCCACCTTGGTACTTCTGGTTGAACAGGAGGAAGAGGGAGAAAGGAATCAGGGAGAGATCCTGTCCCACTCCCACAGATCAAGTCTGACTGAGGGTCAGCAGGTTGGAAAGATGTAGTGGGGCTCAGGAAGCGAGGAGGGAGCAGGCATGAAAGATGCTCCTTGGGGCAGGGATCCCAGGAGAGTCAAACAAGGAAACAGCTCTGCCTGTTGCATTGCCTGACATCTTTACTGTGTCCAGTTCTGGAGCCCTCAAGTTAAGAAGGACATGGAGCTCCTGGAGAGAGTCCAGAGGAGGCCACAGAGATGATCCAAGGGCTGGAGCAGCTCTGCTCTGAAGACAGGCTGGGAGAGTTGGGGTGTTCAGCCTGGAGAAGAGAAGGCTCCAGGGAGACCTGAGAGCAGCTTCCAGTGCCTGAAGGGGCTCCAGGAAAGCTGGGGAGGGACTTGGGACAAGGGCAGGGAGGGAGAGGACAAGGGGGGATGGATGAAAAGTGGCAGAGGGAGATTGAGGTGAGACATGAGGAGGGAATTGTGGAGTGTGAGGGTGGTGAGAGCCTGGCCCAGGTTGCCCAGGGAAGCTGTGGCTGCCCCATCCCTGGCAGTGTTGAAGGGCAGGTTGGATGGGGCTTGGAGCAGCCTGGGCTGGTGGAAGGTGTCCCTGCCCATGCAGGGGGGTGGATCTAGATGATCTTGAAGGTCCCTCCCAACCCAAACCATTCTTTGATTCTGTGACTCTATGATCTGAACACAGGGACCAGGGGCTGTCTCTGAAACAAGTGCTTTATTCATGTCAAACTGCCAAAGAACAGGCAGGAATCAGTGCTGGGAGAGCTTCCCTGGGAAATGCCAGAGAAACACATTAAAGAGAAAAACAGTGCCATTACCTTTATGATTCCGTTTTTATCACAAATGCTACTATAATCAGCTGAGCTTGAAAATATTACATTTGCACAACAAATATTGTTTGGAAGAGAGGTGAGAAGAAAAGGTGGAGGTGGGGGGGGGAGTGTTTTATTTTGCAATTGGTTTGGACACTAAAGGAGAAAATTGGATGTATTACTGTATTTAAATTCAGCCCCTAGCCTTGAATGATATAGAAAGAAATCTCTCCTCTCAGAAGGTATATTGACTCAACACTGCAAAGAAGATAAGAACGTTACAGAGCCATTTGAAAGATTTTTTTTTAAAAAATAGCTATTTCAAGTTGGGGGAAATTGAGTTTTGGGTAATAGCTGCTGTGCTGGAGAAAACATCCCTCTGTGACTGATCACCTGCACTGGAAATCCTAATGGGGAGAGATGAGAGAGGGTGACAAGAGAGAGTGACAAGGGAAGGAGGTGGAGAGAGGGGCTCTGGTAGAGAAAAATGAAAAGGGTGGAGAGTCTCCTGAAGAAGGAATTGAGAAGAAAGAACCAAGGAGTTGTTAAGAAACATGGGCAAAACAGGAGGGGGAAGGAGAAGAGGGTGAGTAAAGGAAAAGGCTTCTGACAGCACAGTGACACTACAAGGTGTGAGGACAGGAGCCTGGATGCTGACATCCAAACATACCCTGCTGCAACACCTGCCAGAGCTGGTGTCCTGGAAAGCAACCTTGTTCTCTCATGTACTGTTCCCTTAACCAGGCAGGGGAAGCAAGAGGGGAGAGAAAGGCTGAAATCCCATGAACTTGTCTGAACACAAGAACATAAAACAAGATGAAGATGTGAGTTAGGAAGGCAAGGGCATAGAGGGCAGCCTGGCTGTTCCAGGCCAGAGCTCCTGAGCCCTCTCTGTCCTGTGCACTCAGCTGAGTCTCTGTGCTGCCTCCAGAGCCTGAGCAGAGGTTTCCAGGTTAATTATGCTGTGCTGACCAAAGGCCTTGGATCCCTGCAGAGGCAGAGAGCAATGTTCTTCCAGAAACAGCTTTATGCAGCTGCTACAGGAAGAGTGAAGATGACTGCCTCAAAACTAAGAAAGGCAGCCAGGGTTAGGAAGTTAATAGACAAAGAAAAGAAATGAAATGGAGAGAAAGGCATCATCTGACAGCAGGAGCAAAAAGGGGGTGAGAGAAGGTATCCACAGTCCAACAAGAGATGGGCTGGATGAGGGTAACTCCAGGCCTGGGCACTGTAGTCTCACTCCACTGCAGAAAACCCTTCCCATACTGCAGAGCAGAGGCTCAGATGCTAGAGCAGAAACCATGGGAATGCAGATGCTGAGAGGATAGGTGGAGGGTGCACCTCTCCTTTCTGCCTGCAGCACAACTGCTTGGGGGAGCAAAGGATACCCTGTTGCCCTTGCCACAGCTCTGTTTAGGCCCTGCCATCCTAGCTGGGCATGATGTCCTTGGTACTGAGGCTGACAGACACTTTGCCACCAAGAACAGGTCAAAGGGAGGAATGAACCTGGGTGGTATGTGCAGAGATAGCCCAGGTCCCAGAAATGCTACTGAGGAAAGGTTAATACCAAAAACACTTTCCCTCTGCTAGTTCTGAGCAAAGAGGGGATGAATTTTCAGACATGGTATTAGAAGAGTGGGCAGTAGAAGCCACCACTGTCTCCCTGCTGCTTTTCAGACCTTTACAAGTCAACACCATGACAGCAGACCTCTGGCTCTTCTGCTCCCCAGGGCATCTGTGTGTGCCAACCATCAAAGCTACACAGTTTCAGAGCAGGCAGAGATTCTCTTTGCTTCTGGTGCACTGGAATTTATAGCACAAGAGATCACAAGCAATTCATTCATGCTCTGCTGCATTTCTTGGTGTGCCTGGGCTTTCTGCAGCATTGGACATCAAATCATGTCATTTTTTGAGGGCTACTTGTGAGGAAGGAAGGGGTTCCTGCCTCACCAGAAGTAATTTTCTCTGCGGGGCAGCAGGGCATTTGTTGCAAGTCTGCAGGTCATGAAGGGAGGGGGATGAAAGAAGCTGAGTCTGGAGAAAGAGCTTCTTGGCTTTGGGAAACTGATGAATCCCAGGGGTTCAAGAAAAGACTCTCACCTGCACCCTTGGTGGTGACCACTTTTGGTTTGCTGCGAGCACCATCTCCCTTCATGGTGTAGGCGGCTACGGTGATGGAATATGCAGTCTCAGGCTGGAGCCCAGCAATGATCATTTCCTGTTTGTGACATTCCAAAGGAAAAGGATGTAAATATTCAGGTACACACAGGTAGATCTCTCCTCCTTGCAGGGAGTCTCAGCCCTTTTCTAACATGCAGGAACATTGACTGAATCTGAAACCACGCAATGCTCTTGGGCAACTGGGCAGATGTGGCAACTGGCAGGGGGGTGAGAGCCACGTTCCCCCCACCCTGGCTGCCAAAAACCCTCAGCAAACCCAGCCTGTCTGCAGGGCCCTTCTGATCCAGCTCCACCTCTCACACACTCCCTGTCTCCACACAAACTGCTCCAGCCACCAAAACACTGCTGCGCTCTTCAAAGTGTTCCTCTTCACTCTGTGTCTCAGAGGAGGTCTCAGAGCTTTCAAGGAGATTACATTTTTTTTCTCTCCACATCCCCCTCCCTTCTTTCCTCAGAGACCTTTTTTAATGCCTTCGTTATATTAAAGGGATTGCTTGAACACAAAGTGCCAGACCACACTTTCTGCTGGCATCCTGAAGCTCTGCTAAATCCCCAGCACCCTCCTTCCTGCAGCCTCTATCAGGCTCCCCACACCTGGCTCCCAAGGGCTTTGGTGAGGAGACTGGCCCCAAGGTCAGCCCCTCCCCAGGAATTATTCAGCCCTTCCAAGGGCTGTGTTGTACCAGGAATACCCGTGCTAAATCAAACAGGATGAGAACATGTGCAGCAGGGTTTTCTCCAAGGCCCTGAAAAGGAGGGAGATGTGACTGTTGTGCATGTCTGATGGCCTCCTTCTCCCTCATCCCCACTGCCCCTTTGTGCTCACAGAATTAATTCCTGGGGCAGCACTCAGGAAGAGTTTGCTGGTCCTGATAACACCTGTATTTCCCCAAAGCTGAGCAGGAAGCGGAAGAGCAGAACTTCAAAACAGAAGGATTTTGATCAACAAGTTTAGAAGCCATTAGCTACAGAGCCCAGTCAAGAAACCTGCCCTGCTTTCACACTTGCCACTGAGTTTTATTAAGACTTTAGGTCAGAGACTTTGCCTTTCATGTGACTCAGTTTCTCCATCTGCAAAAGAGAAGTCCCTGACTTTTGTAGGGTATTTGGAATCTCCAGCAGACACAGATACAATCAATTTAGTAGTGCATTATATCTTGGGATCCTGTCATTCCAAGAAGGAAATCCTTTCTCCTAGTGCTTTTTAGCAGTAAGACCACAGAAACTGTTAAGCATTTTAGCAGAAGTAGCAAAATGCCAATGAGCCAAGATGATTTTAAGGTCCATCTAAAAGGTGGAAAGTGCCAACAGGGCTTTGTTTCAACAAGTACCTAAGAATTGTGGCCCTTCAAAGGCACAAGGCATCTGCTCATGCCCTGAATGCTCAGGAGATATGTGGCTTTGATCAACCCACGCTTTTCAGATCCAAGCCAGAGGTCCTGGCAGACCAGCCCATCTTTAAGCATATTTTCAAGGTGGTCCCAAATTCAATGTCCCATCTGCCTCATGGAGGAGCAGCAGCCTCAGCTTCCTTCAGACCAAGGGGAAAACCCTGCTGCGTGCTGACAAACTACACCATCACACAGGGTTGCAGAGCACAGTGGACAGGGAAGGGACAATGCATGGGAACACCAACAACAGGCTTGGAAACAGGCACATGGGCACTGGAAAAAAAAATAAAGGAAAAGGAAAATACCACACCACAACAGGAAGTGGGAGAAGGGAAGGGACAGAACCAGGATGGGAGGATTTTGGCTTTTTTACTTACATATTCAGCAGTGTCATCTGTTTCCCACTGGGCAGAGAACAAGAGAGGTTTTGCACATGAGAATACAAGAGGGGAAAGAAGGGAAAGACAGAGACACAGCATGAGGAAGGAGTCCCTGAGCAAGCAGCCACACAAGGTCAGAAGTTACCAGGCCAGCATGAAGGAAGAAGTAGAGTGGGAGAAATTAGTAGATTCCACTGTGGCCTTTGCCTGTCTTAAAAGACTTCCCAGACACAGGGAGGATGGATGGCATTTAGCTAAGTGCTGGAACAGCACTTCACACTCTTCTACAAGAGCTACTGTCTGGGAGTGCAAATGAACTGCAGAAAGACAACACAGACCTTGTCATAGAGACACTCATCCACCTTCTCCAATATTGTATTGCTTGGGATGAGCACCCACCCTCCCAAACCTTCCAGGAGAGATTGGAGCAGGAGGTCAGTCCTTACCTGGGCATCAGCCAGCATGATGTCCTTGATCTGGGGCAGCCCCCTGGCCTCTCCGTTCTCCATGCGCACGTAGTGGACCTGGTAGCCACGGATCTGGCCGTGCTGGCGGTTCTGGACTGGGGAGCGCCAGAACACCTGGATGGCCGTGGAGTTCAGCACCTCCACCTCCACCTTCCGAGGTGGCGCGCTCGGCACTGCGGGGAGGGCAAGGAAGAGTCACTCAGGGTATCTCTCTGGAGCCTGTCACTTCACCTCTGGGACACACACACTCAATCTACAGCCCTGAAAGGGGGGGAGGCTTAACAGGCAAACTAGATACCCCATCATCTGCCCTGGTCTTTATTCAGTGGAACAGGGAAGCAGCTCTGGGGGATCCATCTGCATGGCTTGGAAATATGGAAATAGGTCCATCTCATAGTCCAGCCATTCTTCCACAGGCTCCTTTGTTTGCTCAGATGGAAGAAACTATGTAATTCCAGATCACTTTCTGAGGGCAAAGCCAACTTCTAAGGAGCCAGAAAAGCTCCAGTCCTGCCTGTGGGATGTCAGGGTGGAGAGGATGTGGAAGGGGACTTGTCCTTGGAACTCGCTTGTCTCTCAGGCAGGGCTGATGGTGCGGTGGTTACAGCCACTGCATAACTTCAGGACAGGAAACAAGAGCTGTCTTGGATGGAATTTGGGCTGAATTTTTGGAAATAATAATAGCACAAGGCATGACACCTTCATCTGCAAGATGACCTTCCCTGAGCAAGGTATTCTACCAATTGAATGTGGGCAGATGCTCAGGGCAACAGGACCTACACTGGGAACAAACCTGTAGCATTTTTTTAAATTATTATTATTTTTATTTGGGATGGAGGAAGAAAGCCTGGGAAGTTTGCAGTTTGTGCTGTATCAGTGTTTGTGCTGAAAGTCTCTGAGCTGGGCTGGAATTTAAACTGCTTGTCATTGAGGGTTTTTTAAACTTTAAGGCTTAAAGAGAGTCTGCCTTTTTACCACTAACCAAAAATTTGACTTAGAGAGGAGCTAGGAGAAAGGAATGTGTGGGAAGAACTCTTAATATTTTAAAACTGTTTCTGGCAGCCATCATCTCTTCTCTGATTTCATTCCCTTGCTGCCTCAGCTCCTTCCTTGCTCAGTAAGAGAATCTTTCAGAATCACAGAATGATTTGTGTTGGAAGGGACCTTAAAGATCACCCAGTCCCAACCCCTGCATGGGCAGGGACACCTCCCACCAGCCCAGGTTGCTCCAAGCCCCATCCAACCTGTCCTTCAACACTGCCAGGGATGGGGCAGCCACAGCTTCCCTGGGCAACCTGGGCCAGGCTCTCACCATCCTCACAGGCAAAAATTTCCTCCAAATTTTCCTCTTCAGGAAAAGTGGGGCAGTCAAGGCTCAGACACTGGATATTAAACAAACCTCAGACATCCAAATAAACCCCAACCCTGAAGCAGGGAAGGACAACCCTACAGATTCTCAGGGCTTGGGGAGAGGCAGTAAAGGACGCTGCAAGTCTGGGACTGGAGCCTTTGCTCTTGCACCGTATCAGCCACGAGAAGGGACTGGTGTGCTCCCTAACGTGGGAAAAACCCACTCCAGGGATATATTCACCAGGGGACTCAGGAGAAAACCAGAAAAAGTGCAATTACCATCTTCATCTGTCCGGACGATAACCGGCGAGCTCTCCGGGCCCGGCCCCACCTCCGTATGAGCCACGACAGTGATGCGATACTCTGTCCACTTCTCCAGGGACTCCAGCAGGATCTGACTGGTGGTTGGGGGGATATCATTCACCTCCTTAAGCTCCGTGTCCTCAGAGTCCAGGGCCCGATAGTAGACACTGTAGCCAGCCAGGATGCCATTTTGGCTTTCAGCCGGAGGCGGCCGCCAACTTACCAGAATGGCGGTGGATCTGGTGCTGACGCATTTTACGTCTTGAGGGGGGGCAGACGGTTCTAGGAGGGGGGGAAAATTCAGGAGGGAAAAAGGGAAGAAAGGGGGGGAGGGGGGGGAGAAAAAAACAAAACACAAAAGATGGGAAAGATAAAAGAAAAAAAAAAAGAAAAAAAAGGAATAAAAAATGATAACAAAAAAGGCTAAAATAAAACGTGCAAAAAATTTGGTTTGGGAAGATAAAATTAAGAGGGAGGTGCTTTGGTTTTTGGTTGTTGTCTTTTTTTTTTTTTTTTAATGAGAAGGGAAAAAAAAAAAAAAGCCACATGAAATGAAATGGGGCATCAAAACTGAAATGTTCTAAAGGAAAGGGCTAGCCAAGAGGGGTCCTGCTGCTTCTGCTAAGCGCAGCTGGCACAAAACTAAGCACCCAGATTTACCCTGAGAAAGACCTTTCCTTTAGCTCCCTGTTCTGGCAAACCCTGCCCTGGCTGGTAAAGCACTTGGTTCCAAACTGCAGTCTCTGGGATCTTGAATTTCTTTGAAGGGATCTGTGAGAAGTAAGTAAGAAAAGCAAATGTTTTGCCAAGGGTTTAAACGGAAGAGTCTGTAGCTCCAGATGGAAGTTATTAGCTGGCCACAGACTGAAGGAGGTGAAACCCAGGGTGGTGATGCTCAGGGTATTGCCAAGGAGGAAACCCACCATGGGTTCAGAGAGGAGGGTTTTGCAGAAAAGACTTGCCAAGGAGCCTGGCAGCAGGTTTGACAAAGTCTTCAGGTGCCCTGGGGGGCTCGGGAGTGGCAGCAGGTTTGACTCCCTGGCACCCTCTGCCTAAACTGCACCAAGGAGTTGAAGTCCTTGTTTAAAGTTTCAAGTCCCAGGAGGTCACCTCTGGCAATGCGGTCCTGCAGCACCGCCTGCTCTCAGGGTGGCAGCAGTCAACTGTCTACAGGCTGATTTTCAGGAGGAGGAGAGGGTGTAAACCACAGTTTTCTCTTGCAGGGCTGCTCACTTTGGTGTTTACTGAGCTGCAGGAGGTAATTTTTAGCGCGGTCTGCTCAGGAGGAAGCAGGACACTGACACCAGCTCTGTCAGACACTACGTGCCGGGGCGCACGCTGCCGTGCCAGGAGGCAGGAGAACTGCAAGGAACAGGTTTGCTGATGGAGGTGCCACAGGTCGAGCCCTTGGTGAAGTCTGGACAAGGACTCTGCCACTTCTGTACCCCCAATTGCCACCTGGTCACTGTGGGCAATCTTAGACCAGACTTCTTTCAATCATTAATTGCAATCAATCAGCTCAGGTGGCAGAGAGATCTTTTCAAGGCAACTCTGCAAATCTAATCTCACCGATACAGTCAAACTGCAATAAATAGCTCTTAACTCTCTGCAGACACTCTCAGAAACTGGGGTGTCCTTATAAGACCCCAAAGAATCACCTGCAAGAAGCACAGATAAATGCTGGTCACCATTGCTCATTTCTCTGTTGCTTTTTAATCAACATCAAGCTCTTTTACTGAGGAATGATTTTTTTTTCAAACCTCTTACTCCCATCCCTGAGTCACAAACAGATGTTTAAGCCCATTTTGCCTCGAGGACTCCACTAAATGAAGTCCCACTTTGTCCAGTTTGCACCAGCCACTTGCTTTGCATATGCCTCCAGTAAACAGAAGTATGTGGGGTCTGCAGGAAGGGTAGAGATATTCCTCACCCTGCAGTGCTAAGCACCCTGTCCAGTAGGACATTTTGGGTGTTATCCTCCTCATTTCATGTTTCATTGCTACATTTTGGCTGCATTTTAAAATGGCAGAATGAAACCCTTCACCTCAGAAATGCCCCTGCAGAGGATGATGATCCCTGGCTAGCCACGCAAAATAATACAAAACATGTCAAACAAACAAAACCAAAAGGAACAAACTGGAAAACAAAACATAAATCAAGCCAATAATTTGAAACATAAAAACATTGGAAAGGAAATCATAATAATAAAATAATACTGATATTAAAAGTGACTCCTTCCAGAACATTCCCAGTCTGTTTACCTACCTTCCATGCTTCAACTGCTAACTTATAAGACTTTCTTACGAGAGAACACGAGAAACTGAGCTATGAGGCCAGACCAAGCTCCTGGTGGGTTTCTGCACATGACGGGCTTTTAAAATGCCACCCTG
This sequence comes from Chaetura pelagica, assembly GCF_000747805.2. Classification (NCBI taxonomy): domain Eukaryota; kingdom Metazoa; phylum Chordata; class Aves; order Apodiformes; family Apodidae; genus Chaetura; species Chaetura pelagica. Next base: position 302,582 of record NW_009952000.1, read on the forward strand.
CCCCACTGCCAGCTCCTGGACTGAGTCCCCTCCCTGCCAGCAGAACCTGAGCTACTGCAGCAATGGCAGTTTTGGACCCAAATCCATCCTCTTTTGCTAAGCTACCTGTCCCGAGATCGGAGCACAGGACAGCAGGCTCCCACTGATGGATTTCCTTCCCCCATAGCTCTCTGCATCTGCTGGGGTTGATGCATCTCCAGAACAGAGGTGCATTGCTCCTTCCCACATCCCAAAAGCCACCCAAGTCCCTTTCAGGGTATGAAGGAAAAGACTCGGCCCTCTTCCAGCGCCTGCCATGATGATGTTCGCTTCTTTTTTTTCTCCCCATTAGGGCTGGTGTATTAAAAGCCACCTTTCCTGTCACCACGGCTGAGAAACCCACTGCAGAGAGGGTCTGACCTGACCTACCCTTTCCATCCTGAAACTCATTCTGAAAGCCCCAGTGAGCAGAGCAGGAGCTCCAGCTGGCACTTGGCTTCCCTGTTTGCACAGGCAGCTGCTGCACGTGGTCACGCTCGCTGGCTCACTCACCCTCCAGCACTGGGACCTACCAAGAGGCCCTGGAGTGAGGCCTCCTTTTGGGATGGTTTGCACTTTCTGTGGTCAAAAAAGGCAGGGTGGGTGGGTGATGAGGGAGAGAAGGCCCAGATCCCACCTGGACCCTCTCCCCATCGCTCTCATCGACTACAGCACCTGAATGAAAACAGCCACCAAGTGCTGGCTGGCCACACTGGAGACGCGTCTGGGGAGCTGATGGCACCCTGAGGTTCCTTCACAATCCAGCCCAACCTGCGTGTCCCTGAGACGTGTGTGTGGGCGTGGGGACAGCCTGGAGAAGGTGGAGCTGGATGCAGGAGGTGAAGTACCACAGCCCAAACCAGAGGCTGCCAGCCCACCTCTGCAGCAAGCCCCTTTGCTGGGAAGGGAGCCCCAGCACAGCCAAGAGTCTCCTGGCCAGCTTATCATCACCTCTGTCTGCTGGCCTCTGTTTGCCAGGCAGAGGACTCTTTGGGAACTCCTCTGAGCCCTCCCACGGGCTCCAGGACATACATGAGTGTGTGCAGATCCACGTGCGTGAGCCGGCAGCAACAGGGTGGACTGTATTTGTGAATCCGCTTGAGACCAGCCAGTACTCACCTGAACTGCATCTTTTACATGCTTTAAAGTTGACTGTCCAAGCCACAAGAATGACCCTTACTGACCTTGTACAGTACAATGTTTTTTAACCCTTTAGGTACCATAGACTTTGTATAATTTTCGTTCACTTCATATACTGTGAGGAAAGGGGAAGGGAAGGAGAGCAGAGCTAATGGGCGGGGGGAACATCCTTTCTCAGGGAGGAACAGAGGGTAAGAAAGCCCCGTTGTTCCTCTGAACCTGCACAGGCAGCCTCACAGCACCCACCCAGCCACCCCTGTCTTTTGACACAAGCTTTGCACTCTGCAATTTCTGAGGAGACTTGCCAAGGAGCCCTGGGAAGGTCATGGCTACATGGAAAAGGCAAAACCAGCTTCCTCCAACTGTGACATTCTGTTGCTTTTACAATCTACGTCTCTGGTACTTGAAGAGTTAAAACCCAGCTACTTCAAGAAGGAAAAGATACTTTACCTTTAGTTTAATGGATTTTTACTTTGGTTATGATGCTCAGGAGGAGCCACCCTGACAGGGAGGTGGAGGGTGTTGTGCAGAAGGGTGTGCAGTGCAGGGAGGGCTGCGACATGCAGGCACATGCTTGCCAGCTGGGCTAGGAGGGGAAGGGCACCGACCACCTCGGGAGGCTGCAGGAGGACCAGGGTGGGGCTTTGCTGTTGCAGAGACAAGATGCCATTGGGGTGTGAAACCACCCAGCAAGAGACAGACAGACAGAGAGCAGGGAGCTGGTTACGTCAGGCTGCAAGAGCATGCAGGCAGGCAGACAGCAGAAGAGAAGAGAAAGAAGAACCATGGAGCAGGACAAGGAGAAGCTGAACAGAAAATGAGCTGCAGCGGGAAGACACAAAAGCCTGTCCCGAGCCAGAAGGTCTGTGAGCCGAAGGATGTCACCCGGACCAGGGAGAATTGACTCGTTCCTCCAACAGCCAGCCAGGAAAAAATGTTTCACCATGTCACACGACACTGACAGTTCCCATGAAACTCAAGGAGGGAAACCCCTTGGAAAACAGAAGCAGAGTGTGGGTAAATTTGACACTCCTTTTTCAGGTCCTTTCAGTTCGCTTTCCCCCACCCCACAGTGATACTCCCTCTGACAGTTCCACACTGGGATCAGAACCAGCAGATATGCAGCAAAGCCAGGAAAGGATTTTCTTTTGATATGTAGAGAAAAAAAGGAAAACAAAAATAAAAGGAAAAAAGGGGATAAACATTTGAAAGAAAGAAGACAACCAAATATCTTGGAATGGACTGGAGGCCTAAGAAAGCCTCAGTAAGGAATTCTGTCTATGCAGAAACGGACTCCTCTTTCCTCCCACTCCTGGGGGGAGAGAAAGAGAAGGAGAGAGACAGGGGAGAGAGAGAAGAGACAGCAGGACAATTAAACATGGAGAGATGTGGCAGGCACCCAGCCGAGAGCCCGCTGCTCTCCCTTGTTAAGGACTCTGAGAGACGGGAGCGGGTGCTCGCTCTCCTCACACTGGTGACCAGAGCCATTTCTGAGTTAGTTCTGCTCCCGGCTACTCCAAACTGCAGCGAAGTGATTTAGTAGAGATGAGAGGAGACAGAAAACACAAAGAACAGCTGCCACAGCCACTCATGCAGTGAAAAAACACCTCATTTAAAAGCAAAGATCTGTGAAAAGCCCAGGTTGAAATATTGCCATCCAGGGTTATTGTCCCCAGGGCAACAGCGAAGGGAGACAATCCATTAAACTAAAACCAGCACATTTTGGTTGCATATGCTCCATCCTGGTGTCATTAATATCCTCCCCATTGCCTCCACACGACTCCTCTCTCCCGCTCTGCTGGAGCCCAAATGGGACCATTCCCAGTGCTCGCTGGGCCAGCAGCCTTCCTCCCCACGGCTACGAAGTCACTCATGGAAAAAGAGCATGAGGATTCCTGTCCCAAAGGCTGGCGAAATCATTGGACTTTTTATTAATCACCTTCCCTTCTCCTCTTCCTCCCCATTCCCCCCCCCAACCCCGTCTCCCCACTCCATTGCTCGCGCCCCCGTTCCAGACAGGTGCTGCTCAGTTTCTGCTGGGGGGGAAGGAGGGTCTCGGCCCCAAGTG
>NW_009952000.1:305895-326156 GCF_000747805.2 Chaetura pelagica
CCCCAAACCACCCCCCTCCCCGCAGAGACGCCCCAGACGTGTCCAAGCCCTCAGCACCACCAAGGTCCACCCCACGGCTCCGTACCCCTGTTCCCACCATCTCTGGCTCCCTGACTGTCTTCCCCTCACAGAAGGGTGGGAAAAGGAGAGACACCTACTAGACTGCAAGGTGCGCTCTCTGACCTCCGGGGTGAAGGCCCCCAGGCCCAGAGCCGAGCGGGCTGCCAGCCGGAAGACATACTCAGTGTTGGGCTTCAGGCCTTCCACAGTGAAGGAGGTCGTCGGTTCGAAGGTCCTCGGCATCTGAGATGGGCAAGGGGGAAGGAGAAAATAAAAACAAACAAAAAGGAGCAAAGAGCCCAGAGAGCCCTGCCCAGGGACACCTGCCCTACCCCGCTCTCTCAGCCACCTTGGGGAGCAGAGGGCCAGGGTGCTCCTCAGGGCCCCAGCCCTTGGAGCTGCTCCTCTCCACACTCACCTCCTTGCCGTGCTCTGCTTCCTTATAGAGCAGCTCGTACTTCACTATGATCTCCTGGCGGGGAGGGCTCCAGGACAGCACGATGCTTGTCTCTGTCTTGGCTTCTGCTCGGAAGTTCATGGGCTGCCCAGGAACTGGCACAGAGAATGAGCCAGTGGAGCAGAGGAGGCAAGATGAGAGACAGGAGAAGCCACATTAACTTGGCTAATTAGAAGACTCCTACCCTGTTTTCTTCCAAGTCTGTGTGTGAAGAGTATGTCAGCAGCAAAGTGCAACGCTGCACAGTGGGTAGGCCCTTCTCTTAAAGCAGGGGAGGGTTAAATCTCACTGCATGATTAAAGCATACCCAGAGCTGCTGGAAATGGAAGAATCCTACTGGATCATATGCTTCTTTCTTGGCAGCCCTTCCCACTAATCCCCAGTATGAGAAGATTCTGGAAGTAGGAAGCCCATAAGCAGCCTGTTCAGGACACAGGGTTTCCTCACCAGCATCCCACGCCATAAGCAGAGCACCCAAAAACATACTGGGTGACAACCTGTAATAAACCAGCTTTTGTTCTCAGCTCAACACATCTGCTGTGACAATGAAGGCTTTGTTTTGCTCCCTTTCAGAAAAAGGCAAAAAATAAGGCTCATTCCCCAGTCATCTTGGGAAAGGTAATTTCTGGGTACTTAAGAAGAGTTAAGCTTCACCATTGCCTGTGCAGTGAGCGTTTTTGGGTCTATTAAAGACATTTAGGAACTGAAATAGTAAGATATTTCACTTTGAATCATGGCACAGCAGAAATGGATTCTCTTTCTGTAACTGCTTGCCTCACCCATTTAAGCAACAGCCTGTCTGAGAAAAAACAGATCAGAAATCATGCACCAGGCTCTCTGGCTCCAGCCACTGGACTGAGCTTCTTCCCAGAAGGTTACTTCTATTTTAACTAAATTGAATCAATTAAAAAAACCATAAAAATGCTCTGGCGACATGGCAGCCACAGCTCCTGCAGCCCAGTGCTCCCAAGGCTAGTGACACAGGTGCTCACCTCCTTGCTGTGTCTTAACCTGGATGGGGTCAGAAAGAGGCCCATCTCCCACGGAGGTGAAGGCCAGGACCCGGACTGTGTAGGTTTCATCCTCCAGAAGGCTGCCCACCGTGGTCAGGAGGCTGTCGTCCACGTTGTGCTTCTGCCAGTTGCTGACAGGTTGGTCAGGCTCCATGGTGTAATACACACGATAGCCACGGATTTGCCCATTGGGCTCCACTGGTTCCTCCCACTGGATGATCATGGTGGTGCTGCTCAGCATTCTTCCCTGCACGTTACGGGGGGCACTGGCAGGAGCTTGTTCCCCAGTGCGAGTGACCACGGACTCGCTGGGAGGCCCCTGCCCGATGCTGTTGACTGCAGAGACCCAGATCTCATACTCAGAGTTGGGGCTGAGCCCTCCAATGCTGTAGCGTGTGGTGGTGATGTCCTCTTTGATCTGATACGGTCCATCTTGGCTTTTAGACTTGTATTCAATGACATAGTAGGACACAGGGTCTGGATTTCCAGAGTCCCAGGTGATGGTGATACTTGTTGCTGTCGTCTCTGTCACCACTGGCGTCCCAGGAGCCTTGGGGAGTGCTGAGAATCAGGAAGAACAGACATTTAAAAAAACAAACCAACACACAGATGCTGAAATGGTGCCTAATTGGGCTAGTTAGGGCTGCAGGAGCCAGAGGCACAGTCCCAATCACAGCGCAGCCGTTCAGTAAAGTGCTGCTGAAATATTATGAACCTAGTTAGACACTCTTATTATCCTCCTTAAACTGCTCCATCAAAAGGAAAGTGTTCAGCTAAACATCTGGAATCATTAGCACAGACTTTCAGCTGCAGATCTGCCACCTTACACGGCAGCAAGGAAAAGTAGCTTGGCAGGGGCTCCTTCATACCCACATCTTCTGAGCCCGGCACGGCTCAGTCTGTCCTGTTCAGTGTTCAGGTATTGGTAGGAAAAAAACCCTACAAATACTCAGAGTGCTTGCCCTCCAGCCCAAAACGTGTGTTAACACACACCTCCCCTGTCCCTCATCCTGAAGACTGCCTTTGGAGCTTGCACGTTAAATGTCAGACACCTTTCACAGCAAGCTCTGCATGTTTCCCTCACTACACGCTTTCCAGCCTCCTCTTCTCTAGACTTGGGCACCTCTAAAGCTCTTAACTTCTCCTTTCATCTTCTGCCTGGGAAGGGCTGCAGATGTTCACACACAGGAACGTAAGGGGGAACAGAATACAAATAAAATGACAAAAGGCAGAAAGTACCAGCAGGGCATGATTCCCCATCTGACGGGATAGTTGGAAGCAGAAACAACACATCTTACATAGTAGCTTTTTAAATTGATAGGATGAGAGAGGGAAAAAGGAGAAAGAAGAAAATACTCAGGAAAATAAAGAGCACTTCAGGACAGCCCCAGGCATCCTTCTGCTGGCATGTGAGCCCACTTCCTCTGCAAAGGCTCAGGATGAGCATCAGGACTCACTAGTCCCTGCTCAATCCTCTTGTCAGACCTTCCTCAGTCAGATGCACTGATACAACAGGATTGTTCTTCTTTAGCCCTCCCCTTCTCCAAAGTGTTTCTCCTCCTCTCCCCCACCCCCCTGCAGCCTTTCCCACCCTCCCTCCCCCCAGGTCCCTCATGGGCAATGCCAGCACTCCAGCAGACACCAGCTCATACAAAGAGCTCTACACTCACCCAACCACAGGGGCATCCCGCTTGGGTTTTAATACTCCCCTGCTGAGGACAGAATAGATTGAAGATTGCACCCGTGCTCCTCTTGGGAATTGCTAGCTGGAAGTTGGGGTTACTCCCCCTCTTGCTGAGGCAACAACGGCCACTAAAATGCTGGAACTAGGCTCTAATGCAAGGGCACTCATGCCAGAGATCCTCAGGCCCTTGGCTGAATCTCTAACCTTGGAACAGGATGGCATGCAGGCTTCAAGCCATCTAAGGCTCCTTGCAAACTGCCCAGGCAGCCCCGCACCCCAGGACAGAGACAAGCATGCAGGGCTTCCAGGCACAGCTTTCTCCAAACAAACAGCTCAGTTGCCCTAAAGTCAGGAAAGATCACAAGCCAGCAGCTTCTTTACCCCCTGCATTCCTTTGTGTGTGGGATCCCCAAAAGGAGCATGCACAGATCCCAGCTTGCAGGGCACAGGTTCCTCCTGCCCATGCTGACACCCCCAGACGTACACACAGGCTGGGAACAACAGGGACTGACACACGTGCAGTCAGGCACCCACATGCCACCGTGCTCCTTCTACCATGCACAGCCAACCCCCCCATGCACAGCTCCCTGTTTGCACACCCAGCTGTGCCCCCAGGCACAGACCCACCCCACACAGGCACCCGAAGCCACCAGCACAGACAGGTCCCCTGGCAGAGCCCCCCGGCCACGTCCCCAACCGGGCACCGCAGCAGCCCGAGGGGCACGACAAGAGGCTGCCATGCAGGAAGGTGACACACCTGCTCCGCTCAGACCCTCTGCCAGGGCACTGCCCCCCAACACGTGCCTTGCCCACAGGCCCAGCTCCCCCCTGCCCCAGCCACGCAGCAGGAGCCCACCCGCTCCCTCTCAGGCCTCTTCACACTCCCTTACATTTCACCGTGATCTGAGCAACGGCTTCTATGACTCCCAGACTGGACATGGCCACGCAGGTGTAGTTGGCAGAGTCCTTGACATCCGTGAGCTCCAAGACATTACGGCCCACGGGCATGTCATCTTCAGGGGTCAGGTCCTCTGCTCCCTGCATCCACTTGACGTAGGGCATGGGAGAACCCACGGCCACGCAGGTGATGTTGACGTTGCCACCAGGCATGATTTCATGGCTGACGGGGAGGATGGAGAAGCGAGGGGCCACACGGCGAACTGCGGACGAGACGCACAGAGGTAACAAAAAAAAAAGCAACAAACCAAACCAAAAGGAGACAAACCAAACAAAACGAGGTAAAAAAAAACCAACGACGAACCATCAAAAAAATAAAGGAAGAAAGAAAAGGAAAAGGAAAAAGAAGGGAGAAAAAGAAAAAAGAGCAAAAGGTAATTTAAATACAGATGGGGTTTGTCATCATTTGTTTGCTTCCTTCATCAAAAACAAAACGGAAAAAACAAACAAAGTAAAAAATCGAAGAAACCAAAAACCAACAAAATTAAACTTCAAAGAAATCTTTACTTCACAAACAATATATAGAATATAGACATAAAAGCGATATTTCATAGCAACAGGGTTCCATTGATCAAGATTAGACCCATCACAGCACAGATAAATACACAAAAATTTATTAGCAATTTCTCATCTTTACTGGCAAGAGCTGGCAGGGCGAGCACCAAAAAATCTCCTCCACAGCCACTGGGGCCCCCAGCTCCCCGCCCTGGGAAACCTGCTCCTCCCCTTTTCCAGTGGAATCTGCTCCCATACCACCTTCTCCCACACCAAAAGGAAACAGCCTCTCCACCACCATGGCCTGGAATGGTCCAGGGGTCTCCTCCATCTCTGGAGATCTCCCACCAGGAGCTCTGCACCCAAGGGATGCTGCAGAGGTGGGGCGGTGGGGAGGAGAAGGTGGGGATGGAGATGGGAACTTCTCAAGATTTTGCCTTGTTGGACCCAGAGAATTCAACAAAGAGAGAAGTGCCACATCCCCAAATGCCAGGCAGACACCACTTGAAAAGGGAAGAGGCAAAAATATCAAAAAGAGAGGAGAGGGAGTCCCCGGAGTGGGACAGAATTTAGCTTGTGTCTGTGTGTGAGAACCCTCCAGGGGGGGACAGTCCCCCTGGAGCGAGAAGGAGTGTGGAAAAGATGAGAAACTCTAATGAAATTTTTGTGGTTTTCGGGTATAGAAACCCTAACGAAGCCTCTTTAAGATCTGACACGGTTCCATCGATAGATGCAGCTCTCAGAGTCACAAACATCATGCAAAATAGGTAAAAAAGAGAGAGAGAAAAAGATAGAAAGAGAAGGAGAGAGGAAAATGCAGAGAAATTATCATTTTTGGGCGGCTAGCAAATGCCCACATGGAGACTGAATAGAAAGAGAGCGACAGAGAAAGAAAGGAAGACAAGGAGAAGGAGAACAAGGAGGGGAAGGGAGGAAGAAGAGAGAGAGAAAGAGAGGGAGGGGAGGGGGAAACCCACTTTAATGCTGCATACTTTTTCTAGCTGATGTGACCCAATGTGGTGGCTCACATTGTCACATCTCAGCCCTGGCGGAATAATAAATAGAATAGAATTAATAAGAAAAACAAGGTAATGAAACTTTAACGTTGAGAAAACAGTGACATGTTCTGTGCATCTCCTTAGCAGAGAGGTGGATGCAGCTTCCAGACCTTTCACAATAAGAACATGGACGCAAAGGGGGGGAGAGTGTGGTTTCCTTGGCTCCATTTTCTGAACTAACTGGGCTGGCCGGATAGCCGAGGTGGGTGCCCTGCCTTAGGGGGGAAAGCAGGAGAAGAAAAACAGGAGAAATGCAGGTGGATCAGAGAGGCCCGAGGGAGGGAGCTGAGGGGAAGGTCCCATCCCACAAGCAAGGACAAAAGGATACAGACCCCGAGAAGATGCAGGTACAGCAGCAGCCCAAGGAGAGGAGAGTGGGATTCCTCCAGCTTCAGAGACAGCCATGCAGCAAACTCCCTCCAGGTGGGGTGAGTGGGGGGGAATGAGAGTCAGGAGTGCTGGGAGCCCGAAAAGTATCTGTCCTGTTCCCAGGTAACCTCTCTGAACAAGCTCTAAAACTCCAGTGGCAACTGCACCCATGCAAAGCAATGCAAAAGACACCTGAGCTCAGCCTGCCATGGCTCTTCCCAAGTCCTAGTGCCTTCAGATGTTCCCTAGACCTGATGTCTTGGGTTTTTCCAGTATTTATCTTCCAGTCCACTTCCCTGGCTGCCACTCAACATTGACAGATCTTTTCAGCTGGGAAGGGTGATGCCAACAGAGGCAGGGACTGTTTTCCATTTAGTGGGGCTTTGTCAAGCAAAAGCCAAAAGAAGCCTCTGCCTCCTCTTTCAAGCTGACAAGGAGATGTCTCCATAGAAAGGTCTGCTCTTCCCATCAGATCCTTTTCTGCACTGTCACCAGTGCCCAGGAACCAGTACTGAGAGGCAAGGAAGAGAAGACTTCCAGATTTGCAGCATTAGGAGCTCAGAGACATAAGCAGAGAATTCCTGCATGCAGGATTTGCAAAGAGCATGGACAGCACAGGCTCCCCTCCCATGGAGCTGGGGAAGGGACGGACATGTGGACTGCAAACCCACCTGGACACTAATACTAAAAGATTTTTTTCTGCTTAGAGAAGAGTGCAAGGGGAGTACCAAGGTATCTGCACAACCTCAGGCACCAGCAGGGGCTCAGGAGAGCAGGGACCATGCTCCTTGCTCTTCCTGTCACACCACTATGGAAGACATTCAGCCCTAGACATGAGGGTACGTCCCTGTTGCCTCCTCTGTCCTCTCCACACTCCGCTTCAGGAGGTTCCACACTTCAGAAAATGGAGCCACGTGGAAACCACACCGGTCACAATCTGAGACAAGATGGAGAGAACTTGAAAAGAAACAAGTGGGGTCAACATGCAGACAGATCTGGGGTGGGGATGACTCTTTTGAGAAGGGGCTGATATGTCACCTTCTGGAGAGGGGAGGCAAGGTGGGAAGAGGTGAAGGAGGAATGGGGAGACATAGGCCGGACAAGATCCGGTCAGCAAACAGCATCAACAGCAACAAACAACGGCAGGTGGGATGCAAACACTGAGTTGTCATGGAAACAGAACAAGACAATTAATTGAAACCAAGGGTAATCACAGAGAAATAAAACCGAACCGAAGGAGAAAGGGAAAACAAAACAAAGAAAAAAAAAGAAAAAAAAGGAAGAATAAACCAGAGTTTAATAACTGAAAAGCATCATTTGATGTGTGGTGGAGCGCTGAGAATCGGAGTCTGAAGGGAAGAGGCTGCTGCTGGCTGCAGGGCTTTGGGCAGGGAAGGGAAGAGATCCACTCACAAAACACAAGCTCAGGACCATGAGCTGGAGCTGTGCAGAGCACACTCACAACCAACCACAGAGCAGCTCTCCCCACCCTCCTGGCAGCACCCAGGGCTTTAGTTCAGCTTCGTGGGGTCTCAGGGCAGCCTTACTTTTTGGCTGTTTTAATGGCACTTGTCACACTTAATGACTGGGAAGCAGCAGCACATCTGGGTGCCATTCTGCCACAAGGGAGAATCTGGATCAGGGACAGCAGCATGCTGATGCAAGACCAAAAGAGGCAACAGCACTTCTGTTGTGCATCCTGGTTTAAAAAAAGCTACACACCCATGTGTGCACAAATACACAGACATCCACACACCAGCCTAGGATGTGAAAATAACTCCACCATGAAATCCTGGAGACCTCAGAGAGTCCCTAGATACATCCCTGCCACAGCTCAGGGCTGTGACAACCACATTTACTGTCAGAGGAAATACTTCCAGGGCTTGTCTCAGGATACCAAGAACCATCATGCTGCTGTTTATTTTAATTGCTGTATCACTCTGATTTGACTGTTGACACGAGATTTGTCAAGCTGAGAAGCTCTGGGTCAGTGTTTAGGTCAGGGCCTAAGAGGAGAGCAGTGGTGGGCAGAAAGCTTGAAGTACAGCTGGAGACTGAATTAAGAACAATTTCAGTTCTAGGTCCAGCTGGGTTTCACACATGGCAGCTGAAAGTGTGAAATTATACATGTAAAAAACATGATGAAAAGATTCCTTCCATTTTCCTACCCAGCACACTCAAAGGACTGGAAAAAACCAAAACAACTGCCCTCTCTGGAAAGGAAAAGTTGGGAAGGGGCAGTCAGGACTCTCATTTATAGACACTTATCTAATACTTTTACCAGTTTCTGGTTTTGAGAAGCACCTTCCCTGAGTTTCAGGGATGTCTGGTTTCCACGACAGCTTTGTCAGACCTGTGGTACGAAGCCGACCTCGCATGCGTACACACACGTGCATGCTCCAGGTGCATGTGCAGCAGCTCCCAAGGTGCACACACAGGCAGGCACACACAAGCACACATTTTCAATAGCCAAATAACTCTTCAGGAGCTTTTTTCAAACAAGGATACAGCTTGTTACTGATACAACAGGATCTCAGAATCGACATTTGTAATGCAAGTCAAATCAATGCGGAGAAGCCATTTCTGAGGCACAGAAAGATTTCTAAAGTGCAGTTAGTTTTGAGTCTGCTTAATATTGTCTGGTGGACACTTATTTCACACAAGCAAATCTGCACCCCAAAATTCTGCTTAAATAACTTCCATTAGCAACTGAACAGATACATTAACTTTTCACACCCTCGAAAGCCAATTGGTTTTGTTGCTGCTCTCGGATGCAGAGAGGTTCACCCAGTTTGTGTTCTGTGAGTGGCATTTTCAATCCATTATTCTTTCCAACCAGAAGGTACCAATCAACATCACTAAGGTTCCCCACCACCACCACCACTCAGTTAAAACCAGAGCTGGGGTCCACAAGGTGAGAGATGGTTTTTAAAAGGGACAGATTTTACAGACCTGAGCGGAAGAGACACTGGGAGATCCAGGGTTGACTTTTGCAACACCAGAATCCATCCTTAAAATGTGTTCCCAGGATGCTGCTAGTGAGAGAAATCTGAGGACCAACCAACGGGTTTGTGCTGAGGAAACCCACCAGTTCCACTTTTTAAGCCCCTTCCAGATTAGCTCAGGAAGAAAAATGTTGGGAGGAGGAGCAAGGTGGGGAAAGGAGAACGTTCTAGACAAGAACCCGTCACTTCAAACCCCGATTCACATTTAACCAACTAAAAGAGAAACATATTTTATATCTTAAAGAAGAAATTAATTGAAAAAAGGAAAGAAAAGAAAGTGAAGTGACTGGTTGAAAGCACCAAACAAAACCAAATGGTATTAAACATTTTGACACTCAGCAAGCTGCTGCTCCAAATGAGGTGAGAAGGCGGACATTATTGGCCATTTTGGTGAGACAGGACTCATTCCGTCTTGCTCCAAAATGAGGAGGGGATAGGGGAAAGGGTGCCAAAATAATGTGCAGCCTCTACATTATTAGTGAAGCTTAGATTACACCTGTCCTCCCCTCCCAAAAGGTGGTCCATCCCTGCCCCTGTGCTGGCCGTGCAGCCGTCTCTGCCTTCTCCCTCTCCCATTCCAATCACAAGGTCATTCCGCCGTTCGGGTTTGGATTTCCGACCTCCGTCCCTCCAGAGGACGAGATATTTCCCTCCTCGTGCCCATCTCCTTCCTAATTTCCTTCACGGTAAATAAAAATAAATAAGTCAAAAGGTTGATAAATAAAGAATGAAGGCCAAGGCTTGGATTTGGTCTGGAGGAAATCCATTACCTTCCCAATCATTGTTACTTTTGCACTTAAAAAAAACCCACATTGAGTGACAGGGCTGGCTGAACATCTCTGGTCTTTTGTCATTCTTTTTTTGTTTCCTGTTGCTTTTTTACAGGATTGAACAGAAAAGAATCTGAACCCAATTGTTTTTTTGAGCAGCTCTGTAATATTAAGCACAGACTCTACTGTTTTAGTTTGGTTATTTTAATTTGACAAAAACCAACTAAAAGAGAAACATATTTTATATCTTAAAGAAGAAATTAATTGAAAAAAGGAAAGAAAAGAAAGTGAAGTGACTGGTTGAAAGCACCAAACAAAACCAAATGGTATTAAACATTTTGACACTCAGCAAGCTGCTGCTCCAAATGAGGTGAGAAGGCGGACATTATTGGCCATTTTGGTGAGACAGGACTCATTCCGTCTTGCTCCAAAATGAGGAGGGGATAGGGGAAAGGGTGCCAAAATAATGTGCAGCCTCTACATTATTAGTGAAGCTTAGATTACACCTGTCCTCCCCTCCCAAAAGGTGGTCCATCCCTGCCCCTGTGCTGGCCGTGCAGCCGTCTCTGCCTTCTCCCTCTCCCATTCCAATCACAAGGTCATTCCGCCGTTCGGGTTTGGATTTCCGACCTCCGTCCCTCCAGAGGACGAGATATTTCCCTCCTCGTGCCCATCTCCTTCCTAATTTCCTTCACGGTAAATAAAAATAAATAAGTCAAAAGGTTGATAAATAAAGAATGAAGGCCAAGGCTTGGATTTGGTCTGGAGGAAATCCATTACCTTCCCAATCATTGTTACTTTTGCACTTAAAAAAAACCCACATTGAGTGACAGGGCTGGCTGAACATCTCTGGTCTTTTGTCATTCTTTTTTTGTTTCCTGTTGCTTTTTTACAGGATTGAACAGAAAAGAATCTGAACCCAATTGTTTTTTTGAGCAGCTCTGTAATATTAAGCACAGACTCTACTGTTTTAGTTTGGTTATTTTAATTTGACAAGGTGTAATCTAATTTTTTTTCCCCTAAAACAAAGAGAACAGCAATGCAAAAGGTGTAAGAGACACAGGCAGGCAGAGATTTCAAGATCAGTACAGCACAGTGTTCCTGCAAAGTGCCCTCTATAGAGAGATATACATATATATATACATATATATATAGTTTTGATTTGTTTTGTTATGTTGGTTTTCTTTTTTGGGGGGGTGGCTTTTTGTATCCATTTCCATTTCCTGATACCCTTGAGAAATCCTTCTGCAGAAACACAGTTGTTTGGTTGCTTTGTTTGGTTTTGAACTAGAATTTCAGAGCTGAGGACACCCCAAACAGGGACTGGGAGCTCCCCCACCCATGGAAGTGCTAACATAACACTAAAAATTGTCCCAGAACCCTCCCTCTCTAAACTCAAGAGCCTGGAAATTGGCACTACCAGGGGCAGCTGTACAAAGTAGGTTCTGCCTCCCTTTCCATTAAAGAATTTATCCATGCTAACCTAAAAAAGCTATTAAAATTCCTTCATTTTAAAATATCAATGATTGTTTTGACCTTGTGGCTATTTGCTGAATCTACAGTGTAAGTGAAATGATTTCCTTCTAACCTCTAAATGGCACTGAAAGCCAAGTTCCACTTGTCTCTCGAGGACTGGGCTGAGCAACCAGCAGCTCTGGTTTGACAGTCAAATGACACATGATCCAGACTTAACCCAGGAGCAGGCTACAGGCTAAATTATTTGTTAAATTAGTCACATTTTAATATCTTTTGAAGCTTTATTTCCTGAGGTCCTAGGCACACTATTTCTGCTTTCTCGATGGCTTTTATTTTAATTGATTTCAACCAGCTTTGCTATTATGTGTTTAGCCCTGGCCTGTTCTCATCTTTAGTCTTTCAATGAGTTGAAGCTTTCCAGAGAGCCTTGAAAAATAGTTGCAATGTTCTCAGCAGGATCTGGGCTGCAGAACCTGCTCCTGGGTGACTAAACACTGCACTTGACTCCTGCAGCAGAAGAGGCAAGGCCTAAGCAGGCACAGGGAGTGCTCTGTGCTGTTTTCAGTGCTTGCAGAACCATTTAAAACTCCCTGGGTTTGAAAAGAGCAGAGCAACACGAAGCTTGAGTAAAGGGGACAAAGGATTATCCCTGCAGCACCTGAACTGCTGCCTTTTGTAACCCCTCCCAGGGCACCACTGTTTGAAATAGGGGAAAATTTTTAATTTTGGTAAAATCAGCCATGACAATTTGTCCTGTAGCACCAGCAGCAGGCTCTGCACACTCAGAGGTTGCTACAGCACAGCCCACACAGCTCTGCTGGGCATTGTTCCTTCTCCCTTTCCCTTTGTAAGGTGGAAGAGCAGGCAGGGACACTCAGCCCTTCCATGCTGGAGCGAAGCAGCTGGCTCCTTGGATCAAAACAAAGCAATCAGGTGGAAACCTGAGGCTTTCAAAATTCAAAGGGCTACAAAGTGCTCTGTTCCATGGGGGCAAACCACCTGTGGCCATAGATCCTGGACACACAGGTATTTGCCCTCTCTGGGGCCACGACTGGACCCTGCGTGTGTTGATTCATCGATGCTTGGAGAAAAATATCATCAGGCAGGAGTGATTCAATGTGGTTTTATCCACCAGAGTGCAGTGAGCTTCTCAGCTCTTTTAGGCAAGATTCAAAGCCTCTTAAAAAGGCCAAAAATGTTTGCAGCTCTCTGCTCTACAGACGTGGGCTTTGTGATTAGCTCTGAGAAGTGTCAGGCTCTCAAACCAGCCTCCCCTGTTGCTGTGCAAGAAGAGGCTGGAAGCTCTCAACCATCACCACTGAGACAGACAGCTCTTGATACCCAGGAATCTGTCCCTTCCTGCAAGCAGTGACAGTCTTTGTGTCCCTAGGGACACAGAGAAGTACCCAGTGAGACTTCTGAAAGCCAGGTGAGATGTGCAGCTCCCGTGAAAATCAGCAGCCCCATCTTAAGGTGTGCTGACTTGCCTGCTCAAACTGTCTTTTCATTGACTACAGGTGGCATCTGGACCATGGGCTCAGACTACAAACTTTCATACACCCTCAGCTGGTGGCACAATTTCTCTCACTTACTTCTGCTCTGCTTTTGTGGGTCTCCATAAAGATACCTCTGCATTTGACCTTGGAAATGCCCTGGTAGCAGTCTCTTTGTTATTTTTGCAAGGCAAATAGCTGCAGTAACACACCAGGCAAACACACCTTCACCAAGAATTTCAAGACCATGCCCCTAACTTATAGCAAACCATCTGAGCTCTTTTAGCCAGGTATCAAGTCCCTATTTCCTCACCCAGTGTCATTCCTTCCAGCCTACCATGACTACACCCAATTTAGCTCTAGTTTATTTATGTTGCTATTATTACTGTTCTTTTTATTGGCTCTTAGGGAAGAATTTAATCTTGAAACCTTCTCAGATCACAAGAGATTCTAGCAGCAGCAGTGCAGTTTGACACATTAGAAATACTTTATAAAAGATAAAATAAACAAATAAAAAAAATGGTGTATAAATCCCTTTTTAATTGCACCTAAATCCTGAAACTCAAACTCCTATTAATGAAGGAAAATCCTGTGATTAGTAGTGACTATCACCTTTTAGTCCTAGGCAGGAGGGAGGTGGGATGGGAACACCTCATTTCAATACTATTCCTTCTCTCTTGCTCTTTTTAAACAGAACAAGCCTTTTTTGGGTTTTCTAATTTTTATATATATTTTTTTAAATTTTCTTTTTCTTTAAATAGAGCATTGGGGCTGGGGGACATCTTTTGGCTATTGTTGGCATCAAAGTGAGAAGAGCCACAGCTGGCTGCTTCAGAAAGACATTCTTAACAGTGCAGCATTTTGGAGTGGTACCCTTGTATCTATGGGGAGAAGGGGAGAGACTAGAAAGGGGAAGGGGGAAATATCAGCACTGAGGGTCCAAGCACTGAAATCTCAGCATTTTAAGAAAAAGAGAAAGACAGACAGAGAGAAAGAGAGAGATAGAGAAAGAGAGAGACAGATACTCTGTCAATACTGCACTGGATTTCTCAAAAATCACACAGCTTTAATACCTGTACTCTAGGAAAGCCACTCCTTTGGTAGATTATTGAGTAGTGAGGACTGATGGGCAGAGGGAAATGCATCACCAGGGAAAGGAAGGGCATTCCATTCTGCAAAGGGCAAAAGCACCAAGCACCAGGGTACAACTACCACACTGCAAAAAACCCACCTGTTTACTGTCCCATGTGGCCCACCTGGTCAGGGTGCACATATGGGAGGCAACAGAAGCTTAATGGGGATAAACAGGGAGATGAGAAGAGGGAAAAGAGGCATTTTCAGCAAGAATGCAACTCATCAGATTTCTTGTTGCTGTTTACAACAGAGATGCAGCTGCCAGATGTGTCCCAGCAGCCTCCTCCAGTGTTTACCACTGCTGAATTTCTCTTTCCACGCTCCTCCAGAAAGGAGGGCTCTACCTTCTCTGGCCCTGGCTGGGTTTCAAGGTGCCTGCAGCCAGACACTAATGGCTCAAGAACAGAAAAGAAAGAGGGTAAGTGGGGAGGGGCAGAGCCATGAGATCCATCCTCCTCCAGCAGAAGGGGGCTGGCTGGCTGCCCTTCTCCTCCCACACTGCCAGGATGGAGCATCGCTTTCCACAAGGGACCTGCTGATGGGACAGGGTCCTGCCTGATGCTGGGGCTCTCAAGGCACCCAGGGGTGCTGAAGGGAAGACAACTGCATGTGATTCAGTAACAGGAAGCTTTCTGTCTCGCCCCGTTGTGGGCTGACAGCAGAACAGCTCCTGGATGCAGTGTCTCAATCCCCAGAGGGAACTGGTCAGTTCTGCATCACTGGGGGAGCCCTTTAGAGCAGGGATCAGGGTTTTTCTTTGTGTGCAGGATGTGGAACAAGAGCCACACCTCCAAGAAATATCTAATAACATGACCCAGGGGCTGCTCTAACTCTCAGAATGACACCCTGGCTTCTTACCATCTTTTCCACTTCCCAGATCCCTCCCTCCCCCACAAAAACAAAGGCTTGTCCCAAATAGCAGGGCTTCCATGGACAGGCGTTAGAGCTGTGTGACTCCTTTCCTCCTGGAGGGATTGAGGAGTTTAGTGACCACCGGGTGGGCAGGAACACTGGCTTCTCACAATGCGTTTGGAATCAACTACAGCACAGCATAATCAATCAAAACTGAACCAGGAAATCAAGAGAAAGCAAAAAATCCAACACAACAAACAAAATTTCGGAAAGTAAATCCACTTCAACTAAACCAGAACCATAAACAAAAGAAACCAAAACCAAACGAGACAGATTTATATATATAGAAAAAAAAATATTAAACAATATAAAAATAAAGTCGTAATTAATTGAAAAAGTGGCATGCAAAGAAGATTGTTACATTCTCCTATCATGCATCAGGCCCAATGTCCAAACGGCAAGGTAACCATGACGACAAAAAGGTGCAAGAACTCAGCAACATTACCAAAGGATGCATAGAGAGGCCCACAATGCAACTCAACTCATCTCAGCAAGACCCGGGAACGGGCGGGTCTCGCTCGTCTTAAAAGATTTCTTGCTTTTTCTCTTTTTCTTATTTTTTTTTTGTTATTTGCAAATTTTTTTTTTTTTATATATATATATATAATTTTCTCTTAAGAATGTAAAAATGTGGGTAAAGAAAGTAAAAAAGAAAAAAACCACACCAACCTTCTCGTAGCTCTGAGGGATGTTAAGGGGGTTTGATGCGGAACACAATGACATGAGGAGAAGAGAAAAATAGGGGAAACACAGAGAGAGTAAAAAAAGGCCTTCTCAAGGCTGTCAGCTGCAAATTGATTGATTTTTTTTTTTCTCTTAACCAAAATAAAAAGAAAGGAAAAAAAATGAAGATAGCAACGACCCTCTTTCCTGCCTTCCTAATGTTCCCCCTCCCATCCAGCTAGGTACCTTTTGTTTAGGAACAACCAGGCTCTGCACAGAGGTCAGACTGTGAGCAATCCTAATTCAGAATCAGCACCCGAGAGAGGTGCCAACCCCAGCAAGGAGTTCTCACTTCTTGAAGTCCATCTGCTCTTTAGAGAAGGGGGAGCGGAGCCTGGACCAGGCAGAGGAGCCCCGGGACACAGGAGATCCCAAGCTGGAAATCCGCTCCCCCGGCCCGTGCTCCCACCAGCCCCACACCCGGCCCTGCTTGTACTAACTCCACAATGGGACTGAATAAGGAAAAAGAAACAATTAGAAGAAGAAAAGAAAAGCAAACCAAAACATTTCCTTGCAATGTTCAAACTTACACCTCCTATCCCAGGTGTTCTATAGAGACAAGCATGTTATGGGAGAAACAAGTCAACTGGAAACACAAGAGTGTTCAAGACTCTTTTAAAACAAAACAAAAAGAAATTAAAGAAAAAAAAGGAAAATAAAGGGAAGAAAAATGTGAATGAACTCTCCCCTCCCACCAAAGCAAAGCCATTTGAGAAATTTGTTACCTTTCCACGATATCAACACACAAGAAACAAGTAATTAAACAGCATGAAAAACACCCAAACCACAGGCCGAGTTTGCTCACACGGTGGTTTCTGCACTCTCGGCCGGCTCAGGCTGGTTTTGTTCCCAGGCAGGCTCAGGCACACACAGGCTCACTGGGATAGAAAGAGGGCTCTGCACCTGGAGCCCAGCCTTATCCAGGTGTGGAGACAAGCAACTCCATGGTTACCACCTTTTGTCTCCTGGGTAGTTTCCGAGTGGCCAGAAAGGTGGAGGAAATTTATAAAGAAAAGTATAATGAAAAAATCCCCACATTTTTTTCCTGTTTTTTTTTTGTTTTTGTTTTTTTTTTAAAAAAAAAGATCCCAACCCATTCCAGCTGAGCTGTCTGTGAAGGATTCAGCCCTGAATTAGTATCAGATCCAGATTCATGTTCCCAAAAAAAAAAAAAATTCCAGGGCCCAGGCGACAGGGCAAATTTCAAACGCAATTTTCCAGCTGGCCACAAAAGGCTATTTAAAAAATTTAGCTTGGAAACATTCAATTATTAAAAAGCCTTCTCTCCATGTGCATGTGATTTAGTGAGCGTGAGACACGAGAGAGAGAGAAAGAGAGAGAGAAAGGAGTGCACACAGGAGCATGGCTCTGCATCTGGCTGCAGAGGTAACGTGAGTGTAGGTGGGAGGCGCTTCCTCTGTCGATGGGATGGAAATGGGAACAGTTTGCTGGGATGTAACTTGTCTTTTTTTTGTTTGGTTGTTTAATTTTTACTTTTTAAAAAGTGAGAAGGACCAGCCCTGCTCTCTCATTACCAAAAGGGTTTTGCTGTGGAAAGACATTAAAGCAAAGCTGCACACAAAATATTAGAGGTGAGAGAGATTCGAATGAGGTAACAAAGAAAGCAGAAAGGCCCTGCTGGGTGTGAGAACATCGAGGGGGCATCAAGCAGAGGCCAATCCCCCTGTCATCTGTTCCCCATGGGTGAAGGAATCTGTCACTGTGGCAGAGATGTCTGCTGGCTGTCTCCAGCTTTCTGGGAGTCTGTGGCCATGGCCAGTGCTGGTGCCCAAGGAACAAGTGAGAAATTACTGCTGGCAAAGGGAAAACCAGCTGGGACTGACGCGAGAAGTGAGAATGCACCCTCCTGTTGCAATCTGCTAAGATCCGGGGGACAAAGAGCTCAGTGGAGGGGGCTGAGAGGGTCCTCCCCTCCTCTCACCCCCACACCAGTGAACTGAAACCTTCCCACTTGCAGAGAGCAGGGATCCTTTAGGAGAAAAGGGGATCATGGCCTCTCTGCAGCCAGAGCTGTTCACTCCCCTCTGGGCTCTGCGGGCTGATGCTGGCAGGTTCCTGGGCACACCAGCCTGGGTCACACTTGGCTCCACGGTGGGTGACACAGCCACGTACAGCTGCTCCGCAACTCTGGGGCAGGAGCCACCAGCAGTGGTGAGAGGAAGTCAGGGTGCACCAGGATGCAAGAGATTAAGGCCAGTGCTTCCTCTGGGCTCAAGGATGGGATGGAATCCCAGAGCTGGGGAGCTGGGGGGTGTGCAGGGCTGCAAGCCGGGGCGCTCCCTACCTCTCACGTAAAGGTTAGCGGGGGAGGAGTAGCGCACCCCGGCGCTGTTGCTGGCCACGCACTCGTACTTCCCCTGGTCTGTCTCCTCACTGCTCTCGATCTGCAGGCCACCTGGAAGGAGAGAAGAAGACCGCAGCAGAGACACCATCATCACCATTTTGTTTCAAGAGAGAACAAGAGAGTAGGTGGTTTGATTTCTCCTCCCCCTGGGCTCATGCACGCGGGGACACTGCCTGAGGGGCTTGGGCTACCAGCTCTGGAAGTTCTGAGCCCTCAGCTGATGTCTGTGCTCAGTGTTACGGCTGGACACAGAGTCATAGAACTAACTTGGTTGGGAAAGACCTTAAAGATCACCAAGTCCAATCATCAACGAACACTGACAAGTCCTTAACTAAACCAGACCCCAAAGTTCTATGTCTGTTTGACTCTTAAACCCCTTCAGGGATGGTGACTTCCCCACTGCCCTGGGCAGCCTGTTCCAGTGCCTGACAACCCCTTCAGTGAAGAAATGCTGCCTAACATCCAATCTAAACCTCCCCTGGTGTAACTTCAGGCCATTACCTCTTGTCCTACCACTGGTAACTTCACTGAACAGCCAATTCCCACCTCTTTACAACTTCCTTTAAGATAGCTGTAGACAGCAACAAGGTCTCCCCCCTCAGCCTCCTTTCCTCTAGGCTAAACAACCCAACATTCTCTTCCAACAGGAAGAGAAAATCTCCTATCACCCTCTATACCAAGTGTTACTCTCTGTACTGAAATGATCAGCAAAGGTAACAACTTTTGTGGCTTCTGCAATGCAGACATTCTGCACCAGAACTCATGAAATCAGCTTAAATAATCCATATTACTGTTATCCCCAGAAATCTATCAAAAGGCAACTTCCCCTTGCTTGATTTGAAGCAGTGATCATAAAAGTGAACAGCTTTGTCACCCACTGCCTAGGATCCCTGGAGCATTTTTATCATCACTGCCTTTGTTTTGTGCCTAAATACCTGATCCACAGGAAGGCTCCAGGAGATAGGAGTCAGTGTGAAAAGCACCTTAATGATAGGGAATATTCCCAAGGGAAAACCCTGTAAATACTGCATTGGAACTTCCAAATTGCCTGTGTGGTTTACATCAATTAGGCCAAAAAGGATTAAGGTTTTTCTTAAACCTGTGCCTTACTGCAGCCAACAAGAATATACCCAGAGCCCCCCCACAACACTCCTGTAAGCAAACATGCAGAGATATGCAGCATGTAACTACATGGAAGAAAATTGCCTCATTTACCTCAGAAGGCTTCATCCCTGCAAAATTCCACTTAAAATACATACCACATAAATAATTCAACAGGCTATCAAATGTTTTATGTATTAGGAGTACATGATTATACTACAGATCTGGACAGAGCTCGCATGTGCTACGACTCTTAACTCCCATCTCTGGAAAAAAGAACCTAAATATGAAAACCAAACAATTCCAGCTCAGTGTTAACATTGATAAAATCTTCAGTGAGGAAAGTGCAAATGGGATCAGTGTTGGTTGCAGATACAGCCTCTTCAGGAAGGAAAAAAACTGTGTTCAGATGGAGAGGACAGGGGGCTCATGTTCCTCTGTGTGTGCGCGGGTGGCAAAGATGCTGCGGGGGAAGACGTGAGGCTGTGAGAGTATTTATGACAGGGATGGGGTGTGATAGTGCAATCCCACTGTGCCTGGTAGCTCCCAAAGGCAGGACAGATAGAATTAAAAAAAAAACAAACCAAAAAAACCCAAACAACCCCACTCAAGCCACTAAACCAAACTAGAATCATTTCAAGAGAATCTGTGGGTATTTCAACATCCCAGGAGTTAGAAACCAAACCGGCTGAAGCTTCATGCTGAGGCATCAGCTGAGCATATTTCATCCTGAATTACAGCTCGTGCTCTGTCATCTCAAAGCTCCACTTGAGTGGAGAGCTGGCCAGTGAGTTTCCCTAGAAATTTCTGTTCATTTGGAGTAATCCATGGGTGCTTCCAATTTTTTGCATTGCTTGTCCAGGCGTGGGTAAGGGGAGATGAAGCCACCCTGCAGAGCAGGAGCAGAACCATGAACTGCAGGCAGATTTGCCAAGGAATAAGGACTCATCTCTTTCATCTTGACCACTGCAGCTCTGCTGGTGAAGGCAACGGTGGAAATTACACTGCAGAGAGGTCAGTGAGTTTTCAGCACTTGTCAGGAGCCAATAGAGATGATGTGTGAAAAAGTAAATCTCACCTCCAGCACCTCCTGTTGCTTTTACCAGCAGATAATTATGGACCTTTAAATTTGTCAGTGTAGATAAAACCAAAGCAGGGTCTTCCAAGGGGTGCACACCCAATTCCTGCT
>NW_009952000.1:326518-338715 GCF_000747805.2 Chaetura pelagica
TTCAATGACAGCTTGAGGTCTAGAATCTTTTTGGCTCCACTAAAGTGACAGTGAAGAGCTACTTACCATGGGTATCTTTCCCAGAAAAACCTAAGGGTAAGAGAGTGGGGAGGAAGGGGGAAGAAGGCTCTGAGTCCAAACAAATGAGTACACTGAGAAGGTAAGTGCTGAAGATCTGACTGAGCCAAGGATTGGAAAACTTTCACCACCATCAGTGGCTCAGGAGCACTTTGCACCAACCAAGAGAAGGTCCTAAGTATTTACCAGGCTTTGATAGCATCTAATGCTCAAGATAAACTTCAGTCCTTCAAAGTCCTGGAGAGATTAGCTCTTAAAACTCTGCCATAAATCTCAGGCAGCACAGCCTGAGATGTTACTGGAACAACAGTATCAGTATGACCAAGTGCACCCAGCAAACAAAAAAGGACATTATAACCATATATAAAATAAAGACAGGTAGAAAAAAAAAGAAATATCCAGAAGTGAAGCAGGACAAGAAAACATAAAAACAACAACAATCTACATTGAGCACAGGTCAATGAAACAGGAACTGAGTGGAGAGAAGTGTTTGGAGAGTGGGTGAGTGAGTGAGGTGGGGTGTCTTACCTCGGATCGGTGTACCTTCTGCAAAGAAAACAAAGAAAAGAAGTGAAAAGACTGTAAAACCCCAAACACCTGGACTGCCCGTGGGAAAAGGACCTGAGTCAAGGAAGACAGTTCCCAGTAGGAAACTTCCTGCTCTACCTCATCTTAAAGGGACAGATTGAAGAGGGCTCAGGGTCCTTCAGGGATGCCCTTTTTAAAGCAGTCCAATTCAACTGTCAGTTTCCAGAGCCTCCAGTGCACTTGGCTTGAAAAGTCTTTAGACTGGCTCAGTTTTGTTGCTAAGAATCCAAAGAAAGCTAAAGTTCTCAGCTAACATTACTGTTTGCTACTCCCAGAAAACATGATGAACCTGCATTTATCCTCTTCACTCCTGGGGAAAAGGGTTGGCATTATGGCCACGTTAGCCCAGACAGAGAAAGGGACATCCAGTACCTTGCAGCACATTAAGAGTTGCAGGTATGATCCCACCTTTGCTAGTAAATTCCCAGTTCCAATCTTCAGTTATTGGCACAGATGTGTGAGGAACTCAATGCATGTCCTTCTCAGGCCCTTCAGTGGCTCAGCACAGAGACTGAAGCCAGCTGCTCAGCACTGAAGAAGGCCATGCTACTGCCCAAGAGAAAGGGCTACCTCATGCAACTGCTCTAGAAGCCTCCCTAATGCCAGTGCAGGAGTGGGGTTGTATGGAGAGAGAAGAGTCCTTCTACACCTCCCTGCTGACTGCATCTCCCCTGGGTTGTTTTTATTCAAACCCCCTCCAGTTGTCTCTAGTGTTTAACCTGAGTCTTCTGCTTAGGCAGGTCTCCCAGATGAGAGGGAGTGACCCTGTGGCCAGTGGTGAAATCACTGTCTCCTCGTTTGTCCTCCTGAGGTTGGAACCATCTTCCTTTGAAAACACAGCAGGTCCTTTTGCTCACAGTGGCATTCAAATTTGTCACACAGCTTATCAAAGAAGGGGGTTTGGTTGGTTGGTTTTTACCCCAATCCTGAGAACAGGGCAGATCCCGCAATTCCAAGCATTGCCTCTTAATTAGGGAGAAGTGCCAGAGCTTCTCTGCAACGGGAACAAGGCCCGTCCTGCAGCATCTCCCAGAGAGCCTGGATAGCACGTTGTGACAAATAACAGCCTGACACTCTCTCCTCTGCCCCGTGAGGAACAGCAGCATTGTTACCTCTGCTTTACAGGTGGGGAAACTGAGGTAGAGGTGAAGCAACTCGCCCAAGGTCACAAGGAAGGCTGTGGCAGAGGCAAGGACAGGAGTAAAGCCTCCTGCTGCTGATCTTCTGCCTCAACCACCAGAAAACCCCTTCCCTCCTTCTCCTTCAGCCCTGCTCATCCTTCTTGTGCTGCGGTTCAATCCTCCATTTTCAGGATAGAAGGTAAAATACAGAGCTCCTGATTACAGTTCACCTTGAGGTTTCAAAGGAGATGAGGGAAGAGAGGCATTATAGTGTTAGGATATTAGAGTCTAGTTATACTCAGCTTCTAGTGAAGAGGTTAGGTTATTTGCCAGAGAAAAGTTAGCATCTAGTTAGGGTTAGGAACTAGCTAAGGTTAATAAAGCAGGCTGGTTAGCTATCAGGACAGAGGTTGGAGAGACAGCACTTGAAAGAGAAAGAGGTGGGGGAGCGTGTACTTGGGCAGGTCTCCTCACAGGAGATGGCAGGAAGGTTTTAAAAAGCGAGCGAGAGAGACTAAGCAGCAAAGGGTTACAGTTCAGTTCAGTGGAAATAAAAACAGCCTCTGATACATCCTTCTGTCTCAAAACTGAAGTGAAAATCTGCCATCTGTGGCACAAATCTGGAACAAGGGAAGAGGGTAGAGGAGGGGAAGAGACCCCAGCATCACCCACTGCTCTAAAGCTTCTTTGGCCTTGCCCATTTCCTGCAAAGGTTCACTCTAATTGACAGGAGAGAACTGCTGGAAGTTGGAGCTATGTAAGCACAGCTACAAGAGCAGCCCTTACTTTCCTGTGTCATTGTAGGTTATTCCCTGTTCCCTCTCAGCACCAGTGTTGCCCCTGGAAATAGGCTGTCAGCAGCTCTCAGAGACAGACTGTCCTGGAGACAGTGCTCCTGGAGAGCAAGACAAGCCAAGCAACACCACCTTGGTCCTTCCAGGGGACACAGGGGTGAGGACCAAAATGTGTTTTGCAAGATGCCCCACACCAGGGATGGAGGGGACAGAATTTGAATCAAAATGACATCAAGAAACTTGGGAGGAAAGCACAGCAGTTTGAATGGGGGCAGGGACACAGATGGTAGATTTTCACTATTGGAGTTTCACATCTAACCAGCTCCATGTTCAATACAGGGGCAGTAGGAAGGTGCTAGAGGTGGATTTGAAATAAATTAGTAATTCTGAAAAACTCTGACAGGTCCTGTAAGATTTGCTAAGGGTTGGTGGTGGTACCTGAGGTGCAACAGCTGCCTTGCTTGGTGTCCTGACACTGCACGAGAAAATGCACGAGTCCAACCACTGTCCAGGGCAGAATATGGGCATCAGCTTTGCAGAAAAACTAAGGAATAACTCCCACTGGCTGCTGACTTTCCAAATGGAAAGCTGGTTTTGAGATGTCATGTGCAAACTATTCATATTGCCTTCCACAGCCTTCCAGGGTCTGTAAATCTGCCTAATTAGGACAAATTTTGAGGCTGCATGAGCACAGATGGCCAGTCTAGTGTTCTGCAGCAGAGGCAAAAGGCAGCTTAAAGGACTTGCCTCTGGATTATAAAGGATCAAGGTGGTGCCAAGCAGAAAAGCAGCTGCAGGTGTCCCCCTCTGTCACAGAAGATGGGATCTGCTCTTCCACCATCCCTTCCTCTGACTTCCCACACAACAAGCTGCCTACGGATTCTCCAAGCCTTGAAAACAGGGAGAGGAGGAAAGTCACCATTGCCATGGTAATGACACAAAACACATCCCCACCTTCTGTCAGGCCACGTGTGAGAACATGTGTGTGCTGTGCTCCTCTCCTGAGGGCTGGAGAGAGCTTTCTCTTCTAAACAAGCAAGCAATCACCAAGGGTCTTCTGCAATTTCCAAATGCCGGATCCTGGCTGACAGCTGCAATTGCTACATCTCCACTAACAAAAGGGGACTTGGCACAGGGAGGAGATGTGACGTGAGCTCTGCAGACAGGCTCCTGGCTGCTCCAGGGACAGAGATGATCTGGGTGGGGGGAACTTTTCCTTTGCTCAACCCTTTCCCAGAGCCCCTGACCTGTGCTTTGCAGCTTCAATTTGAAAACGCTGCCCCCCCAAACTCGAAAATGCCTCGTGAAAACAAACATCTCCCTTCTGAAAATGCCAATAACCCTGTTAGATGTGAAACTCCAAGACCTGCAGGTGTGAACACAATTATCACAGTTCCAGGGTACAAGCTATTGTGTATTTGGGGAATTCCAGGACAACTGCTGCTAAGTTAAAAAAGAAAAAAAATATCTATTGAATGTTAGGAGGTTCATATTTAGCTGTTATCTCTTTATACAGACATATCAATTAGGATGATGATTATTAATTTTGTAGCCTGCAATACCCCTGCAGAAATTCAGGGCAGAGGATCCCTACTGAAGGAGTTAGTAGAAGAAATGCAGAGCATGCCTCTCAGTAAGCTGTTACAAAGGAATTAGTTGAAAGGGCAAGGGTTACAAATCTGGACATTAGCAGGTTTGGGGTTTTTTGGTTGGAGTGTTTTTTTTTTAATTGAACAAACTTACCAAAGGTCTCTGAATGTTAAAAAAAAAAGTGAAAAAAGAAAGAAAAAAATAAGTTGTTATAGCCAGTTATTTAGAAAACAGAAGACAACACACAAGACAGACAAGGTTTTAGTGTTTCTCTGATGTAAGAAGGTGGCTGCAGGCTCCTCCTGTCATCCCCCCTAGATGGCACGGCTGAGCAGAGGACACTGGCTTCTACTTTCAACGTTCTACTTTCTACTTTTCTTTCCACCACCAAGACCACCCAAACCCTTAGACAACCTGAGTCTCTAAGGCTGAGGTGTTTAAATGTATCAGGGAAGCTGGAGCCTAGGTAGAGGTTCTTCCCATTCTTCTCTGACTGGTAATTCAGCTTTTCCTTCAGCCAAAACTCCCAAGAACAACACGATTTCTAACTGCTTGGAAAATTTATCAAGAAATGGAAAGGAAAAGAAATACTGGATAGGGTAAAGCCCCTGTGGTTAATGACACCTCACCTGTTTCTCAGTTATCCTGCAGACCCAGAGCAGAAATGGGTCCCCGGGATGATGTTAATATAATGACCATGATCTTGGGGGAACACTTCCATTGCCAGTGAAACATTCAGTTTTAATACAAATGAGGGTCAAATCTGGACACACTACCCAATTTTGCAGGTGTGTGACATTTCACTGGTACCTTTTAATAAGCTAATTTGCATGTTTGTCACTAACTCATATATTGATATAAATTCAGTTCTTAACACCCTCCCTAATAAAGCAGAGTGGCTGCTATTCTGATGACTTAATAATGTCCAAGGCAGGATCTGGGTGACTGTCCTGTCCCTGCTGCTCTCTCAGCCTGTCCCTGTCCCAGCCTCCATCAGGGAGCAATTCCCAAACAAGTCTTGAGGGACAACACAGTGGCTGCTTCTATTCTAAGTCTATTAGCACAAAGGGCAGTGATGAAGTTGTGATTTAGTACCAAGGTCACTCCTCCTCCCTGCACTCCTGTTCACAGAGGGTTTGTCAAACACCCAATTGGGTGTAATTGTTAATTCCCAAGAAGCTGGGCTGGAGTCACACTGATGACCTGTGGGTGGGAGACACTGAAGCTCATTAGCAGTGTCCTGAAGCATCCAATGCCCTCATGTGTGCTAGTGCCAAACTTGTGGCAGCCAGTTTTGTTTTTTCTGGAAAGATAAATGTATTAAATGAAGTTCTGACTTGAGGAGCACTCACATCATGGGCACTCCAGCAGCCACTGCCTCACCCATCACACTCAGGTTACAAACACACACTTGAATCTGCTCTGCCTTGGTCTTAAACCAAACTCTTTTCCCCTGGCTAAAACACTAATGCAGTACAGATCACTCTAAGGCTGGTATGTTTTGCATTTCCACAGGCCATTGCATGATGGAACATGTAAGTTCTGAAAGGCCATAAAAGTAGGTGAAACAGGGGAACTCAGAATTCCTGACTGACCAGGAATCTGTGCTCCTTTCCATTCAAGTAACAGGTTTCCATCCCTGAGGACAACAGGGATGCTTCATGGTTTCACCCGTTTACTAATTCAAAGCAGGTGTAAATGAGATTAATTCTCAGCAGGTATCTTCTGATTCATCAGAAAGGCCAAGGGTTCACTCTGGGGCTAACCAATTCACTGGAATAAAAATGCAGCACTCGGGTGGCTTTAAGGAAAACACCAGATCAAACCCAGTTAAAGAGTACAAAAGCATTCTAGGAAGATGATAAATTTATTAAAAAGAATCTGCTTGTGCATTACTCACACTTCAGATCATGGTCACAGAGCATGATATAATTCTAGTTTACCTCTCATTATTTATGCTGAGTGATTTATTTTTTTTGTATTTGCATTTGCCTCAGCTATTATGATAAAACTGGGAGGTCAATCTCATCTGTGTTCATGAGATTCAACAATCCATTCCAATTCAACACAGCATTTTAAGTACCTGCTTCAAAGTTTGCTTCACTGAACAAGGATGTGTTTATGCAGGTGTGTAAAAGCTACACTGAGCTGGGGTTGTACTGAATCTTTTCAGTGGTGGCCCACAGAACTAAAATATATACATATATATATAATCTTTGTCAAACAGGGCAAGAGAAAAACCAGGTGGTTACACCCTCTGATGCTCTGAGCCAGCATGACATGACTGATTTCTTCAAGAAGTCAGCATGAATTGCCTGGCTGACTTACGAAATGTGTATTATGAGCAGAACAACCCCAGTTGTTTTATCTGAAGCCTCTGCCTTCCCTTTACCTACAACAATGTCATGCTCTTGCCAAAAAAGACTCTTGAAAATGCCCCATCTCTCTTAGCCAAAGGAATGTTCTGAGTAGCTGAAGTGACACTGGTGCTTGTTGGGTCCAACCACACAGACACCTTATCTCTAGGCTGGGTCACAGCAGTATTTGAAAAGGATTATTTACCAAAAGGTAAAACTTCCAAAGCTTGTTTCATTTTTGCAGCTATCAATGGAAGTGCTTTCTCAGAAGTAGTCAAAAATAAATACACCTGTGCCCTCCTTGCACACACTCACACACTGAACTGGCAGATTTAACAAGTATAAAAACAGCTCCTGGAATGTGAATATTAAGAGATGTCACGTTGACACACACAAAAAAAACCAACAAACATAAACAAGTGAGACAGATGGACAAGCAGATGGGGAAAGACAGAAAACTGACAAGAGCCACAGAGCTGGGGTACATCTGTTCATGGACACCCACTCCATGGCAGTGCCACTGAGCCCCGAGGGGTCACTCCAGAATGCTCCCAACTGCTCTCCAGTGGTGACTGCAGGGACTTGATGGTGGACAGATCCTGCAAGAGCTGTTCTTCAACACCAGCTTTGAGAGGCTCAATTTACACCAACAGGATCACGTAGCAACAGTAAGAGGCTGCCTGAGCTGTGGACACCAGGTGTGTGTGGCCTAAAAAGGCATGTGGCCATAGCAATTCTTTTTCCTCCTTAATCAGTTCCTGGTCTTAGGAGGAATCCCTCTACCTCCATCCAGCCCCAGTTCCTCCTGAGCCATAAAAGCTCCAGTTAACTGGGTACAGTGTCATCATGGATGGGAACAAGCTTCCCTGCTGTGATTTCCTTTATGTCAACTAGGCAGTAGGGAAGGCCAGGAGGATGGGCTGGAGGAGAAAATAGTCCAGCCACTCCCTGGGTAAGAACATGAGTCCCATAACCAAAGAAAAGCTAACGCCCCAATCCACACCAGTGGGGCCTGTGTGTATCAGCCCCCTCTTCTGCTCCAGAAACCTCCGAGCAGTCTCACAGCTCCATCTAGGTCACAATTCCTCCAGTCTCACGCACAGACCTTACCTGATCTCAGCTGTTTTATTCTCCCATTGCTGGTGCTGGGGTCGACAGGCAGGAAATCTTTAAACCAAGTGATCTCAGGGTCTGGGTTCCCACTGGCTGCACAGAGCATCGTGGCCGTTCGTGTCCGCTCCACCACCTTCAGCTGGGGCCCCATGTCGATGTTTGGGAAGCCAGGAGGTAACTGGTCCTCTGGTGGGAGAGAACAAAGGAAGAGTGGATGAACACACACCTAGGGAGCAGG
Source organism: Chaetura pelagica (assembly GCF_000747805.2). NCBI lineage: Eukaryota > Metazoa > Chordata > Aves > Apodiformes > Apodidae > Chaetura > Chaetura pelagica. Next base: position 334,398 of record NW_009952000.1, read on the forward strand.
ACAGCTGATGGGGCTGCTCCATGGGATACATCCAAGAAAGCATCAGGCAGACCCAGCACGCTGTGCAATGCAATTTAAAACCAAGGCTGCAGGAAATGGTCCAGAGGTGGGTTGTGAAAACACATCATGCAGTAAAATTCACCAGCTTAACCACCTTGTGTGACTAGGAGATTTAGGAGATTTAACCTAAATAGAAGAAAATACTTCTTGACTCTGAGAGTAACAGAGCACTGGGACAGGCTGCCAAGTGGGGTTGTCCAAACCTGGAGATATTCCAAACCTGCCTGGACGTGTTCCTGTGGGATCTGATCTAGGGCATCCTGCTCTAGCAGGAGGTTGGATTAGATGATCTCCAGAGGTCCCTTCCAACCCTACCACTCTGGGATTCTGTGAAATACAATCTATTAAACCCTTTAGGGCACAGGAAAAGTAGTCTCGGAGTTTCTCCAGGTCTTGCACTGAATCCCTCTGTCTGGTAAGTGACTCACACTTGTTTTCACAGCAGAAGCTGTGCACACATATGGCACAGATCCCTCCCTGCAGAGCACAGTCTATGCAGTCACATTTAAAAGGAGTGGCTCCTCTTCCCCCTCCAAACCCCACAATACACAGTGCACAAGAGAAATAATGAAAGCAGAGGTCTGTCAAAGACATGGGGGAAACTAGGAGAGAAAGGAGAGGAAAAGATAATCCAGCTGGAGTTACCAGAGGGGACACACGTAACAACAATAAGCCAAGTACTGACAGACAGAGTGTGATTTCTAGATTTATTAATTCAAAGTGCTGCTGCCCTCGATGAAGAAGGATGTGGCACCAGCACCTAGAAGACAGGCTCAGCTGGACATCCTGCTTCCTGGCAATCTTGCCTTTCCTTCACTAATGAGGGTGAGGAGGGCAATCCTGACAGGTGCTGACTGATCCATGAAAACTAACACAACACCTCAGTGTTTCCCCCACTATCTTTGTCATGACCTCCTAATTCGTGGTACAGAGCTCCCTTCTGCTGGCTGGTACAGCTCAGGAACATGCCAGTTCCCCCCAGCCTCCTGAAAATCAGCCTTTGGAAAGAGGATTTGGGCACCGGGGTGAGACTTTATAGGGATTCTCTGTCTTGAGGAGCATTGAGCAATCACAGCTTGGGAATCTATGGCATTGAATCCATCCCAAAAGCAGGGGAGGGAACAGAGGGAAAACAACATAAAGGATTTTTAAAGGTGATATTTTAAAAAAGGAAACATACATCACAGTTTGCCCCCCACTGACACCAATGGGACTTCTCCCAGTGTCCCAATGAGCCATCCCAGCAGAGATGGGTGATTTGGGTAAGAGCTCTTCCACACTGCAGGGCCTGACACTCAGCTCCTAAAAATCTATGAAGATCATGAAGGCACAGTTAAAGGTCTGTGTGGTGCTCTGATAACCCAGGCCAAGAAACTCCTCCAACACCCTTATTAGCAGTGTCCAGCTACTGCAGAGAAGAAAAGGCTTTAAATGCCTCAATTGTGTGTTTAAAGATGTGCATTGTTTCTTTCCACTGCCCATTGTTGGGAGAGGTATAAAGGATCTGTTGTGACTCAGTGGTGAGTGAAATACATGAACCACACCTCTCCTCATGTATCAAAGGAATCTGACCACAAACAAAACCATGTGCCATTTCAGAACTGTCATACAGATCTTTCTGTATGGGCAGATTTAAGAGTTGCATAAAGGCACAGTCTGAGCACCTCTAAACCAGGACATTGCATTCTAAACAGAAACATAACCATCTTTAACTAGTGATTGAACCAAAACTTTTGAGTTCTCAGTCCACCAGGCCGTGCTTGCACATTGAAGCTCTGGGGAGAGGTCACAGCAGCTTTCCAGTGCCTGAAGGGGCTTCAGGAAAGCTGGGGAGGGATATTTAGAAGGGATTGTAGAGAGAGGCAAGGGGGAATGGATTAAAACTGGAGGAGGGGAGATTTAGGCTGGACATGAGGAGGGAATTCTTGAGTGTGAGGGTGGTGAGAGCCTGGAATAGGTTGCCCAGGGAAGCTGTGGCTGCCCCATCCCTGGGGGTGTTGAAGGGCAGGTTGGATGGGGCTTGGAGCAACCTGGGCTGGTGGGAGGTGTCCCTGCCCATGCAGGGGGGTTGGGACTGAATGATTTTTTAAGGTTCATTCCAACCCAAACCATTCTATGATTCTGTGATTGCAGGAGCCTCCAACAGCGTGTGCTCCTGCAGATGATGTGTGCTGCAAGCCCTCAGCCCCCTCCAAGAGACAGCTCAGGACTGAGGAGCCCTGGGAATTGCTTTGCCTGTGCTCAGCTTTCAGCCAGGCTTTTAACATCTTCTCTTCCCTTCTGCTCTTTAACCAGGCAGTGGAGTGCTGGGAAGGAGAGGTGGAGCTGCTGCTGCATTGGCTGCAGATGACATCATTATTGATTACTGCTTTTATCCACCTGCCTCAACCCCGAGCCCAAGAATTTCACAAACCAATTAATCCACAGAGAGAACAGTCCTCCTGGACACACACACAGGGTGTGCATGTGTGCGTGCACATGTGTGTGCGTTGGGGGAGGCCTGGTACAATGATCATTATTGAGTGTTTCTAATTAAACAAAAATGTTAATCTTGCAGCACAATGTGCAGAATTCCTCTGAGTTTAATTAAAACAACTGCGACTCGAGGCGTGATCAGATTTGAGGATCAGACCAGTGGAGGAAGCATCTCTGAACATCACATATTGCACTGATTTAAGTGCTCAGATTTTCTTCCTGCCAGGAAAGTGAAACTGCCTCCATCCCCAAACAACTGGATTCCCTGTGATAATGCAATTACAACCTCAACTCAATCCCCACAAGACATGCACACACATGCCCTGCCACCCTCCCCATCAATCCCCAAACACCAGCCCAAACCTGTCACCAAATAAATACATCAGGAAAGGTTTGGATTGTGAATTCTCTTTCTAAAAGCAGCCCAGGGAACTGCAAGAACAAAAGAACGAAGATGCAAGCTGAAGATGCTTCAAGAGCACATCTGGGCAGCTGCTTGCTCTTGAAAATCATGCCAGCTTACAAAGACAAACATTTTCACATGTTGCACTTGCCATTTTAATAGAGCATCCCAAACACCTCGTTCATACCTGCTCTTAGACTGAGTTGTTTAAAGCCCCCCCCAGTGAAAAGCTGGTGAATTATCTCAAGGCTACCAAACAAAGTAGGGTGAGAAAGGATGGGGGAGGAGGGATGGAGAGAGGCAGGGAGACAAGGGCAGAGCACTTCAGAGAAGCACAGAATCCCAGAATGGTGGGGTTGGAAGGGATCTCTAGAGATCATCCAGTCCAACCCCCCTGCTAAAGCAGGATCCCCTGGAGCAGATCCCACAGGAACACGTCCAGGCAGGTTTTTTAATGTCTTCAGGGATTTATAATTTATAATCACTTATAATAAACCTAAGCTCTGTGCTGAGGGGCACATCTTGAAGCCACCTGGGCACACACACCGACATACACACAGTGGGACATAGAAACAGGGGTCACAGCTACAGCACCAGGACACACGGGCACCCACTGTCTCCTTGTGGCTCTGGGAGGTGGCAGCTCTGTGTTTAGATAATTAGCTGTGCTGGAAATGAGGATGATAAAGAAAGATAAAGCTGCTGCTGCTCCTTTTCCCGCAGGGTGTGCACAGTTGTTTAATAATTTAGAGGAGGAGGGTGTGAGCATGTACAGATGCACTATCTATTGAATGCAGAGAGCCACAGTAGGAAGCTGCTGAAGTGAAGAAGAGGAGGAATTTTTCACTCTTCTCTGGGGATCTGTGGCCCAGCACAGACACTGGCTGGCCTCTAAGCACTCAACTATCCTCACTTCAAGGTGGAAGGATCAAGAACACAGAGATGAAGGAGCTTGAGCAGCACTGGTTTTAAGCAGAATCAGGATCAAAATCCAGCACTCCGGAAACTTAACCCTGTTCTCATTATGCTTATGAACTCTTCCAGCTGCCCCCTCCCCAGCAGGCCTCCTGGCATCGTGAACCTTGTGAAATGACATCAACACATTATTTCTAACAATGTGTATGTATCTGTGTCTTAGTTAACTGTTACTTCACAGCCAAGGACAATTTTATACATGCCAGGAGTCTCAGTAACATGCTGTGCCTGTTGATTGCATTTATTTTGACCTGAAAGTTTTGCTATGAAAATAGTAAATATCCTAACAATGTTATTAAAAATGTGCAGGACAATAAATACACACTTAGATACGTGTGTTGGAGCCTGGCACAGTGCAGGTACTACACTGCCTTCCCTACGCTAACATAACCCTGTGTAACCTCC
>NW_009952000.1:338747-343062 GCF_000747805.2 Chaetura pelagica
CACTAACATAACCCTGTGTAACCTCCTTAGAAAGGCATCTGAGTTAAAATCACTGACATTGTTCATAAGCTACAGAACTAATCTGCTTTCAGTGTGGCCTGATTTTCAGGTCACTACAAGAAAAGCAAAACAAGTTAAGTTTGAGGAAAGACTGCCAGGAATTTTTCAAGTGGCAAGGTAACATTTCAGAGGGGCCAGCTTCTGTCTAAGATGTGCTCCTGTGGGACTCGATGCTCCTGCTGAGCATCTAGGACTGCTTTTTGTTTACCTTTGCTCATCTAAAGCAAACAATTACAAAAAAACCCCAACAAAACAGCAGGGATCTTGCTTGAACTTTACACATGCCCACACCAGATGTCCTCTTGGAGTAGAAAACAAGTGAGAAAACTTTCAGGCCAGAACTGTTAGAGAAATGTATGAAGGCTTCAGAAATAGAAATCAACAGGGAATCACTAGAAAAAGAAGCCCTGAATTCAGGCCCTGGCAGCCTGAATCACACTCCAGTAGCAGGTACCACAGACCTTACATGTCTAATACCAGTCTTCCTCAATTTGCCAGAGTGCAGCAATTATCAGGAGAAGACAGTATGGCAGGACACAGTACATTTTGTTCCATTACATTCAACTGGACCAAGTGCTGGTTTTTATGGGACCACGCTGCACTTACTAAGGACTCACAAAGTGTGACCTCCATGGAACTCTCTCCATCAGCCTCAAGGGAGCAAAGAACTAACCTAGCCTGAGTCCTGCCTGAAACCCAGCCTGTCTCCCAGCAGCAGAGGCAACACAGGCAGAAGCTGCAGCTGCTGACAGCACAGGACAACCTTTCCCAGCATGAGCATCTCTCTCAGGCTACTAAAGAAGGGAAGGGAAGTATAATCTGTATACAGGAAACAATAATAATAATAAATGTGTATATCTTTGCTGGGAGTGTGGAGCTTAGAGGAACTACACCAACTGGGAGCTGGGGTGCTTGTGCTTCCTCTCTATGCCTGGCTTCCTTTCTGCCTAAGTTATAATGAAAAATTACTGCAGCTGGAGTCAACAATAACTGGAAAATGCTTCCCAAACCCACTTTCTTGCCTCTTCTTTGGGCTCTACAGGAATCAGATTTGCAGGCACTATGTCTAGCCAGCTGTGGAAAGAACAGCAAGTCTCCACAGCCCTATCACAACACAGATCCCTTGAGAAGCAGAGCAGGAAGGACAAACAAGCCAGCGGAGTTGGTGTTAAGAGACTCTGTGGAAGTTGAATGGTGTCCATCACAAGCTCAGCTTCTCAGAAGCTCCCAAAGGTTTTCTCTCCTGCAGCTTCCTGTTTTCAAGTGAATGCACGTGGATTTCTATCAGGGTCTGATCCAGGAGTAGTCATGTGCATAAGTAAAAAGGGGTTTACTCTCAATCTCTTCAGCAGCTGCATCTAGGAGTGAGGAATGTATTTTTCTCTCTCCTGTTCATGAAAGTGTCTCCACTGCGTTGAGGTCATCCAGTATCTTCATACATGTGCACAGCATAGAGGTGCCCACACATCTGTCTAGCTGGGATTACAACAGCACAGCAAACAGGCTGCAGAGTTACTACAAAGCCCACCCTGTGGAGTCTGTGACAGCTGGGGCCCAGGTTCCCACATCCACAGTACACCAAGGTAACAGCTTCTGCCAGTGACAGCTCACAGCCCTCGCCAAACTGTGGAGCAGCCCTCACCTAGATGCTAAGCTTTAGTTCTGAGAGAAAGAGAGATGGAAAGGAGGAGGAGACCTTGCAAGAAAAGACAGAGAAAAGGCAAACAGGAGCGTGGGTGAATGCAGAATCAGGAAGGAAAGAGGGAGAAGAGAAGCCAACATGCTAACTTTGTCCTTGTGGAGATTAGTGGATCTGTGCTCGGCCCTTTTAACTTTCCCACCACTTAAAAATGTCAATAAAGAGGAGAAATCTTTGCTAAAAAGGGAAAGATCAAGCATAGAGTAACTCCAAGTGAGTAGGGAAGGGGAAAGCATGCTATAAAAACTGCCACCCTGAAGCTCTTCAACATCCTTGTGGCCCAGGCCCGCAGCTCACTGCTACTCCTCCAGGTTTCATTAACTGGGCACCCTTGCTGCCCTTGCCCAGGAGGTTCCCAGAGCTCCCACCCAAGGTCCTGTTAGGCAAACAGCACAGGAGCACTGGGGAAAGCAGCACAGCCCAGAACACACGGTAATCATGGTCTGTGGGATCAGCAAAGTGTGTAATTAGTCAGGCAGTGGGGAGATGTAGCTCCTGCTCTGTCATCTGTCTCTCTAGCTGACATGTGTACAATCCCAGCACTGAAAGGAAGAGCTGCAAGAAGACATGCACCAAGACCCTTGGCTCCTAAGGTAGTCACTGAGCTCAGCTCATTATTTTCCATCCACAGCAGCTCTCTTTGAGTGGAGAGTGCCTTAAAAATGCTGTGAGAATCCAGGGGATTTGTGACGGCAGAAGCTGGAGGACAATCTCCTATCTTATTACTGCTCAGAGCTAAATTCAAGGGGCAGGAATTTTGAAAATGATTGCAGGGGCACTTCTCTGTGCCACAGCTCCCAAGGAATAGATGGGAATCAACATGATGAACAAGGCTCCCAGGCCTCTGGGATAACCACAGCTAGATGTACTCCTGTGGGTGAGCACTGTTCCAGTCTCCTGACAGCCCCCCACGTACTAACAGAAGGTTAAATGCCACGCCAGGCAAAGGAGCTGCACCAAGATGTAAGTGCACCTACACAAATCTGTCAGGCATGACTGGATCATGGGCCCGCACGCTCCAAGGCAGCCAGATCCTGAGAACCCTGAGCCTGCCAGGTGGGCAGCAGAAGGAATATTCCCCGCTACAAGGGAAGGTCAAGGGCTTTGCCATGTGCCCTTTATGTCTGGTCTTTATTTACTGCTGTACATCAGGGATCTGCACACAAATTTCACCCTGTGCTATCAGGGATGTGCTCACTGTCTGCTCAAACAAAAGGATTTCAGATGCTCTTGGAGAGGACACTGAAACTGCTGAAGAAAAAGCAACTGGCATCCAGGCAGAGCTACCACTCAGCCTTATGAGCACCACACCCTACCTGGAGCACCTAAAGCTGCTGATAGCTGTGCTCCCTGCAGAACTCATGGCTCTTCCTGCAGGTATCCCTATTGAAAAGCCCATGGCTTTTCCACAGCACCTCCTGCTCATGGCTCCATCAACAGCCACTGCTCCCAAGCTAAACTCCTTCCAGGAGCTCTCAGGCAGTTTATCCACCAGATTCCACCTGCACTGCCCTGAGGTTTGAGCAGAGAACACCACACCTCTTTTGCCCCCCAACGAGTCAGTTTTAGCAAGCAGCCTGGCTTAGTGTTTCACACAGGGATTCTTCCAGTTCTCTGGGGTAACACCAGTAAACATCCAGAGCAATAGCACATTGTTCCCTCCCCAACATAGGGAAGCATATTTCAAACTGATGACATGAAGGAGGCATCCATGTAAACATCCTCTATAGCATGGACAAGTGGAAAAAAAAAGAACCAGAACAAAATAGAGAGGGGAACTGTTTTCTTGGAAAGCACATGGAGCAAAGGACCTCTAGCAAGAGGGAAGATGCTCAGGAGGGCAAACAGGTATTTTGCAGATGGGAAGAGCCTGGCATTGCTACCAAGTGGTGAAAGCCCCTGCAGATGCATAATCATCTTAACTTCAGCCCATTAAGTGACTCCTCAATGAAGGTTTTCTTGGGTGTCTGGGTGAATGGTGCCACACTCCTGAGGAGAACGATGGGGAGTTTCTGGTGCTCCCCATAAACCTGGGGAAGGAATTTATATTGGAAAGGAGGCAAGATCACAGGGTGATGGGATAATTCAGGTTGGAAGGAACCTCAGGACATCATCCAGTCATATCTCCCAAATTGGTCCAGTTAGCTTTGTTCCTTACATACTGATTTTATGACTCTGTGATACTAACAGCAAACAGATCTGACAGCTCAGAACAAGCCAAAGCAAGGAGGAACTTGTGCCTTGGCCACGTATTTTGTGACAGCTTTCCCACTCTTCTGAAGGAAGGGAGAAGCTAAAGGGTCCCCTCTCCCCTGTGACACTGGCACATGGCAGGAAGACATGCTCTTTACCTCGGAGGACGGTGAGCTTGGCATGGACGGTGACTTCCCCATGAGGGTTTTGAGCAACACACTCATAAATGTTCTCATCCCGGGGAGTCCGGAGGGGCTGGATCCTCAAAACAGCACCTGCACTTTCATCAAATTCAATTGTCTGGGAAAAAAAGGGAAAGAAACAGACACACGTGGTAAGTCTCCCTGGGTTTCATGTAGAAGG
>NW_009952000.1:343588-347790 GCF_000747805.2 Chaetura pelagica
TTCCTGCTTCTAAAGGAGGCATCAGCACATATACAAACTCACACACTCACAAACACTTCAGCAGCTGCCCCACAATCTCCTACACATAACCCACGTGGTCAGCTTGTCCTCCACACCAACCTCAAGGTGGCAGAGAATTGTCACATGCCAAACCCTGTCTCTGACCACTGACCCACCAAAACGTCTCAAACCCCCTGAAAGAAGGAGCCGTGGCAATGGGGTGTGTGGGGTTCAGGGTGCAACTGTGGTGAAGGAGGAGGAAACAGACCAAACGAAAACAAAATAAAAATGAATCCTTGCCTTGTTCCTCCATCTGCACGGGCAGCTGACACCACAAAGCTCCTCTCAGCACACAGCTGCCTGGCAGGGCTGAGTCCCACAGCACATTCCACACGATGACCTCCTAGTCCTTGTTCCCCCACCCTACTTTCTATCTAAACAACAGCAATTGCTTGGGTCTGGCTGCCAACAACTGCCATGTTTGCTCCAAGCTACCCCAGGATTAAAATAATGAGCAATGGATGGGTATGAAAGGTGCATTTACAGAGCTAAAGAAGTACCAGCTTAGTTAGGGTTTCTTAGGGAAGGAAGAAGCTTTATATTATATCCCAGGAGGGGAAAAAAAGCAACGAACAAAAGAAAAATACTCCAATAAAATAAGTGAGCCAAATTCTCTCTTGCTTTGGAACAAGCCCAGCTGTTGACATGGCCAAGAGCTTGCATTTCACTCCTTATGCTGTTAAAATTCCTCCCCTTCCAAACTTTCCTTTATCATTGGGTCTTAGAATGGCCAAAGAGCCCAGGCTGCTTTGTGTCAGTCTCTCTCTCTTGATACACACACAGACACAGATCTCAAGAACATCTCTTACCTCAAACCTCTGGGAGTTCACTTTCTTCCCCTTCTTGTTCCAGGTGACCCGTGGCTTTGGGTCTCCAGTGGCTTGGCATACAAAGGAGGCCACCCCTCCTGACACACCAATTTGGTCCACAGGCTTTTTAATGAACACAGGGGGACCTTTAAGAAAAAACAGAAGTATAGTCATTGGCACAAGGAAAGACAAACTCTAGTACACACTGTTTGTAATTAATAGGAGCATTATCACTGCTGTTGTCTAATATCCCAGATGAAATTAAACCTCTTGGCCTTGGGAATGAACAGTCTTTACCTCCATTTTACATAGGAAGAAGCTACAGCACCAAATGATTAAGTGCCTGATACTACAAAGAGTGATGATGCCACAACATGATGATGTTGCAAAAGCCTCTTTTACTTCTGAAAAGTGGACTTTTAAACTGTCTTGCACAGGGGAAATGGCTCTTGCAAAATCTGTCTCCTGATCACCACCAAAAGCTGGCAGAGCTGAAAACAACATCTAGAAACATGGAATCGTGTTCCCCAGATCCTAGCAGATGAATAAAGCACAAAGGAATGGGAGAGATTTACAGGAACATAGCCCAGGCAAAGGTAAAATGTGGGAAGAGGACCATGAAATAAATGGAGTACAGGAGATCCTGAGGCCAGTGGTGTGAAACAGGCTGATGCCAGCAGCTTTAGGATGTGAAATATCCTTGGCTTGCAGCACACTTCTGGTTTTATCTGCCAGTCTTTCCCATGGTCCTCACTTGCAACAGGCACAGCCTTTGGAAGAGGTAAGTTGACAGGACACAACCCAACAAACTCAAGTCATGATCATTTCAAACAACCCAGTTGTCAAGCCCAAGAGCATGGCAAGCCAAGTCTGCAGTCTGCTCCTGTACCTCCCCCTTCCCTTCTTCTTGCCCTTCATATCATGGGCCACCTGAGAAAACCAAGGAATTCACACTCCTGGAGGCAGAAGCCAGAAGTTCCTCAAACCCTTCTCATAACCAGATGCTCCAAGGTGCAGTGATGCCTGAACAAACACACTTAGACCCAAGGGCACAACACGTAAGCTCACAGCACCTAACCCTCACCCCCTGCCACTGATTTCCATCAACATCTGATTGTCTTCAAGAGCACCTCCTCAAGGAGGGAGTGGATGGTGGGATGGGCTTTCCAAGCAAGGAGGGTGTCAAGGGCCTTCTGATGAGAAGATGAGGCCAGGGGTGTTTGTGCATATTTCTTCTACCCTCAGGGAATCCTCCTTCCATGCTCTTAACCTGCACAGTTTCCTCTCATCTAGTTAGTTTAAAATTTATTGAAATATTTAAATCACAAGGCCACAGCTGTGTTCAAATAAAATCACTCAGATCATAAAGCTGCCGTCTGTTCTTCTTGAGAGGAGTAGACCACATGACTCTGAAATGTGTATATTTATATGTACATACTCAGAGTCTATAAATTAAGATGTAAACAGCCTACCAAAGAGCTTAAGAGTGAAAAGAGTGGTAGCTAAGGAGAAGTCTCCAGGGTTGAAAGACAAAAGGAATCATTCCCCACTTCCCTACCTGGTATGACCAGCAGTATATAAATAAAAGCCACTGAGCAAGCTCATGTGATGCAATCAAGCATTTGTTTCCACGCTGGAGGTAAATACAATTTGCTGGAGCTGTTTACGTCCCACCAAGTGCTGTGTGTACAAAGCATCAGATTTATAAATATCCAAATCTATATTTAGAGGTCAGAGTCGTCTTTGCAATGTTACAGCTAAAGGTTATCAAGCAAGTCCCACTGGAGGGACTGGCACTGGGGAACCTGCCACCTGAGAAAGGCAAAACCAAAACTCTGCTTCAGGCTAAAATATAAATGTTCACTCTGCCCACAACCTGAAGAGTTTGCAGAAGTCAACTCTGAAGGTGCAGCCAAGAACATTCAGGGCTTTTAAGAACACTCTATTGATGCAAATTCATTTCCTAAAATGAAAGCTTCTAATAATCCTTAATGTTACGTATACATTTAAATGAGTGCAGTGTGATGAGAGCACAGCCAAGGAGAAAAATAAGGGTCTATTTCTGTCCTGAAGAAAGGGATGGTGCTCCACAAGAGACTGAACTTGGGAGTCATTGCTCAGCACCCCTTTTTGGGGATTTCTGGGTGGCAATGGGGAAGCAAAGCTGCTCTGTGAACACTCCCCTGGGCTCACTGCAAAGCTGAACTGCCAACGACAAACTCACTCTTAGAGAGCGAGAGACAAACCTCCCTATCAAACCACCTAGTAGATTTTGCTACTCACTCAGAAAATCGGTGAAAATCAAAGCTAAATGGTTGATTTTAAAATTGCCTACGCCTCTGAGCTCCAGACTTTGGCCCCCCCTGCTAAATCCCCCATCGCGCTCTCCACCGATGTACCCCCAGTCCCTGCAGCTTTTGTCACTCCAGCCCACGCCAAGCGCAGAACAACCCTCTCCCCTCCAGGGAAGGGAAAGGCAGAGCTATCACTGGCAAGGTGGTGATGAGACAAAGCTGAAACAAATTCCTGCGTGCTGCGTAGGACTGCCACAGCTCTGCCCTGCCAGGTCCAGCTTGCAGTGAAACACACTGTTAGAATTCAGCCTGCAGCTCTGCAAATTGCTTTGGAAGCCTCCAAAAGCAGGAACAAAGTGCCATGTGGAAAGTGAAACGTTCTCAGCCCACTCAGAGGGGCTTATGTGTTTCCCTTCATTTGCCAAGATTGTAGGACCTCCGTTTTAAATAAATAAAAATCAGAGACAGGCTTTTTCCAGATGACATACTTGCAATCCAGGAGATTTTACATCACTTCTTACACCCATCTTCCCTCATGGAGAGCTGAGAACAAGTCAGTCTTGGGAAGACTGACTTTGAGTTCCACCTAGGTCCAGAGGTCACAAGAGATTTTTCTTTTTCCCCTCTCTCTGCTTGCAACGTAGCAGAACCTGTTTTTTTGCAGTATCAAAGCAGGAAGGGAAAAATCTGGACCCTAAAAAGAATTTTCCTACTATGAGAGGCTTCCTGCGGGGTCTGTGTCTCTGGAGAGGAGGTTGAAAGGACGAGATGGCTGCTGCGTACCTGTGAATCTTCTCTACAGCTTAATGGAAAGCCATCAAGTCAAGCTGAACCCTTCACTCCTGCCCACCACCCACGCACTTCCCAAAAGCAGCAGCCGGGGCAAGGGACACGCTGGCCAGTTGCCACAGACTGTAAGGAAGAGACACATATTCACTGTCCATCCTCGCTCGTTAATTGCATCCGCAAAGCCGATCAGCACACACGCTGGCTGCCTTCTGACCTGCCCTCTGCCTCCCCTGCCAGCAGCTCCTGCCCC